>NW_017728947.1:117913521-117929553 GCF_001723895.1 Crocodylus porosus | reverse complement strand
CAAGCCTGGGGATTTTTAAAAGGAAGTTAGATGAGCACCTTGCCGGGGTCATCTGACCCCGGTGCTCTTTCCTGCTCAGGCAGGGGATCAGACTAGATGATCTACCTAGGTCCCTTCCGACTCTAGCTACTATGAAACTATGAAACTCCTCTCCAGCGTGCCCACCTCACCCCACAACTTGGTGTCATCAGTGACTCTGGACAGCGTGTCTTCCACACCCGCATTCAGATCGCGGGTGAAGATGTTGAATGGCACAGGCCCCAGGACCAAGCCCTGGGGGACTCCGCTGCCCACATCCCTCCAGGTCAAAAACGACCTGTCCACCACCACTCTCTGGGTGCGACCATCTGACCAATTTGCCACCCATCTGACTGTGTGGGCATCGGTGCTGCAGTCTCCTAGTTTTTTCTGAGCGAATGTGGTGGGGGACCGTGTCAAAGGCTTTCTTAAAGTTCAGGAAGACGACATCTACCTCGATGCCCTTGTCCAGGGACTTTGTGACCTGACCGTAAAAGGAAATCAAGTTAGTCAGTCTGGACGTGTTCAGAGTGAGCCTGTGTTGGTTGTCCCTGAGCATTACCTCCCCTGCTCAGCCCTCACAGATGTGCTCCTGGATAATTTTCTCAAAGGTCTGCCCAAGGACCAAGGACTGTATCTGTATCTTCCCAAGGACTGTATCTGTTGCTACAGGTATCAGGGATTCTGCCTTCTCCTCCTCTTCCTCTTTGTTCTCCTTGTAACTCCTCTTCCTCTTCTTCCGCCTCCTGTTCTTCTATTATAGTGATAGTAACAACAACAACAACAATATGATGTAGCATACAATTACATATTGCTTGACGCTTGTTTTTTGGTTTGGTTTTGGTTTTTATTTTATTTTTGGTTTTTTTTGTTTTGTTTTGTCTTTCCCTGTCCCAGGAGGCATGGCACTTTCCCTTGAATTTCTCAAGTGCATTTCAACCACTGCTGCAATGGCAGGACACCAAATCGCTTGCCCCCTGCTTTAGTTGGGCCAGATAAGGGTGTTCTCGATGTTTTCTGGGCAGTGCACCTTGTAGTTGTGCAAAAGGGTTGATTGTGTAATTTTAAGCATAGGTTAGAGAAGGACTTAGCTGGGATCATTCAAATGGGGATGACCCTGCTTTGAGCAAGGGGTTAGATTAAGTGACCATCTGGGGCCCCTTCCAGCCTTGTATCCCGTGAAGCACAATCATCAAAAAGTGTTTCCGCAGCCACATCACACTGGCAGTTCTCAGCCACCCTGTGACACCATTTCTCGTTCTGCCTCAGTTGTTTCTTCTACCTAGTGAAGTCCCAGCCTATAGTGCAAGTTCTTCCTATTCATCCCTAAGTAAATAGCTTTTTACAGGTTGTCCCATTTCTATTACTCCAGTCCTCAGGCTTGCCCAGTTCCTCATGTATGATGTTTCAGTCCCCCTCTGTATTGATGATGCTTCCCAGCTTGGTGCCTTCGATAAACATCAGTAGAGTGGTCTGACGTATTTGTGTCAAGGGCAGGAATGAAAATATTAAGCAAGATTGAGCCCAGGGCCAATCCTTCAGAGGCTTAACTAGTCATCTCCTTCCAGCCTGGTGGTAGTCCTTCCGTTGTGTAACCCATTGTCATCTCTTCTGCAGCCAGGTCTTTACCTCCTTTACAATTCTTGGAACTTTTTTTTATCTTCTCCAAAAAATGCCTATGTTGCATCTGTAACAGGGAGCCAGAGGATCTCATTGCCTTAAGGTGGGGAGTATAAGAGATCAAGTCCAGAGGCGGGCAACTGAACCTGGGCCAGCTGCAGGAGAACAGACAGGTAGCTTAAAGGGCTGCGAGTAACTACCTGGAAGCTGGGTGCAGATTTCATAGACTCTAGAGCTGGAAGGGACCTCAGAAGATCATCGAGTCCACTCCCCCGCCCAAAGGGCAGGGAGTCAGTTGGGGTCAGGATCCCAGTAAGATAAGCATCCAAATTTCTCTTGAAAGTTTTCAACGTGGGTGCTTGAACCACTTCCAGTGGCAGGCTATTCCAGACCTTGGGGGCTCAGACAGTAAAGAATTTCTTCCTTATGTCCAGCATGACACTGTCTTGCTGGAGTTTATAACCTTTCAACCTTGATTATAACCGTTCGACCAGAGCAATGGACCAGTGGGGCAGAGCTGCAGGTAGGTAGGGGGGAAACAACTGGAGCTCAGTCAGGAGCACAGCACTAAGCTGCTTATTCAACATAGGAGCTAGGGACAGACATTCAAAAAGCCTGAGCCTGAACTGATTCAATCTTAGCAGGTTGGTCTAACCTGATTAAGCTGAACTGATTTGAAACTGGACGGACAGTTTCTCTGAACTGAGGAGATTCAGGCATATGTCTGCAGTGACTCAGGATAGAAGCCAGGGAGTGCTAGAGCAGCCCTCCCTTCCCTTGAATAGTGCTGAGCTTAGGGGGGCGTGGCCAAGCCCCAGCTGGACTTTCTCATTAGGGATGTTTGCCTGCACAGTCCCAGGCTTTTTCCTGCTGGCTTCTCAGGAGGTGGGAGTATTGCCAGCCCCCAGCCCTGGGCTAGCACTCTGAAAAGCTCCGTATCATCAAGAGATGCATGTACTGGACACCCCACCCTTGCCTCAGTCTCCCTCCCTGCTTCATTATACTGTCTGCAGGAAACTGACAAGTGAGCAAGCCAGCCAGGAGGGCTAATAACAGTCTTTATCACCCAATTAGCAAAATGATAGCCTTTCTCCACATTACTTCTTAAACAGATTACCAGCTGACCTGTTGATTAGCTCCAAAAGTCCTAAGCAGTCACTGTTGTTTGCCTATCCCAGTGAAATTGGAGAGAGACACACATGCACACAGACATGTCTCAGCATTAGCTAGCATAACACAGGCTGGCTACGGTCCTTGCTGTGGCAGAGAGCAGGAAGGGTTCTCTGCTTAAGCAGTGAGGGGTGAGGGAGGGAGGCACGGGGAAGCCAGCAGATGCTGCTGTGCCTGCAAGTCTGTGCTGATCTCCAGCCAGGCAGCAGAGGGGAGGGACCAGCCCTGCTATGGAGCAGAGAGCTCCACCTATCCCAGTGAGCATACAGGGATGCTGGAGGAGTTCGGTTTAACTTAAACCAGCAAGGGGTCTGGGACAGACATTGCATAAACCAGTCTCAGCCAAATCAGTTAAGTCTACATTCAACCAGGTTTCTCTCAAACTAGTTTCAGCCATTTTATATTCACTGAACATCTGTTCTGTTACAGGTTTCTGGTCACTTAAACCGGTTTATGTGTCATGTCTGTCCCTAGACAGGGAGGGGGCACCTGCAGCTGATCAAGGGAACCCTTGACCGGAGGAGAAGGGAGCCCGGGGAATATACACCTGGGTGCCTGAGGCAGGGGACTTGTGAGACTCTGAACTGTGCAGTGAGAGCCCAGGCTGTCATAGGCCTGGACTGGTACCCAAGGGGCTGAGAGAGCCAGTGAGTGGGGAGGTGGCTACTGGTTACCTGGAGGGAGTTTTGTCTGAGTTTGCAGTGGTTTGCTGACATTTCTGTTTTAGTTTAACCAGAGGACTGGGTTGTGGTTTTAAGCACACCAGGCTTGAGACCTGCCAGAGCCTGGGATGTGTTAGGGTCCATCTGAGGCCAAGAGGATCCAGGGCCTCAGCATAGGGGCTGAAGCCTTAGAGGGGCTGCAGCTAAAACAGGAGCAGGGGTCTGGCAGGCTGATGAAAGAATTGAAAGTAAGATCTGAGAGGTATAGGCATGGCTATGGGGAAGCCTGGAGGCCATGATTAATGCTCTAAGGTGAGTTAGTGCTTGAGGGCACAGATAGGGTAAGTATGGCCCAATCTGTTAGCGAGTCACTGGTGTGACAGAGACTGGTAGTGGATTTTGGGTCCGTTGCCACAAACAGGACTGGGGCCTGCCAAGCAGGCAAAGCTAGGCCAAGTGGGGATGCAATGGGCACACTCGGGGACTGCGGGGAACTGCCTCCCAAGCTGAAATACAATGTACATCCTGGCGTGGCAGGTGAGATAGCAAGGCGGTTGCTCTCAGGAGCTGATCGGGGCAGGTAGTTCGGCCATGAAGTGGTGTCTTGGGTGCCCTTGGCAGCTGCTCCTGTTATGCTCCATGTCAAAGAGTACATAGAAGACTATAGAGATGAACTCTACCCCAGTTAAGTCAGTTTTATCGAAGGAATTTATCTGCACAGTCTGCCCTTGAAAGCCCGTGTTTCATTTTGTCCCAGGTTTTATTCCCCTCCTCATCTTCAATTAGTCCTTCCTTCACAATTTGCTCCACAGGTTGATACGCTGTTGAGATCACCTAATAGGTGAAGAGTTGCTTCAGTAACTTTCCCCCACTTCTTAAACAGAAGTATTGTGTTGGCTTTCCCCATGATACCGTGCCACTCCACTTGATAGGGTTTGTGGAAAACACCTGCTGCCAGACGTCTTTGCCACATCTTTCAGAAGTGAGGCACGGAGGCTATCCCAGCATCCCTCACTTGAGTATTCTGACTCTTGTTACCAGCTTGGCTGCTGTCCTTCCTTTTTTGTATCTGTATTTCCATTAGGCATCCTTCCGTTGCCCCATGGCCATACTCAAACCTGAGGCAAAGTATTTGCTAAGGATTGAGGCTAAATCTAGATTATTTGTAATCCCTGCCCTATCCCAGTGCACATCTAGAGCATGTCTTCTCCTGCCCCCCCACCCTTTTTTTTCCCTCCCTCTCGAGTCAGTCCACGTAGACGTTCCTCATAGCTTCCTTTGTTATTTCTGTTCTCTTTCTTGAGGTAGTTAATCATCCATTAAAGTCTGGAGCCTTTACATGCGTTTCCCCTATGCTGAGATACTAGGTCTAAGCGGTTTTAGTACCTTTATTTTAGACTGAGCCTGAAGGATTTGAATGTGGAGGAGGCATGGGTCTCTTTAATTGATTTCCATAATAACCTCTCATAGTCTAAAATGCTTGCCCTTTTGAAACCAAAAAATGTTGTTATAAATCTGTTTTTATCTCCATTAATTTAAACTGAATCAACTCATGATCATTCTAATCAAGGCTATTTTCTATGAGTAGTTCTTCTCCGTGTCCTAGGTATTAAAATAGCATTGCCTTTTGTGGATTCAGTGACTGATAAAGACATCTACTGTCAGTCGCATCCAAGGTTCATCTGGCCCTTACCATTGTGAAAAACTCCTGTTCTCCGCTTATATCTGGGAAGAGAGTTTCCCACAGTGATGCATGCTAGATGACATTTCTCTCTCTAAGGAGATCCCAGAGATCTCTGTCTGTATCCAAAACCAAACCAAGTCTAAAGAAAATCCCATCACCAGCCCAGTTAGACCCCCATTATACCATCTCTCTCCAAAGTGACTTTGACCCAGAGTGGTTCTGCTTTCTCTGTGGGCTCTTCTCTTATTTCTTTGCTGTCCATTGCACCATTGACCTGTGCTGTTGGCTGACCACCTTTATCTTTACTTCCTAATTCCCAGAAGCATACATCCTCCAGCACCATGTCCCAGCCCGGCCTGCTCTTCTAGCATATTTTGGTTAGCCCTGTCACATCCAGTTGTGCACCCTACACCCAAAGCTGGGCTTTCTCCAGTGTTGCCAAAGCCTTCCAGTTGTTGATCGCGCTCGGCTCTGTAGGCAGACTAGGCATGAGCCTTTCACTCTCTCTACGACCAACCTGCCTGCTGTTCCCCTCAGTGTTAGCACTTCCTTCCTCCTTGCAGTACACCCCGCCTGCCTTCTGCTAGTAAGTTATGCATTGCTCTGTGCTCATTTACTTACTAGGATTTAAAGTCACTGCCTCCCAAACTTCTTCCCTTGTTTCTTCTCTTGAAGTTGTTATGGGGTGTGCTATCTCAGCTTCAAGAGACGAGTACCCCAGGCTCTCATGTGTAGCCCACCTCGGAGGAAAGCCCTCTTTCTGAGGTCCCAAACCTTCTTCCGAGCATCGCTGCTGGAGGCCCCAGTTGCTTGTCATTATCGTGTCACATCTCCACCTTCATCCTCACGGCACCAGAGCACTTCCAGTGTTACTTATCCCATCTATCAGGGGAGTCATCCCTGCTTCCAGCAATGTCCTTCCGGGCCTCGGAGGCACGCCTCGTGGCCTGGCTCTGAGCCGGCAGCACTGCCTTCTCCACTCTAGCTCTGATCTAGCGACAGGACTGGGGTTTGAGCTGAACAAGGAGTCCCTTGTTTCATAGACATCCCTCTTCCTTGCACTGGGGACAGTCATGGGTCCTGTCCTCTCTGTGCTGCCTTCTCTGCAAATCCCCTTGCCTTCCTCTCTCTCAGCATCTTACATGCGTGAATCTTACTACTTGGACACCGGGCTGTTTGTGTCTCCACTGCCCTCCTTCCTCTGGCTGTTCTCGTCCTTACCCACCGCATCTTCTTTCTGTTTCTTCTCTTCCTTCCCTAATGCAGCAAACATTTTTCTCCTCTGTTCCCCCCACACTAGCCACTGTTTTCTTCTGCCTTCTCATGGTCATAAATGGCCCATTTGTTCAGCCAGTGCCTGCAAATGCAACAGCCTCTTTTCCTCCGGCATGTCTTCAGACCTCACTCTGGGCTCCCCCAGCCTTGCTAGCTGCATCTCCATCCCTCCCTCCCAGCTTCTCTTTGGCAAGTTATATCAGGTAGCACTTGAGGCATAAATAGCACCACTCCAAGAAAGTGAACATCTTGCAGCCTCTGCATCCAGTCAGCCTCCTCATCTCTGCAGTTCTTCTGGTCCCCGCAGCTGCCCTAGCCACCATCCTCACCTCTTAGTCTTTTCCTGTCTTTGGAGAGAAGGAGGGGAGGGGGCAACAGCAGCAGCAACAAGATCCATCTCCCCAGGCACTCTCAAGTAAATGCCTGTTTTCTCACCTCACCTTGTATTAGTGGCTCCAGTGCTTGCTTGGCTCCCCTTGTTGCTGGCCGCTTTGCTTTTGAAACTTTGCCATTGAGAAACAAGGGGCAGGGCTGACGTGGGCAAAAACTGCCTGTCTACAAAGCTAGGAACAGAAATTACATATAAACCAGTATAAGCAATTGGAAACTGGTTCAAATCTGTAACACAACGGAAGTTCAATGCAAAGAACTGCTTGCAAAGTGGCCAAAACTGGTTTACGATAAACTGGTTGGATGTAGTATCACACTTAACTGATTTAGGTTAAATTGGTTTGTTGAACTTGTGTCCCAGATCCTCTCCAGATTCAAGTGAACTTACAGTCCCCCAGCATCCCAGGATGCTTTGCAAATGGCCCATAAGCCCCCCCTTCCAGTAGAGAAGGCAAGCTGGCCTTGGCCCAAGCTGTCTGCTCAAGCCTGGCCGGGAGGTGTGCTGTAGCGCCCCCTGGCTTCTGGTCTTGGCCACTGCAGGCATGTCATGTGGCTGCATTTCTGGAATCAAAAGTGCATGTTTGGTCAGTTGCTTATTAGTTTAATCTCTGCGGTTTAGACTAACCTGCAAAGATTGAATCAATTCAGCCTTGGGCTTTGACTGTCTGTACTTGGCCCCCGTGGCTAAGCGCAGGAAGGCTCCCTCACAACCCCATCTGGAAGGCTTCTGTGCTGCTCACAGCCTGCAGCAAACTGCAAACAAAGCACAGACCTTGCAAAGTCCGGCCACACTGACTTGTGTCCACGCTTCAGAAAGGAGGCTGGCAAGGAGAATAATGTGGGGCCTAAAAGACTTGCCTTCTAATGAGAGACGTGGGGATCTCAATCTAGCTTATCCAAGAGAAGATGGTTTACTTGGCCATGGCCTGCTATTGCCTACACAGAGAAGGTCTCTGATATTTGACCATCACTTAATTTAGCAGAAAAAGGCAAAATTAAGATCCAGCGGTTGGAAGCTGAAACTAGGCAATTCAGACTAGAAGTAAGGTGCCAATATTGACATTGATGGTAATAGGTCACGGAATAAATGACCAAGGGGCAGACTGGATTCCTCAGTGCTCAAACCCTTCCTAAATGATGCTTGGATGGTCTGTATGTCACCTGGAAGTTATGGGCTTCAGGGCAATGTTACAGGGTTTGGTTTTGTGGTCTGTGCAGTGAATAAAGTCACACAGGTGGTCCCTTCCTGCCTGGGAAGGGAGAAGTGCACCCTCTCCCTGTATTCCCTGGTCAGAAATGCTGTTCGTTTCTAACTCCAAAGCAGCTGAACTAGGTTTAGTTTAATATCAGCCCATCTTGTACGTCTCATTTCGCAAGAAGGTGGAAGAAGTGTTTGAAGGAAATCGGTCTGGTCATTTCAAAGTTGTGGGCAGTCAGAGCCGGGTCTCAACTAGATGCAGTGACAACTGGTGTTAGGTTTGAAAAGCCGCCTGCACCGGTAGCTAGAGGCATGGCGGTCGCGATGTGAGCACTGTCTTGTTGGATGGATCTCACCTCAAGGCAGTCTAAACTCACAGCTGCGTTTGAACTGATCTTCACCCATGGCTGGCGTCACTGTTGAGGTAGTTCAGAGCTGGAGAGAGCTGAGCTGGGGATGTGCAGCTGGCACCGAGGAAAGCTCATGCTAGGGCTCTGGGAGAAGGGCAGTTGTGGGGCAGGTCCTGGGCCTCGGGGTGACATACCTTTAGGATGCTGCCAGCAAGGAGAACCACACCAGATGCATCCAAATCAAGGGGATTCAGACCTCGGAGCCATTTTCACACAGGCCTAATTTTCATTCTGTCATTTATTCCAGCACAAACAAAGCAGGATTCCTCCTCCATCTCTTTCATGCTTGTGTTGTGACCCTTCATGTGAATAACTATCTAAAGACGGGGACAAGAGCTGCACCCAGCTCTGTAAGGATGCCCCCAGAGGAAGGAGTGTTCCTGCGGGGTGGGGTGGGCAGTAGTACCTGGTCCTGGGTGGGAGCCTGGATAAGTCCCGTGGTGTTGGTGTTTTTTCATAGATTCAACATGCCATCTTCTTCTCATGTCCTCTCGTCATGTTCAAATTTGCATCCTAAAATGGGCATCTTAGCTCAACCTATAGCTTTATCTACTTGTAGCCTTAGCAAGGTCCTCATCGATGTGTGGTACGTAGGCAGGCTGATAGGGCCGACGCCTTCCGTGTTTGCACAAGATGTTTGCATGGTCGGAGTCGCACCGCACCTGCACGCTCACTTCAGTCTCGCCAGCCCCTGTTAGCAGGTGGTCCAAGCTTCTCCGTGTTGGCCGGTCAAGAGGTGCACCTGCAGGGAGATGTTCAGCTGTTGTGATGTTCCCTGGTCCACTGCTGCCTGTGACCTCCTGCTCTGTGCAGCCTTTAAGCCATGAGCAATTGCAGCCATTCCCTCCAGGGAGAGCCTGCGTGCGGCAGGGAAGTCCGCTGGCAGCTGCACAGGTTTTCCTGGGGCCTTGCTGCCAGGGGGGTGGGTCGCATCCCTGTCGCATCCCTTGCAAACAGCTTGGGGACTTGAGCACTGCTTGTAAATCCATGCTCCCCTTTGCTGCCGTTGGATGGTCCTAAAATCTCCCGCCCTCCTTTCCTAAACCCCTTGTGCCCACCATGGGCCAGCAGAAAACCCCACAAGATCAGTGTTTGACTCAGGGGCGTTCGCTGCAGCTGATGGTGGTTGGAGAACAAGGCGGGTGTTGGGAGATGCGGTCAAGACAGTGGCATGGAGCGACCAGATAGTTAAGTCCCAGGCTCCATGGAGGGGAGTTTGAATTCATTAAAACTCCTTTCTACATGGCCTATTAATTTTTGATGACTCGAGATGAATCGTGCTCAGCCCCAAAATAAATTAAAATAAGTGCAAATAAATCATTTACGATTCTTGGCTCCTGCAAAATAAATTTCCATTTCAACTTCTGTTGTACTTGTTTTATTACAAGTATTTTACCTAGCCCAGTCTCTCTGTGTTGTGATAAAAATAATTTATCACCTTGCTATTCCTTGATTTTTCTCTTTGGAATGTCTCAATCCCAGCATTTTCAGAGCAGTCTGTAACGTTTCCTACCTTGCTGGGAAGCTGCACTATTTCAGATGACTAGTTTTATTTTGCTTTGTAAACGAAGCAGTTAGACAGAAGTAGCAAACACTATTCCTGTAGAAGAGAGATGCACATAGCCACTAGTACCTGTTGACATTAAATGAAACTTTAGCAAATGAAAACTGGAAAACCTACTTATGTTTTATGACACGCCTGCATAAATGAGGCCACAGGCAAACTCACAGGCAGCCCTAATAAAGGCTCATCTGCTCTTGTGTCATTTAATTTATTACATGTTTACAAATGAATAGAGCAACTAGGAAAAGATTAGGCCTCTGTAAAGCCTATATTGATTGCAAGATATTTTACTCAGATACTAAATGTCTGACTGGAGTAAATCAGTGCTAGTTTTCTGATTTCATTTTGCAGACTCTGCATAAATAAGGCAATAGAAAAGTGAATGATTCCTACAGCTCTCAGACAAAGCCCACAAAATATTGGGCTTGGGAAATCCAATTCTAGTATGAATTGTAGTATAATGAATGCATGGTATTTTCTATTACTTATTATATTAATTGAATTATAATGAATTACAATGCAATTAAAACTTGCACAATTATAATTACAATGTGAAAGCTTGTCCTTTGGAGCTGTTGCTTCTGTTTTCACAAGGTAGCATCCAAGTCGCTTCTGTTTGAAAAGCAGTGAATGGAGTTCAGGCTGAAATGCACCATTTCGTTTGTGCGGTGGGTCGGCACCAGTTTGACCCATACGTGTAGGGCATTGCTGATGTTTCTGTGCTCTCGTTCACCCGCCTCTTTCTCGCCGTGGTCCACGCAGCTCTGGAGGAGTGTGGCCTGTACTACTCAACTTACCTGCTGGTGTCTGCACTGTGGCCCCGGCCTTGCACATGTAAATGGGATGGCTCACCCCCGCCCCCGTTAGGATCTGGGCCTCTCCCTGCTGCCTGCCCTTCCTCACTTAACACGTGCCAAGACCCAGTGAGGTGCAACGCCTGGTCTGCGAAGGGGACAGCGCGTGCTTTCTCTGCCACCCAAGAGGCAGCCGCGTCTTGCCTGTGTCACACATGGGGCACGGCCCTGTTACTGCCCCAGCTCTCCCCCAGTTCAAATGCCTTTGTAGTACCTGCATCTGCCTTGTTCCCCTTTTTCCTTTCCTTTTTATTTCCTTCCACCTGTGATCCGGAGAAGTGGGCCTATCCCAAGCACGTCCCGTGGTGAAGGACACGGAGCCACGTGCACGATCCAGAGCAGGATTCTGGCTCCCCGTGACCCAGCTTGCTGAGATGACTCCTTCGCGGTGCCCTCTGCCCTTGTCCCCATCATCCGGGGACCCTCCCTGTGCCCTTCTGCGGGTCTCTCCTGCCGTGCCACGGGTGTCTTCCTGTGGAGAACCGGCTGTTCTGGAGACGGCCCTTCCCGACGGGCAAGCGTGCAAGGCCGGGGGAGCCATGTGCGCATCCCCTGGCTCCCGGCTTCCTCCTTGCATCCAGGGTGCAACCGCCTCTGGAGCTGGCACTGCACAGTAGCAGCTATCACGCGCTGTCACCTGGTGCAGAGGTCTGCCCCGGTCCAGCTCACCCGGAGCCTCTTGCCTTCTTTAGCCAAAGCTTTGCAGACGTATTGCAGAAACGCTGGATAACAGGAGGCTGTTCTCGTGCCTCGTTACTGTGTCTCCTTGCGGCGTGTACCTGAGACGACAGCAACTGCCAGCGTTGGTGTCAGATAGCAGCCGGGTGCACACGGAAGACACGGGAGTGTGCTTAAAGTCGGTGTGTAGTATTGTGCCTCAGGACTTACTTGGCCACTGTTAGTAGTGCAATGACTCCATGCAGACAGGCCTGCGGTGTGACTTGACGTTTGTCTCCTTTCGTCCCCTGACTGGCAGGCACGGTGGAGCTGTCAGCCAGCCAAGCTGTGTGCACACGGATGTGCACATTTCCCCTTGCACGCCCATTTCTCCAATCCATGGGTTCCTCAGGCTAATCCTCGCTGGATCCCCTCCCTATGTCAATATGTTTCTAGCACCGAGGTACCCACCGCTTAAATGGGGAACAGAACTAAACACTGCTGATCTAACCGCTGTTTAATACAGCCCAGCCCTGACAGGTGTAAATGCTCCTTGGCCCTCTTTACTGATTCTCTCGAGTGCTTATTAGCAACCCTCGCAGCAGTGGGACACCGCTGACCCTCATCCCTCTTCTTAGCTCTGGCTGGCTAAGGTGCTTTTGGTGTCTTTGGGGCAATATCTCTTGTAGTTGTGCAACATGTTTGGTGCTGTAGTTTTAGGAATCGGTAAAGAAGGTCTTGTGAGTATTGCGTGCAGGTTTGGGCTCCACCTTTTATAAAGGATGTGGAGAAGTCAGAGGGGGTCCAGAGGTGGGCAACAGGGCTGGTCAGCGGGGTGGAAGGCAGGTCTTAGGAGGAGAGGCTGAAGGAGCTGGGCATGTCCAGCTTGCGGAAAAGGCGCTTAGGAGAGGACGTGATAGGAGTCTGCAAATACATGAAGGGCTGCCAGAAAGTAAAGAGAAAGCAACTTTTCTCTCTTGCTGCAGAAAGGAGGATGCAGACCGGTGGCTTGAAGTCGCAGCAAAGTAGATTTTGGTTGGATATCCGGAAAAACCTCTTCACTTGTTGGAGCAGGGAGGCAGTGGGATATGGAGAAGGTGCGGACTCTCTATCGTGAGAGGTGTTCAGGAAGAGGCTGGACAGTCGTGGGTCGGGGTTTCGATGCCTGTGTGCTGCTGTGGGGATTTCCCAGGTTTCCGGGCTTTGCTGGTTGCTCCCCTCCTTCCCCCACCCCGACTCCCTTTCTGCTGCATGCGTCTGGTCTGCTGGGACCAGAGCCACTTGGTGCTGGCTGCAGCCCGGGCTGGGGACGGGGCCTGGGCTGTGCCAGTGCTCCTGCTGGGACCAAAGCCGGAGGTTCCCGGCTCGAGCACCCTGCCCCTGCGCTCAGGGTCAGAGCGGTCACCTATTTGGGGTCAAGAAGGAATTTTACCCCATGGTCATATTGGCACGGACTGGGGGCATGGGGGGCTTGCCTTCCTCTGTTGCTGGAGTGTGGCCTCACCCGGGACCTCTTGCCATCTTTTCACAGGAGCAGGACATCGGTGATGTGGTTCCTTTGCTTTATCTGTGGCAACTTAGGGTGCGACGTCTTGTGTCATGTCCGGGTTGACAGTCATTTTACTAAGATACTAGATTATGGATCGCACAGACTGGTGTGGGCTGATCCTGCCTCAGGCAAGGGGTTCTCCCCAGAGGTCCCCTCCAGCCCTATTTTTGTGTGTTTCTACGCCTGTGTGTGTGTGCAGGGGGATGTTACACCTCACCAAGCAGCGCGGTGAATTTGTCATCACTTGAGGTGTTTAGATCCAGACTGAAATGCAGGCCTTTGAAAAGCCGTGCTCCCTTCCAGCCAGACCTGACAGCAATCGCCCACAGGAGTCCCCTGGCCCGTGCGCGAACGAGGTCAGACTAGAGGATTAATGTCTGGAAATGTACATTTCCCGGCACAGCCTGGCTGGCGCTGCCTGGGAAGGGCTGTCGTGCCTCTGCTCAGGGAGCCAGAGCCGCTCCCTGGTGCAGCTCCATATTGTGTTAGCCTCTTCTGCTGTGGTTGAGCATTGCAAATTCACATTTAATGTGCTTCCCCAGTCAGGTCACTTCATATTCCTCCTCTCCAGGCTTTGTATCAAAACTTATTTTCACGCAATGCTGTTCTTACTCAGCCTTATTTGAAAAGTTAATTCCAAGACCATGCAGGGAGAGATGGGCAAAATCCAGCCTGCTGGCAGGTGCAAGGTGCACAAGGGTGTAAGGAGCCTGTCTGGCTGAGCGTATGCCAGGAAACAGTCACGTGGCATGGCCTGAGTCTTCCTCCGTAAAATCCTCCCTGTGCAGGTCTGCAGGACAGCTGCACTGCAACAAAACAGCAAACGCAAGTGTCCGTGCTGCAAAAGATGCTGCGGGCGTCGCAATACAGGTGTGTGGCACAGCGGTTGGTGAAGCTCCTGTTGATATTGTGCACAATATCGCAGGAGAGGGGCTCCAAAAAATGCTGGCATGTGGAGAAA
Source organism: Crocodylus porosus (assembly GCF_001723895.1). Taxonomy (NCBI): domain Eukaryota; kingdom Metazoa; phylum Chordata; order Crocodylia; family Crocodylidae; genus Crocodylus; species Crocodylus porosus. The sequence continues at coordinate 117,915,541 of NW_017728947.1, read as the reverse complement.
AGGGTTAGACTTAGGTTAGTCCCCAGCCCTGGTCCGGGGCTGGTTTGCAGGGAGAGGGGGGGAAGTCTGGCTCTGAGCCCCCTTTCCATGCAGGGGAGGCCTGGATGTTCCTGCATGCATAATTGCTAATTTTTTTTAAATTTTCCTATTCTAAATAGAAGCCTTTAGATTTAAAAAAAAAAAATTTAATCAAGAAAACAGCTTTTTTTTTTACCTCCCCACCAAAAATGTGGGGGAGGGGGGGCAGAGACACCAAAGCCCCCAGAGCTGATAGCTTAGTATTTAAGACACTGCCAGGATGTATGTAGCTAGCTGAGGTTGAAGCCTTGGCCCTGCCTGTTTCAAGGAAGTCACCTCAACGTGGTCTCGTGTCCCTGGTGACAACCCAAACTCCTAGGCTGTGCTTTTCCTGGACGTTGTCTCTCATTCTCCCTAGATGCGAGAAGCCCTTCTGGGAACGTTTTCATCACAGCTGGTCCATTTCTGCAGAATATTTTGGTGTTGATGAAACGGCACTTTCTGGCGAAGCCCATTTCTCTGGAAGACCCAGATGCCCCAAAGTGTGCATTTGTTGTCTGTTGCTTTTCCAACACAGGTACAAACGACAGAAGTTGGTTATGCCATGCGCTGCGCGTCCTCCTTCCTGCACACGAGGGCATTGAGTGACTTGGCTATAGGCTGTGCTTGCTTTACAGCTTTCACCAGCTCAGATGCATCAAGATTTGACATGATGCATTTCAGAGTCTGCCGTGCAGACATGCTGTCCCTTGGCCAGAAGGTAGTGAGCTGCCTGTCACGCGCAGAATAAATTGGTGAAGCGTTTCTGTGCGAGGCGTTGCTTTCTACTTTGCACAGAATGAAGAAAGGGCATCCCGACATCCCCATTTCCCGAGCATGTTGCATACCCCACATAGCCCAGGGGAGTGCAGGTGTCTGGATAACGACTGCTTCCTTAAATCTTGAGTGTGGTTTGGAAGACAAGATCAGCCATTGCAGGTCCTGTGCGTGTTTGTGTCGCACGTGGGGTTCACACCCTGGTAGGAGGAGAGACCCTCCTTAAACCTGCAAGAGCAAAGCCAAGGCTTAGCACTGAAATAGGGACTATATATCCCTGAAGGGACCAGCTATAAGCCTGGGAGATTAATTCAGAGCGAGGTTGGTGGAGAGGGGTAGGGATAGGGAAATGGTTTGAAGTTTCCAAATCTCGATGTTGTGGAACTCGTATACCATGGGGAAAAAAAAAAAAGACTTTAAAATATTTCATTTTCTTCTGAATCAAGAGGGAATCAGGTATTGAAGCATTGCAGTTTCCTCCAGGATCAGAACTCCCTGTTTTTTGACAAGCTCCAGATTGCCCTGTCCTGTGGCATCAGGTAGGGAAACCTCTCAGGTTGGGAGGCCGAGGGCAGTTCTGCGCTGCAAGTTCATCTGGTCACCAGCAGCACTTGCTGGCCCAGGTATGCTTGCTCTGGACTGTGATGTTTTCCTTCCTTTTTAGGAGGTATATCTCTCCTCTTTGGCTCTCTGAAGTATGCTTTGCCAAACTTTGTCCTGTCCTTGTAGTGCCAGGACATTGGCAGTGCCCTCTTCACCCTACTTTATACACAGCTAGTTAGGGTATCCTGGGTGTTTCAGGCATTGGACTTGTTAATTGTGTGTGAAGGTTATTTTCAAAGTTTTCAAGAGCAGTCGGGCAGACACTTGATTGGCAAGATTTAGTCAGGGACAGTCCTGCCTTGAGCAAGGGGCTGGACTAGTGACCACCTGAAGGCCCTGCCAGCCCTATTTTCTGTTAGTCTAGATGTGTTGCATTTAAGAAGCTACACAACCAAATGGGCTTGCATCTACCGATACATCTCAAGCAAGACCCAGGATGTCGTCCTCTCGCTATACTAGGCCTTGGTGAGGCCGCAGCTGGAGTACTGCATCCAGTTTTGGGCTCCACAATTCAGGAAGGATATGGAGAGACTTGAGAGAGTCCAGAGGAGAGCCACGCGCATGATCAGAGGTCAGGAAAACA
>NW_017728947.1:117850406-117913421 GCF_001723895.1 Crocodylus porosus | reverse complement strand
CATAAGGAAGAATTTCTTTCCTGTCCGAGCCCCCAAGGTCTGGAACAGTCTGCCAGCGGAGGTGGTTCAAGCACCTACATTGAACGCCTTCAAGAGTAAATTGGATGCTTATCTTGCTGGGATCCTATGACCCCAGCTGACTTCCCGCCGTTCAGGCAGGGGGGCTGGACTTGATGATCTTCCGAGGTCCCTTCCAGCCCTAGTGTCAATGAAATCTAATTAGCTCTAGTTTGAATGGTGCTAATTAGGCTGGGTGCCACTACCTGAACCTGGCTTCCACTGTTTCCACCTCAGGGTGTAGCTCAGATAGAGAACTGGGGTATGTTTAAGGGCAATGCTGACTAGCACAGTATATTAGTGCCCATATTTAAGAAAGGGAAGAAGGAGGGTCCAGGGAACTACAGACCAGTCAGCCTCACCTCGGTCCCTGGAAAAACCATGGAGAAGATCCTCAAGGAATCCATTTCTAAACACTTGGAGGAGAAGAAGGTGATTAGAAACAGTCAGTATGAATTTACCAAGGACAAGCCATGCCTGGCCAACCTGATTGCCTTCTGTGACAAGGTGGCTGGCTATGGATGCTGGGAGACCAGTGGATGTGATGCACCTTGATTTTAGCAAGGCTTTTGATACAGTCTCCCACAGCATCCTCGCAGGCAAGCTGAGGAAGTACAGGTCAGATGAATGGATAGAAAACTGACTGGAGCTTCAGGATCAGAGTCATAATCAATGGCTCAATGTCTAGCTGGCAGCCAGTATTAAGTGCAGTGCCCCAGGGTCAGTGCTGGGGCCGGTTTTGATCTATGTCTTCATCCACAACCTGGAAGATGGGATAGAGTGCACCCTCAGCAAGTTTTCAGATGATACCCAGCTGGGGGGAGTAGTAGATATGCTGGAGAGTCGGGCTAGGATTCAGAGGGAATTCGACACGTTGGTGGATTGGACCAAAAGAAATCTCAGGAGGTTCAACAAGGACAAGTGCAAAGTCCTGCACTTCGGAGGGAGCGATCCCCTGCACCGGTGCAGGCTGGGGGTGACGGGCTGGGCAGCAGCTCTGCAGAAAAGGACCTGGGGGGACAGGGGACAAGGAGCTGAACAGGATCCAGCAGTGTGCCCATAGTGCCAAGAAGGGTAATGGCATCCTGGGCTGCATCAGTAGGACCGTTGCTGGCAGATCAAGGGCAGTGATTCTTCCCTTCTATTCGACACTGGGGAGGCCACATCTGGAGTCCTGTGTCCAGCTGTGGGCCCCTCACTACAGAAAGGATGTGGATACATTGGAGGGAGTCCAGTGGAGGGCAACAAAAATGTTTGTGGGGCTGGGGGACAGGACTGGTGAGGAGAGGCTGAGGGAAATGGGCTGATTGAGTCTGGAGAAGAGAAGACCGAGTGGGATTGAATAGCAGCCTCCACCTCCCTGCAGGGGGGCTGCAAAGAGGGTGGAGCTGGACTGGTCTCAGTGGGAGCAGATTACAGGACAAGGAGCAATGGGCTCTAGTTGCAGCAAGGAAAGTTGAGGTTGGGGAAAAACTCTGTTATCAGGAGGGTAGTAAATCACTGGAACAGGCTACCTAGAGATGTTGTGGACTTTCAATCCTTGGAGGTTATTAAGACCTGTTTTCTAAGACAAAGTCGTGGCTGGGATGATGTAGTTGGGGCTGGTCCTGCTTTAAGCAGGGGGTTGTACTAGGTGTGACCTCCTGAGGTCCCTTCCAGCCTTCCTTGTTTATGACTCTATGATTTGTGGTATAGACATATCCTGAATCCCAAAGAGTTTAACAGCAACCTACTGAAGAGCAGGCCATACTATCCATGGCATTTCCAAACGGCACTTCAAAACGGGTTTAAAGCAGGTTAAATGCCTTTTGCTCCGCTTTAATGGCATTGCTGTTTGCACATTTGGTGGCATATTCCATATTAATTCCAGCTCCTGTAGCATATTTAATGGCATAATGCACCTTAAATGACTTTGGGACTCAGCAAATGACTTTGGTGTGCTGCAAAGTACAACACCTCTGAGGAGTTTTAGTTTCCTACTCTACACCCATGGAGGGAAGCACCGGGCTCCATGTGGCTCAGAGGGTCTGCAGTCAGACCATGCAGGCAGCCTGGCAGCAGCCCGGGAAGGCAGGCTCCACGGAAAGAGAGGGAAAAAAAGTGGCGAGCCTTATTCCAACCCTCTCCCTCCCCCCGCAGCCCGTGCTTCCCTCCGTGGCTGTGGTATTGCTTGGGTAGGTCCTGCCTGGGGGGGGCTGTCATGGAGGGAAGCACCAGCCCCCCCCCCCCCAGCTCAGGGGCTTCTCTGCCTACTGGCAGCTTGCTTTCCCCTCCCTGCCACTGGAGAGGCAGGTAAGGATCGGGCTCTGACACGAGTGTATGCGATACGGGGGTTTTCTTTGCCCTAAATTGAAGCGGTGTTTTTTTGAAAAACCACCACTTCAATTTAGGGAGAATTATGTACTCCCGTGTCGTGTACAAATGCCCATGACTGTGCCAAGGAGAGGTCAGGTAGGGTCTGGGAAGCTACAAGTGGACACTTGAAGTCCTGATTCAGAACATTTTGGAAGCAGAACCAACTTGGGGCTGATCATTTTAATAGAAGAGAGATCTCTGTCAGCTGCATCTGCTCTTCATCACCCGCAAGAGAGGTGGCAAGCTGATGTGTGAATGCATGCAGTGGTACCCAGGATTACAAGCTACTAGTCAAAACAATAACTAGTTGCATCTTGTTCCCAAAGAAACAGATACAGGGGCTCCAGTTAGCAGAATGGATTTGTTTTCAAAGGGCTTTTGACAAGGTCCCGCACAAGAGGGTGAGTCGCGGGTTGAGACTTGTCATATTGTTTTGGATCAAAGGCCAACGAGGAGACAAAGCAAGAGTGAGGGGGTCACTTATTTATAGCAGAACACTGCCTGAGGGTGCATTGGGATGCCACCATTTATTCACAGTGTATTCGTTAGTGATCAGGAAAAGTGGTGAGCAGTGAAAGCAGTATCTGCTGATGGCACCAAGTTGTTTTGGGTAGTCGGGGTCAGAGACATCTGTGAGGACCTTCAGGGAGAAAAAAGCGAATATTGCTAATGCATGCAAAGTAATTCAGATTAGAGGGGAACACGTGCACCTCTCAGGGTTCAGGATTAGCTGTGTCAGCTCAGGAGAAGCCTGTTTGTTACGTCTCCAACTAAGCATCTTTGTGCTTTCTCACCATTTGCTCCTCGTGCCTAAGAACAGCTCCCCTGAACACCGGCAACGCTAGAGAATTGTCCTTCCCAAAAATTCTTCTAAAAACTCTTCATTTCCTTCACCGTTAGGCAGCCGGTGACCTGAGACCCCAGCCCATCAGCCAAACCATCTCCCTCCACTTTCTCAAGTCAGAATCCATCTGCTGCCACTTGTACTTGGACTGGGCCCTGTCTGGGACGGGGTCCTTCTGCTTGGTCTGTGTTTGACCAGCACTTAGCACAGACCATCGTGGCCTGTGCATGGGGCCTAGGTGTTATGGTGGTAGAAATCAGTGAATAATAACTAAAAGGTCTAATCATTGCTGTGAAGGCTCTGCTTGGGTTACCTAATGAGGTATCTGAGTGCTTTTAAGGCAGTGATTCTCAATCTGGGTGCACCCTAGGGGCTCAGGAGATCCTTTTAAAGGTGCCACAGGGTGCTGCATAATATTAGCACCATCATGTGCGCAAACATCTACACGTGATTCACAAATAAGCCCAAGAGACCTCTAATAGGAATCCGTTGTAGGAAAACATCTGGACCCATTATGGTCTTTGCCCCAAGACATCATTTCAAGCAATCCTGTGGGGGTTTTTTTTGCAAAAATCTAGCTGATCTAATGACCAATATCACATCTACCTCAAGCCCTGATTCCTTTTGCCCCAAGAAACTCACTGTATGATTTCCCTAGTAAAGAAACAATGAAAGCTCAGAGCTGGCATTTCCCAAGGAGGGCTTGAGTCTGGAAAGGCTGAGCACCACTGGCCTCGGCAATGCACCACAGAATAACCCAGGTGGGATGGTAGTGCCTGCACATAACCCACCCCCAGCCCCCTCTGGATGATGCACATCGTTCTGGGTCTCCTGTCTGCAGAAGGGAGGAGTTTTAGAAAAGGAGAACAGAAATGATTGTGGCCATGGAAAATCTCTCCAAGGAAGAGACTGGGAGTGTTACCTCGGGGGACGAAGGGGAAGGAACACCGCACACATCTATAAAAACATTGAATGATCAAAGGAACATCAGTCAGGTGCTTTTGCTCTCCTCGTCTGCTAAAAATCCTTTGAAAAGGCAACAGTCCCCCCAAAGCATTAAAAGCAAGGTTTTGGATGCAGTGTGTCATGAAAGCACTGGACTCCCTGCCACAGGGTCTTTGAAAGCTGAGCAGAAGGAGCTTGGCACCTACTTCGACGACAGGCCTGTCTGGCATGGTTATCCCTAACGCTAACCTACTTTTCAGAAGAGAAATAAAACCTCTGCGCTCCGGGCTTTAACCCACCTCTAATTAAAGCAGTTCAGGAGAAGGGAGGAGGGCATGAATGTCTCGCACATCTGCCGCAGCTCTGGAGACTTTGCACCTTGCGCTGAAGTGCCTGGAGCTGGCGGCCGCCTGAGACCGGCGAGCGGGTTACAGTAACCGTGGCCTGGTCTGCCCAGATCCTGAATCCCCTCGTGCCCTGTGCATGTCGCTCGAACGCAAAGCCCTCATCCAGTGACCAGCGCCGTGCGCGTGTCCTGTGCCTACCACACGCTGCTCGCAGCCATTGGAAACAACAAAAAGAAAAAGATGCCGGTCAGTTCATTATAAGCCAGCAGTGTTCTGGTATCTGGTGTTGCTTCATTATATTAATGACTAATCTGCATGCAAATGGCTCGGAATGAAAGCAAAGAATTGGCAACATCTGCAATCGGGTTAATGCAATCTAACAATTAGACCCAGCCACAGCCAGTTGGGCCATCGCTTGAGCCTTCCTCGGCCTCAACAAGCGAGGCAGGCCCAGAGCCCCTTTGCTTCAGCAAGCAGGCGGCCTGGGGAGTGTGGAGGGAGGGGGCTGCAGGGTATCGGGCTGAAGTTGGCAGCAGGATCACCCCCCTCCTAAACTAGCTTCCCCAGATGGATCTGCCTTTCTCGGGCGTGTTGTGAGTGCATTGTGGGTGCGGGAAGAGCCCTTGGGTCAGGGAGACTGAACGAGTTAGGATGCACTGGGATCTGGAGGTCTGGCAACTCAGGGCCTTCCCTGCACTTGGTTTCCCCCCTACACACGTGCATGCATGCACACACACATGCACACATGCACTTCCTGCCACTGGAAGGACTCTAATTGATTAAGTCCAGGCTGAAGGAGCTGCCCATCCCTATCCTGGAATAACCCACTTGCAAGTGTGACCTGGACACTGGCAAGTGACTTGGGGTCTGAAGTGGCTCCCACTGCAGTCAGGGAGTGCTGAGCACAATGCGGGTATGGCTGCTCACTCTTAGGAAATACAAACGAGTGAATCTGGGGCAGGGAGTGTGTCACTGGCGGTGTGCATGCACATGTGCATGTGTGACAGGCGGTGCAGCTGACCTGCCAAACTGCAGCGCTGGACATTAGCCATCGGCGCAGCTGTTTGAGGACTCCTGGTGCTCGGGCCATGTCCCTGAGGACTGGAAAAGGGCCAATGTGGTCCCTATTTTCAAGAAGGGGAGGAAGAAAGAGCCTGGCAACTGCAGGCCAGTCAGCCTCGCTTCTATCCTGGGGAAGGTCTTTGAAAAAATGATCAAGGGCCACATTTGTGAGAGCCCTGCAGGGGAGGTGATGTTGTGGGGTAACCAACACAGGTTTGTGCCAGGCCGATCCTGCCCGACTAACCTGGTCTCTTTCTATGACCAGGTAACAAAGAGCTTAGATGGGAAGGAGGAAGTCGATGTTGTCTTCTTGGACTTCCAGAAGGCCTTCGACACAGTGTCCCCCCAATTCTGGTGGGCAAGCTGAGGGGCTGCGGCATGGACGAATGCACGGTCACGTGGGTGGCAAACTGGCTCCGGGGGCGCACCCAGAGGGGGGCGGTGGACAGGTCGACGTCAGCATGGGGGGGTGTGGGCAGTGGAGTCCCTCAGGGCTCGGTCCTGGGGCCGGTGCTGTTCGACATCTTCATTAGCGACCTGGATGAGGGTGTGAAGAGCACCCTGCTCAAGTTTGCTGATGACACCAAGCTGTGGGGTAAAGTGAATACACTGGCAGGCAGGGACCGCATCCAGGTAGACCTGGATAGGTTGGAGAAGTGGGCACATCTGAACAGGATGTGGTTCAACAAGGACAAGTGCAGGGTGCTGCACCTGGGGAGAGGGAACCAGCATTATGGTGATAGGTTAGGGGCTGCCCCTCTCGGCAGCACAGAGGCAGAGAGGGATCTTGGAGTCAGGATTGACTCCAGGATGAATATGGGTCGCCAATGTGATGAAGCAATAGGCAGAGCCAACCGCACCCTGTCCTGCATCAACAGGGGCATCACTAACAGGTCCCGAGAAGTCTTGCTCCTCCTCCATGCGGCGCTGGTCAGGCCACAGCTGGAGTCCTGTGTCTAGTTCTGGGCGCCGCACTTCAAGAGGGACGTGGAGAACCTGGAGAGGGTCCAGAGGTTGGGGGCCTCCGTGGCCAGCCCTGTGAGGAGAGGCTGAGGGACCTGACTCTCTTCAGTCTCCACAAGAGAAGACTGAGGGGGGATCTCGTGGCTGCCTACAACCTTATCAGGGGCCACCAGCAGGAACTCAGGAAAAGTCTGTTCACCAGGGCCCCCCTTGGAGTCACCGGGATCAATGGCCACAAGCTGAGGGAGGATAGGTTTAGGTTAGATATTAGGAAGAACTACTTCATGGTAAGGGTGGCCAGAGCCTGGAATAGGCTTCCCAGGGAGGTGGTGCTCTCACCTTCCCTGGACATCTTCAAGAGGAGACTGGATAGGCACCTGGCTGGGGTCTTATGACCCCTGCCACTCCCAGTGCTCCTTCCTGCCCATGGCGGGGGGTCGGACTCGATGATCTGTCTAGGGCCTTCCCGACTCAGTGGTTCTGTGACTATGATTAGCCTTTTTTAGATCTGAATCTGCCCCTTGTCATCCTGCTCCTGGATAATTAGGCAGTCACATACTGGGAGGAAGGGGGCAGGCGCAAATGGTTGGGGTATTTAGGCTGTGTGATGGACCAGCTCTGCACGGAAAATGCTGTGCTGTTGCAGTGCCTGTTTGGCCCCGTCGTTCTTTCACCACCAGAGACTGCCCTGCCACGCAGACCTGGCGATGGAAACAGGCTGGTACCCCCTTTCTTGCCTTACCGCAGGGATAAAGCTGAAGGCTGGGCAGTGGGGAGCCTGCAGAGTGGAAAGGTGAAGGGGATTTTCTTGTTGATCCTTCCAGTCAAGGCTAGATATCTGTAACATTGACCCTAGAGAGGGGTCAGGGCAGTCAGGTAGATATCTGGGGTGTCTGTATTATATACTAATGTGAGAAGCATGGGGAGCAAACCGGAAGAATTGGAGGTCCTAGTACAATCACAAACTGATGATGTACTTGGGATCACAGAGACATGGTGGTATAGTTCATATGGCCGAAGTCATAAAGGGGTATACCTTGTTCAGAAAAGGAGGCAGGGCAAAGAGGAGGAGGTCCGGCCCTATGTACGAGGTGGTGCACATGTGTTGGAAGGTGCAGCATGAAGTGGAAGGGAGGCCTGTGGAAAGCCTGTGGGTAAAGGTGAGAGGGGAGATCGGCAGGGGGGTGGCATGCTGGGCCTCTGCTACAGGCCTCGAAACCAGGAGGAGGAGGTGGACAAGGACAGCTTTAAACAACTGTTGGGAACTTCCAGATTGCAGGACTTGCTTCTCATGGGGGGACTTCAGTTAGTGGTGCGTTGGCTGGGAGGAAACACAGCAGTGCACCAGCGGTCCAGCAAATCCCTCGCCTGTGTTGAGGGTAAATATTTTATGCAAATGGTGGAGAGGCCAACAAGGACAAAAGCTCTTCTTGACTTACTGCCCACAAACACGGAGGAATTGGCTGCAAATGTGACTGGAGAAGGTAACTTGAGTGATGATGACAAAAAAATGACAAGAGTTGAAGATAGTAGGGGGCAGGAGGAAGCAGAGCAGCAGGATAAGAGCACTAGACTTCAGAAAATCAAACTTTAACAAACTCTGGGACCTGGCGGTTCCTGAACCAAGTGTGAGGAGAGGAGTCCAGGGGAGCTGGCTGTACTCTGAGGAACCCTTTGAACGGTGCAGGAGCAAGCTGTCCTGGTATGATGGAGGAATGGTTAGTACAAGAGGAGACCAGCCCAACTTGACGACAACGTCTGCAATGAGATGCAACTCGAAAAGAAATCCCACAAAAAAGGGAAACTTGGTCATAGTGATGTAGAAATCACGACAGGAGCACTGCTTGGCTAACAGAGCGCTTTATTTTTCATGGCCACGGGAGAAGCAGCAAGGGCGGCTAATTCTCTGCAGCTGCAGAACACAGACTCTGTTATATACTTGTGAGAAAAAGATGCACAGAAGCCTCCCCCTGAATCCATTCTTGGCAGTCTGACAATAAATCACCCTGAAGTCTCGCTAGACTAAATGTGTTTGCTCTAGCTGTCTCCCGATTAAGTTTATCTCAAGGTCCCTTTGTTTTTTGGCCTTTATGTATGCTTCTTATTTTTATGCCTAACTTTGTTTTTGCTTGCTCCAGTACTTTTCCTCATCAATAGTAGAGAGAGTATAAGAGGCATAGAGGGAGAAAATTAAGCAGGCCACAGCTTGACATGCAACTGGTAAGGGACATAATGGGCAATAAAAAGGGATTCTACAGGGATGTCAAGAGCAAGTACAAGACCGGAGATCCCCTGGGTCCCTTACAGAAAGCAGAAGGCAACCTAGTTATGGATGCCCCAGCCTCAACCAAGTGGTAGCCCATTTTGAGGTAAAGCACCTTGCCTGTGAAGCAGAGAAGTGAGAGTGGAGGAAAGAAAAGGAGAGGAGCCCCCGTCTATAGCCTACCCCCATGTAGAAAGACCTGTAGCTTCTCTGGGCAGGTCTGTGGCTCAAGGACTGGACTCTCCCCCTCAAGAACCATCAATGACCTGTGGCAGAAATCATCCTCAGATGAAGGAACTGCCGGTGGTGATGCGGAGGAGCCTGAAGTAGTTAATGTCTTCTTTACTTTAATCCTTATAAATAGAGGCAGCCACCTGATGCCAAGTGCAGCTGGCAGCAAAGATAAGGGAGGAGTCAAACAGCCTGAAGTAATGGCAGGAGAGTTTAGGGATTGCTTAGAGGAGCTAGATGCTTCAGTTGGCAGGGTCAGATGAGATGCGCCCTTGGGTACCGAGGCAATTGGCCAAGGTAATTTCGGAGCCGTTGGCTATCCTCTTCAAGCTTTTGCCACCGTCTCCCACAGCGTTCTCATTAATAAGCTAAGGAAATCTCAACAAGGCGAATGCACCGTAAGCTGGACATATAACTGGCTGATCATCATGCTCAGTGACTCAATGCAGAGTTGGGAGGAAGTATCCCGGGGGAGGTGAGCAGCGGAGTCCCCCAGGGCTCGGTCCTTGGGCCCACACTGTTCAATGTCTTCATCAGCAATTTGGACGACAGGGTGAAAAGCAACCTGTTTAAATTCGCTGATGATACCAAAATTTGGGGTGAGGTGAGCACACTAGCAGGGAGGGAAGGACTGCAGCAAGACCTGGATGGGTTACAGGAGTGGGCTGACATAAATAGGATGCGTTTCAATACTGACAAGTGCAGGGTGCTGCACGTGGGCAGTAGAAACCAGCAGCACACTTATAAGATGGGAAACTCCCTTCTTGAGAGCACGGAGGCAGAAAGGGAACTTGGAGTCATTATTGGCTCCAAGATGAACATGGGCCGACAACGCAAGGTCACGGTTGGCAGGGCTAACCGGACCTTGTCGTGCATCCACAGATGCATCTCAAGCAGGTCCAAGGACGTGATCCTACCCCTCTGTGCGGCACTGGTCAGGCCGCAGCGGGAGTACTGCGTCCAGCTCTGGGCACCCCACTTCAGGAGGGATGGGGACAACATGGAGAGGGTCCAGAGGAGGCCACTTGCATGATCCAGGGGCAGCAGGGCAGGCCCTACAATGAGAGACCGCGGGACCTGAACTTGTTCAGCCTTCACAAGAGAAGGCTGAGGGGGGACCCAGTGACAGTCTATAAACTCACTAGCGGGGACCAGAAGGGTTTGGGAGAGACCTCGTTTCCCCTCGCTGCCCCGGCATAACAAGGAGTAACGGCGACAAGTTGTTGGAGAGGAGGTTTAGATTAGACATCCATAAGAACGACTTCACGGTCAGGGCGGCTAGGAGCTGGAACCAATGTCCAAGGGAAGTGGTGCTGGCTCCTACCCTGGGGGAGGAGGCTTGATGCCTACCTGGCTGGGATCATTTGAGCCGTTTTTCTCCTGCCCAGGCAGGGGGTCGGACTTGAAGATCTACAAGGTCCCCCCGACCCTATTTCTGTGATTCAAGCGGGCTTTCCCAGGGGTCTGTCCTGGCTAGAGTACTGTTTAGCATCTTCATTAATGAATTGGGTCATGAGACTGAGTTCATACAACCCGTTTTCAGATGGCACAAAGGTGGGTGGACTTTCAAATATTCCAGAGAGAAGGGCTAGGATTCAGAATAGCCCAGACAGATTGGGAAATGGACCACAATCAACCAGGTGTAACACAACTTGGACAAAAGCCACGTCCTGTATTTGGGGCAGAATAATGACATGCAGAAACACAGACCAGCGAGGCTGCAGCGCTGCAGAGAAGGATCTGGGGGTTATAGTGGGCCATAAGCTGCACATGAGCTAACAGTTTGCTCTTGTTGCAGAACAAGCCAACAGCAGCATCGTGGGTTGTATTAACGCGAGTGCCGCTTGCTAATCAAAGGCAGTGAGTCTTCTGCTCTGTTCAGAACAGGTGAGACCTCACCTGGAGCACTGCATCCTGTTTTGGGCCTCTCGCTTCAAGAAGAAGGTGGACAGTTTGGAAAGAGTCTAGTGCAGAGTGACAAAAACAATTTGGGGCCTGGGAAGCAAGTCTTACCAGGAAAGGCTGAAAGAAAACTAGGGCTATTTAGTCAAATACCTGCAGAAAGGATGACAATGGGCTTTCCTCCACAGCTGTAGGGGACAGGGTTAGGAGCAAAAGCCTCAAGCTGCAGCAGGGGAAATGTATTTTGGAGACTGGGAGGAACTTTCTGTCTGAGGATGGTCGAGCCCTGGAGCAGGCTGCCTGGTGAAGGCATGCAATCTCCATCCCTGGAAGTTTTTGCGATGTTTGGCTGAAGTAATTCAGTGAGGGATGATCCTGCCTTGAGTGGGGAGCCAGTCTACATGACCCTGTGAAGTCCTTCCCAACCCTACTTTCCTCTGACCCTATGGTCACAGGGAAATCTGTGCATCTTTCCAGGTGGCTGCAAAGCCCTCTCTAAACAGCCCCATTTCTAGACCTCCTTTTGGGTGAGTAAAAGGCAGAGGAGTTTGAGGAAAGAGCCCTGTTAAGGGGCAGCAGGTACGTTTTGAGTAACCAGGCAGCTAGCCCACTTGCTGTGCTCAAAGGCGATCTCTGGCAGCGTGTGTCGGGGTTGCCGTGTCTTTCAGAGGGAGCTGAGCAGCTGCACTGACCGTAGGGCCTGGAGCAGTGCCTTGCAGTCCTCTGAATGGGGAAGAGGAGGCTAGATGCAGAGGGTGTATACCCTATACTACAAATGGGGACCTGAGGCACAGTGAGGTCAGAGGTCAGCTGAGATCAGAGTAGGGATCTGGTCCTGAATCTACCAAATCCCACACTGTATTGCTCTGCATAGCCACCGGACTGTCTTTGCACCGTCTTTGTTGATACCCAAACACGGTGTGATCAGTTTTTGGTTGAACTCAGGTTTCTTCCCCACAGGTTATAACATTTCAGGAGATTCTTTTTTTTTTTCCCTACAACCCCCAGACTGATGAAAAGTTGAAATTTCTATTTTTGGTGGAACACAAGTTCCAGAAACCCTCAGTTAAGGAATGTTGAAATGGCTGGGAATTCCCCAATTCCACCCATTTTTCTCGGCTTGTTGAAATGTCCCGTTTTGAGCTGGTGCTAAGATTCCCCAAAGCGGGGGCATTGCCTTAGGCCAGTTGTACTCTAGGAGCCTGATGCATCCAGTCCCCCCATATCAGCCAGGCCTCCTGCCTGCCTCCATCTCCCGAGGTCCACGCAGCGCGCTGGGTCCTCGCGGGGAGAGGCCGGATAGAGGGAAACCTGCACGCTGCTCCATGAGGTGCAGTCAGTCCTCCAAGGAGTTTGCCCACAAGAGAGGAAAAAGGAGTTGAATAGTAATGCTCCAAAGTCATGCACCAAGCAGGACATGCAATTTAATGATGTACGGAGCAGCTTCCAAATAAAATAATCCAAAGCTCCCTTGTTTAGAGCAAAACACACACCCCCTCCTCCCCGATATGAAAATGAGATTTTGCAGGAACTCTGCTTCTGTCAGAAGTTCATTCTGTTGGAAAATTGGTGACTAAGCCTAATTATTGGCAAATTGCTTGAATGCTGTACAGGGGAATCGCAGTGAGAACTGTCAGTAGGACCCATGCCCCAAAACGGGGTGGCGGGGAGAAGGGGGTCTGTGTCAAGGTGGTGGGGGAGAAAGATGCCTCCAAGCCTTGTTCCTCAGCATGATGGGAACCAGAAAGCACAGCCACAAGAATGGGGAGGGCGTGGCCTGGGCTCCCGGTCAGTTCTCCGAGCAGGCCCTGCTGCCGGGACTCCTGTGGACCTGTACCCTGGACAAGGAGGCTCCAGCCTCTATGCCTGGCAAATGCAGAGGGGTGCTTTGAGCCAACAAGCTTACCATCCCTTGGGATGGGTTGGGTATGAACAGCAGGGAACTCATCCTGGTCTTGCAAAATGTTCTGCTGAAGGTCATGCAAAATGCTCTGTTCAACATGGGGATGGGGTCTTTGAGCGCAGGGGCAAGACCCTCTAGCCAGGGACCTCCAGCTTTGCTCCCAGCAGGAGCATTGGCACAGCTGGGTCAGTCACACCAACACTGCGTTGGGGTCAGGAAGGGATCCCTCCCCCCAGTCAGATTGGTATGGATTTGCAGGGATCTGTTACCTGGGGTCTCTTGGGGGTATATTCACCTCTTACAGAAGCAGGGCATTGGCTGCCATGGTCCCCATACTTTACCTGTGCCTGGTTCAGGTGTGATGTCTTGTATCAGGTTTGTCCATGTTATTTTAGGAAGAGTTAAGATTATTGGTCTGTCAGGGATGGGTTGGACAGGGCTGATCCTGCCTCAGGCCGGGGATGGACTAGAGAAGACATCTGGAGCTCCCTGCCAGCCTCCCTTCTCTATGATTTCTGTGATTCTCTCTGGCACACTTAAATGGATCACATCATGCTGCTTGTGACGGTTTTATAATGTTCAGTGCCCCAATTACACTGGAGTAAGTTAACTGCAGCAGGATAGTACTTGTAAATGCAAGTACACAGAGTTTTTTAGCATGCTGCAATGCACATGTAGATGCTGATGGGGCTGACTGGGGCACAAGGGGGCTTCAGGGCAGGGGATGCCTGCTAGCCAGCTCCTCACTGGAGCATCCTCCTGCCCCAGCCAGCCCCTCTGCAGCACGTTAAGCCAGGGGGGATCAGCTCTGGGCTGGCAGGCGGACTCCCCAGGCCCCCTTCCAGCCAGGGCTGCTCTGAGCTGGCTAAATGTGCTGCAGTCCCAGGTGCACATGCAAACAGTATGCCTGGGAGCAATAAACTCTGGAGCAATAAACCCTGGAGTTTATTTCTTCACATTAATTGCATGGGTAGATGCGCCTAGTGTGACTGAAAATTCCCTCCCCTTCCTACCGTGTCCTTGTGGAGGGCGGGGGGGGGGTGTTAGGGTGCATCCTCCCTCCTGGCTCTCTACGCTGCCGGTGCTGGCAGTGCTCATACACACGGCTCTGAGTGGTGCAGTGCAGTTTCTGCCGTGACCGTTTGTTTAGAGGAGACCCAGCAGCAGGACTTCTGAAGCTGAATCCGAACCAAGCTGAAGCCGCTGTTTATCAGCTCTAAGCAGTTCCTGAGTGCTGCTCCCACCTTGGCCATCCTGTTCAATAATGTATTGCTGACTCCATCTGCAAGCATTAAATGTCTGGGTGTTACACTATCCTCAGGCTTATTGATGGAGAAGCATCTTTGGGCCTTACTAACAGGGGTTTTTTTTCCCCTGACTTCCCATGAAATGTTGCCAGGCTGAGACCAGAGCTCAGCAAAGCAGATGCAAAGCTCCTGTGAAAACTCTTTGTACTCTCAGGAGCAAATGATGGCAATGCTTTGTTTTTCAAGAGTTTCTTGCGCATTATAGGTGTGACACAGACTGCTGCTGATCAGTGTTGCCTGGCACTTCTCATGATAAGGCTCTCTCTTTGGCTTCTTATAGCTGCTCCAGATTTTAAACTCTTAGGCAAAATTTGTTCCAAGTTGGGTATCTGCCTTGGGCAAATTCATTTATTTATTTAATCTTAGTTAAATGATCCAGCGGTTTCCAAAAACAATAGTAAGGACAACATGTTGTCATGTTTAAAATAAAAAGGGTCCCTGGCATCTTGTGAATGCTCAAGTGCCGACTTGCTTTGCAGTGGGGCCTTGGTGCTGGGTAAGATCAGACCCACATGTCAGGACTTGTGCACCTGCCTAGGAATGGCCTCCTAGGGCAAAGTTACTCATTACACTTGGACCATAATAAGGGCACTTAAAGTGCATGTGCAAGCATCCACACATTATAGCTCGTTGACTTGTGCTAAGTGCTCTCTGAGCAGATCAAAGTCATGCCACTTCAGGCTAGGGTTAACTCTGGGCTGTGCTACCTCCCTCAGTTTAGGGTAACTTCAGTCTGCTCTATGGAGATGAAACAAGCAATTTTTCAGTCCTCCAGCATCCCAGGGTGCACTGCTTCCAGCCGCCTCCCCACCCAGAACGGGAGCCAGGTGCTCTGTCTCCTGGTCACCCCCCACAGTGGCCAGCCAGAGCTGTGCAGCATTAACCCTTAACATGTGGCTGCTCACAGCACGTTCCGACGTCAACTCCATTTGACTTGCCACTGGTTTAGTGCGGTCTGGGGGTGCTGGAGAACTGCACTGGCTGAGTTTAAGCCTTGGCCAGACTGTGGTTTGCATGTGTCCAGCACAGACCTGCTCGCGTTTCGCAGCTGAAGGTTTCCATTCCTCTCTGCTGTTCTGCCCCTTCCCCGTGCCTGGCACTGGTGGACCCTCCCTACTGCATGCCTGGGTACATTCCTGCCCACTCCCGTCCAGACCCAGCTGCACGCCTGCCGTCCCCAAGAAGTGGCAGTGCATCCTCTGGGATAAGGCTGCAGGGACAAAGACGGGTTCCCCTTCCTCGTTTCTACTCCCAGCTGCTCCAGTCTTGGTGCCAGACAGCAGGGAGCTTGCACTTCCCATGCTTTCCCAGGCTGTAAACAAACCGGGCGTTTCTCCCAGGAGAAAATCTTTTGTCCTGGTATCCTGCACACCTGCAAGCTCATTGTCTCACTGGACGTACAAATGAAGCAGGCATGAGAAAATGGGCTAATGCTCTTCCCTCCCTCCCCTGCTCCCCCCAGCACCCATGTGTGCTTAATGGAGGGTTATTCCAGAGACAAGCCTGTCTGGCCCTGTGCTCTTGCCAGCAACCTACTGGCAAAGCAGTGCAGCTTGGAGGGGTGACATGTGTGCAGGGCTGTGCTGCTTCTGTTTTGATCCAGGTCCAAGCCAGGATAATCAGGACTGTCTCAAATGAGACATCTGTTACATCCCCAGTGCTGGTACTCAACCATAGCGTGACTGGGGAAGAGGAGGCTAGATGCAGAGGGGATGGGAACAGGCCTGGAGCAATGCAGGGGAGAGTGGGGGCAGTAAAATTGAGCCAAAGAGCCTGGTAGGTGTAAGCTGTGTTGCGGGGAGTGGAGAGAGCCGGGGGGCAAGGGGATGCTGGGTGCAGAGGGATAGATCAGCCTGGAAGGGGGGCGGGGGGCACAGGTAGTGTCTGTGCCCGTGGCAGGATTGCCAGCACAGCTGCATCGTCTCGGCCACTTCTCCTTTATAAAAGGTCATCTGAGCTCCAGACGTGCAGTCCTCTCGCGGTATTCCCCGGCCGTAAGCGGGAGCTGTCGGGGCCAGGGACTCAGATGGGGACTTAACTGGTGAGCGGGGAAGAGAGAGCGGGCAGGGAGCTCGGTTGCAGCAGGAGGGAAGGGTCTTGCTGGGCGAGGTAGGCTGGGACAGCGGCCAGAGAAGGGATGCGGGGCGTTGCGAGGGCTGGACACGGGGACAGGGCGCTGACTTGACTTAGCCTGGCAGCTCGCGTCTTGCATGGCACCTGCCCGAGAGCTGCTTTGTTTGAAAGCCTTGGAAATCAATACTTTGCTTGGGCAGAAGCCAGTGCAAAGTGCTCTGGCTCCCGTGCTGCGGCCGTAAGCATTTGTGGTTCATCTGGGCTCGCGGGCCTTCCTGTGCTCACGTTCCCACCTCCCCGCGTGCTCGGTCAGGCACGCGCCTCGGTGTCCCTGCTTGCAGACGTCCGACCCTGGCACCGCAGCGGGCGGTGACCGTGCCCCTCGGGCCCGGGACAAGGCCGTGGTGCCCAGCCAGCCTCCCCTGCAGAGCACAGCGTGGGAGCTGCTGCCTCGGACAGCAAAGCGCGGCTCTTTGTGGTGGCTGAGTTCACATCCCCTCCGGCCTGGCTGTGGCAGGCGCGTGTGCCTCCGCGCTTCATGGCTACAAGGAGCTGCTGATCCCAGAGGGCTTGCATCGGGCCCCAGCCCACCGGGCGCAGCCGTGCCCTTGGGAAGGCTAAGGTGCTGACTGCGGCATAGACCAGCCCTGAGACCGGACGCGGAGGAGGGTGCCTCGTGCTCTGACCCTCAGATCCAGCTGGGAGTCGGGCAGTTGTTCCCTCTCTGCAGGAAACCAAATCATAGGGAACAGGTATTTGATACAGCAGTCGAGACAGTGTCAGGGTAAAAAGCAGCTCCCATACACCCTTGATATCATCTGACAGCTCTCTGCAAGCTAAGTGACTTCCGCTTTCTGCTTAGTTACAGGAATGGCGGAGAACCCGCGACCCTCTGCGAGCTAGCCGCTCGCCTCCGTCCTCCTGCCTCTCTGTGCAGCTCTGTGTGACCTCCCTAGGCGCAGTTAGGTGCTCCCCAAAGAGCTCATGCTAGACCCATTAAAGTTATTTGATCTAGTGTTTTCTTGTAATTGTCATTAGGAGCAAGCCATTAAGGGGGTATCAGAAAGGGTCTTCTTTCTCTTTCCCTAGATGAGCAGGCTCTGCCATCCAGACACCACTCAAGGGTAAGATATCCACCCCCTTGCATGCCACAAACATACCTCTCTAGTTACTTATCCAGATAGGTACATTGATAATCACCAAAAAGCAGCTCTCATTTTTCACATGTGAAGTAGGTCAAGAAATTGCATTGGAGGAGTTTCCTACTGGAAGCTGCAGTATCACTGGATATGCAATGCATTTGTTTTGTTTTGGGGGGTTGGTATTTTTTTTAAAGAAAAACACAAATTGTTTATCTTGTTTCGTTCCAACAAAGTCAAGCATTATTTTTGATAATGTCAAAACAGATCCTTGAAATAAAAAAAAAAATGTGGTTTGATATAAGGTAAACACTTTTTTCATATTTATTTAATTTAGACTTTCATGCTTTAGTATCATCCTACTATTATATATGGTATGAAATAAGGACTGTTATATTAAAATATTAAACCTTTTTATTATATTATAATAATTCAGCACAACTGAAACTTAGATTTGATGTTTTCAAATAAATAGTGTTCAGAATTTGCATTCCTTGAGAAATTGCTAAATGTCAACTTTGTGCTCCAGTTTGAAATGGAGAGATGATGTTATTAGTTTTGATTAGTCCTCCTAAGCTCCCCACATTTTGCAGTGGCCGGTCGAAGTGTTTAGAGCACTGTCTTTGGCTTGTAAAGGAAAGTCATTACAAGGAGACAAGAGGGAGAGGAAGAAAGAGAAATACCTGGTTGAATACAAAAGAAAAAGGCTGAAGATCAGTTCTGTGCTTCTCCCGAGAAGGGCTTACTCTGTGATTCCTGGGTAGGGAGAAGCAGCCGTGGAAATAAGGTCTCCTGGGGGAGGTTATGGGACCAACGATGTACGACCTGGTAAGTGACTTAGGCACGTGCTGTCATTGTTAGCATGGCCTTGGCCTTGGAGAGATTTCCTGGAAAATTTTGGAAGAAATGATGCTGCGTTTCCTTGCCTGGCAGATTTGTGTCCCCCTTGAGAAGGCCCAGTAAGATTTGTGCTTCCATCAAGTTGTTGTTATGGACTGTGTAGGGAGAGAGGAAAGCCCCGTGTAATAACTTCGTGTTTGTTTACAGGATTTACCTGTCTAGCCCTCTGGTTGGAGGTCGTGAGGAGTTAGCTGATGCTTCAGTAGGGCAAGCGTTATCGATTTCCTCCCAGCAGACGCACCTGGGTTACGCTGCGGTCTCTGCCTGTTGCACAGGGAGTCTGATGATTTATTTCCAAATCCCGTACTCCAGGCAGTGCCGTCCTGAGAATAGAGAGTGAGCGGTTTGGAAACTGTCTCAGCTGGCATTTGGCTTGCAGCTTCTTAAAGGTTTCTTGCTTGGTCCAAATAAAATATAAGCATTTATTGAGGGAAAAGGGAATGCTTGATCCTTTGGTGCACAACATCATGCATATGCACGCTCAGCCTTGCAAAGGAACTGAAAAGAAGTCTCCTTTTTCTAATATGTTAAGCCAGCGCAGATCGTTTCACAAAATAATCCTACAATAGATGAAACTACAATAGACCATTACTCATTCAATGCAAATGACACTAGAAAGCCTGGGTAGGACTGAGTTTTTTTCTGTTGTTATCGGTTATGCTTGGCTTGGTTTTGCATGGTATCAGCCCAAGGCTTAGCTGCAGCTTATCTGAGCAGTTTTGCTTCCCTTTTTCCACGTCTCTTGGAAGGCTTGTAGACATCTTCTTTTCTAAAACTTTCACATAGATCAAGGTGTAACTCTCTATAGTTAGGCCACCCATTTCCATACTTTTGTCAAATCCTTTTCATAACTGTATTAACTAGACAGCTTCAGTCAAAGAATGAATCAATTCAGGCTATCATTCTCTGATCTGGAAGTCACCTCCAACCTAGGGAAAGAGCATATATACAGTTATCTCATAGTTCACCTAGAGAAGCCATTGTATTTATAATGCAATAGTTCATCTTCAAGTGCAGCATAATTTCATCTAAGCTTTGTGTGAAAATCAAAAGGATTGCACAAATCTTGCAAGAAGACAGTGGGTTATAGTTTCATTTCAACACAGGGAAAATGATGCTGTACAAATCCCAATTTATCAATAGGAAAACAACTCCTCCCTGTGTGGGAACATGAACTCTTTATCTGGAAAACAACATTAAATTAATACAATCGTTTTAAAACTATGAAGCCATATAAAGAACAATTGATGGCATAGAGAGGGAAAACAAAGCATTTTGTAGCACACACAGGTTATCGACATCCAGAAGGACCAGCCGCCTGCCATTTCACGCCTGGGTGTATTTATAGAGGTGCGCTCCTGTCCACAGTAGAGTAGCAGCCAGCTCTGAACATTTGGTTTCTCTCCCAGTGCAAACTGAGATTTCAGAAGGTTTGTCTGCTGTCTCCGTGCGGCAGGACTGCAATGTGCGCGGGGAATGGATAACTCAGTTGATAGGCTTGTCCCTTTGTAGACGATTTTTGTTATAAAATTGCTCAGGCTTGTTTTAGAAATTCATTCGGGTGCTGGGAAGCCCGCTCTTTCGGCACAGTGGGTAATTCTCTAGGATGTGCTATTTCAAGAGCTGGGAGAAAGTGGAGTGAACACCAGTCTCAAAATCTGCTCTCAGAGGCACTCGCATCCTGAAGGATGCTGCGACATTCACGGAGTGGCTGAAAGCAGAATTTGGTCTCTTCTCTTTGAAGTCAACATGCCTAGAAGTGCTGATCCCTGGGGCTCAAAGACTGCAGCACTAGAGGGGACAGACAAGCTGGTGGTGGGTGGGCGGGGGGGGAATAGTACTTGTTTCAAACCAAAATTCATCTCAAGATGGCAGAAAACTCTAACGTTAGAGATGTTGCTCTGCATCCTTGCACGTATCTGAGGGAAGGACGTAGATGCTAAGCCCTGTGAAGTGGTAACGTGGCAAAATACAGAGCAGCGCAGTTGTTAAGAGCAGTCGCCTCTGAAAAATCCCGGATAGTGGTAAGAAGTGTATTAGCAACCAGCACGCTCAAAAAGGGTTGGTTTTGACAGGCCTTGCTAAATGGGCTCTGTAGGAAAACCTTGGATCTAATGAACTACTGTGTTGTTGAAAAAAATAAAAGGAAAAAAAAAACATGGAAAAGCTGGTAGTTTATTACAAACCTACACGATGATAACGAGGGAGTGGAAAGAAAGAGATTTGCTCTGCTGAATCACAGGCTCGGAGGGAAGTGGAGCTGGAAGACTCCCCCAGAGGTCACATCTAGCCCAACCCTCTGCCTGAGGCAGGATCAGCCCTGTCCAACCCATCCCGAATAAACCCATCATCTAAACACTTCCTAAAACGACTGTCAACCCCGGCACAACACAGACATCACACCCGAGCCTGCCACGGGCAAAACGAGACCCGTGACAGCCTGCTGCTGTAAACCGCTGTTGATATAACGAACTGAACGGTGCTTTGTTGGCAACAGGGACGGGGACCCTGTTCTCCCGCCCTGTGCAGGGTCTGGCCCAGCTGGAAGGAAAGGGCAGGTCCTCGCTTGGGGATTTGTCTTGGTCTTGTGTCGCTGAGCACCTCTGGGTCTGAAGGGGCACAGGAGGGAGCGGCACCCGCCGCGTGCGTCTCCTGGCTTGGCGAGCTCCGGGCTGGCTGGTGCAGACAAGGGGCTTGTCCCTGTCAGCGTGGGCTGCTGCCTCGCCATCCGTCCGCCCCAGGATCCTAGGGTAAACGAGACGTCGAGTGGGTCCGTTAACCGCACCCCATCCCGCATCCTCGGTTATCTCCAGCCTCTTGCGCCCGTGAGCTGTTTCCCAAGTGCTCTTGTCCTGACCCAGCTTTCCATACTGTTCACCCCGGCTGCTTCGCCAGCCTCTTCCTTCTCATGCTGCCCTCCGCTTCCAAGGAGAGATGCTAGTTCCTGCCCTTCTGAGGACATCTCTTTACGGCCTTTCCATCATGCTCGGGTCTGGAACAAGCTTGGCCACTTCTTTCGCCGCTGTGTGGGTTTTGCTTTCCAGCCATTTAAAGTTGTTGTTATTTTTGGAGCCAGTTTCAGTTGGTGTCTCTTTGAAAAATGCATTTCCCCAAACTAGTGACAGAGCTTGCGTGCAGCTGTACCAGTGACACGCTCTGAAAAGAAGCAGGGAGAGGATGACGGCTTTGCTAGGTTGTTTTTTCCCCCTAATGCTGCAACTATTAATAAATTACATCCCAATATAGCTTTTGTCTGGTTCCTACACTGTTGCGTTGACTCATTCAGTGTATCACTTCGAGCTCATTTGCTGCGATACTACTGCTTAATGAGTTGCCTTCATTTTAGCTTTGTGCGCCTGAGTGTTTCTTCCTGTGTGAGTTGCTCAACATTTGGTTTATTGAATTTCAAATGTATTAATTTTAGCTCATTATTACCATGGTAGTTGAACGGTGCTGTGCATTGTTCTTTTGATGTCTGAGTTAGCTCCTCGTCCCTGTGTGATGCATTTGGACAATAAGCACATCAGGCGTGTCCTGAGTGGGCTAGCACACTTAATTCCACAGTGGGGATGCATTGCCACATGCACCATCCTGTGACTAGGAGACTGTGCTGATGGTTTGGGATGTTTGCTTATGAGGATAACGGGAGCGGGGAGGAGAACAAAAAACCCAAAACTGAGCTCATGGAAAACACTGTCTCTATTCCTTCAACTAAAGCTCTTTGTGTTTATCACCAGACTGTATGTATAGCCCAAGACTTACAGATAGGTCAAGCAGGATCTCCTAAAGAGCTCAACACTGACCTAATTCAACGTCCATCGGAGGCAGCGGGAAAGCTCTCCGATTCTGCAGCAAGCAAAGCTGGCCGGCACGCCGAGTGCTTTGCCTAATTTCCCTGAAGCGGGGTACAGAGAGGATGGAGCTGGTCTGGTCTCAGTGGGGGCAGATGACAGGACAAGGAGCAATGGGCTCTGGCTGCAGCAAGGGAAGCTGAGGTTGGTTATTAGAAAAAACTTTCTCACTTGGAGGGTGGTGAAGCACTGGAGCAGACTCCCCAGGGAAGTGGTGCAGTCTCCATCCTTGGAGGTTTTGAAGACCCAGCTACGCCAAGTCTCGCCTGGGATGATGTAGTTGGGGCTGGTCCTGCTTGGAGCAGGGGGTCGGACTAGATGGGACCTCCTGAGGTCCCTTCCACCCTCATTGTCTGTGATGCTGTGACATGGATGCTAGACTCTGTGGATCGCGGACCACCTCTCTTGCGGAGGAAGAGCTTTGCTTAGAGACTGCAGCAAAGTTTAGTTTAGTCTTTAGGATAAAGTTGCCTAATGTCTACCGTTCTCTGCCTGTAATTAGCCTCCCCATGGCTCAAAGAGTATCTGGTTATTTGGGGTTTGTTTGCTTTTGCTTTTCTTTATCTATATGTTATTCTTATTGTTAGCAGTTGTGCACTTTTGGGCAAATAGACAAAGGCATTTTAATGTAACGTAGGACTACATTTATTTAGTCTTATTTTTTCTCGGTATTTGTGGACATGTAGGATACATCCCTTGGTCCCTACACTGGCTGTTCCCATAGCATACCTTCTTCTTTCAAGGGGCATTGCTCATTTTAGTCTCCACATCAGCTCATTGCAACACATCATGCCTCCCTCCAAAACTGATTTTGAAATTTTAGATGTAAGAAAATCAACAAACTTGGGGAATAATTATATTGGCAAGTAGGCCTCTTGGTTTAAGGAGCACTTCTGTCATGTCTATGATTTTGTCTGAAGCCTTGCTCTCTTTAGATGAAAGATTCACGTGACCCCAGAAGCTGGGGCTATAAACAAATCTTAGATTATGCAGAAGCTGCAGTGAAATTGCAGGAGCTGACAACACTCCTTTGGGCTATGATTATCCCTTCCCCCTACATCGTGACCCCGGCAGCTCAAAAGACACAACCTGCTGTTTTCAGGGAGGGCCCCTTCTCATCCCGCACAGCTACAACCCGGCGCTCCGCAAAGGCTGATGCGTGTGATTTGCACAAGAGCAGCGGAGGTAAAAAGACCATTCATGTTGTTGTTGTGTTCGACCATGAGTCCCACCAGCTTTATGCAATTTCGTGATTTAAATCTCTCCTCCCGTCTCCTGCCAGGCAGTGAGAAGGCCCTGCCCTGCACCTCTCAAGTCAGGGAGGGAGCTCCAGGTGTTTTCATAGCATCAAGCCAAGGGCAGAGCATGGAAGATGGAGCTGGCATGGACCATGGCAAGCCCTGTGGTGGGTGGGCTTGCCTTGGGGTGGATGAGGTACAATGTGGTATGATACGTGGTAATGGGTATGCCTTGCCTGGTAGAGTGAGGCTCCACAAACAGCAGGGAAGCATAAGCAGTGAAGCTCTTAGGTCAGGAAAGCCGAAAGGCAGCTGGGCACGAAAAGGACTGAAACATTGCAAGGACATCAGCTTGTTGACGCCATGATCTTGAGAGAGGGTTGACGGACCCAAGGGTCAGGGTGTGTTTGCCCCCCCAGTGAGAAACAGTTATATGCAGGGCCGCGTCGCTATTGCTGATGGGCCGTCCTTGCAGGGGAGGATGCTGGAGGAAGGGGAACAATAGGGCTGGGATAAGATTTGGGGAAGAAAGGGGCTGGTTTCAACACTTACAAGCGGGGTTGGATTCAACCTTTCCCACCAGGACTTGCCAGTGGCTGGCACGGGGGTCACAGAAGTCATGGACCTGCCGAGGTCACATCCAGTCCAACCCCCTGGCTAAGGCAGGATCAGCTCGGTCCAAACCAGTATCTAAACTGTGGCAGATTTAGGTCTTTGATGTGTCGGGGCTGGTGGCGGTCTTATGTAAAGCAGGGGAACCACGGCTGCCCGTGCCCTGCTTCTATGAGATGTTGTCAATATAGGCCTAAGAGACCCGGGTACAGGCCGTGCCCCCGCTACACAAGGTAGCAAAGACCCCGCAGTCCACATCAATCTCACCATGGGGTAAAACTCCTTCCTGACCCCAGACATGGCATCGGTCTGACCAGGAGGGGAGTTTGCATGTAGGTGCCGTGGTTTTCCCCTCCTTTCTCTTGCAATCGCTCCCCCCCAGCAAAGCCACCGCAGGGTTTGGACAGGACTCCAGGCCGGATGACCAGGGCATTGTGCTCATGGTCCCTTGGCATGATCCAGGCTAGTCCTCCAGAGCCAGCAAGGATGGTTGGATGAAAGAAGAGAGCCTGCATGAGGGAAAGTTGGTAGATGAAGTTTGCAGCATGTGCTCTTGCTGCTGCAGGTAGTATGTGGTGCTAGGAGCCCCTGAGTTTCTGTGATGGCATGCATTTAGGGCTCCCTTAGGATCCCAGGAAAGTTGGGCTGGTAAACAGCTCACAAGGTCACTCTAGCCCAGCCCTTGCTCAAATTAGGATGACCTTTGACTAAACCATCCCAGCCACGTGTGTCTCTAACCCTGCTCCATTCCCATTGTGCCTTGGGCCCGCAGAGCGCTGAAGCGGCTCGCTGCAAATGCAGCTTGCAGCAAAGTCCCACTGCAGAGCTGGAGGTGGGAGCAGGGGTCTCCTATCGCTTCCTCACACGGTCAGATCCAAGCCTGGGGCTGGGCACTGCTCGCCAGGTATCCGTGGTGTTGGATGTGGTCGAACCTCCATCCTTGGAAACTTTCAAGAGCAGGTTGGGCAGACTCTTGGCTGGGATGGTTTAGTCAAGTATGATCCTGCCTGAGGAGGGGGCTGGAATAGATGAGTCTCTTCCAGTGTGACTGTCCTATGGTGATGCGATCCAAGCAGAAGTTTGGGGAAAGCTGTCCCACACTGAGTCCTCCAGTGTGCTTGAAACTACCTGTGTCTATGCACTGCAGTGATCAGTCCCCCAGATCACCAGAGACACCGGTCCAGGAGCAGGTTCTGAATTAAAGCCATTGGCATTCGTTGCATCTTTATTTGCCCTGCAGTGCAAAAGAGAGGTAGCTGGATATGGGAGAATGGCAAAGGAAGGGGCAGCAAGGCTGGGAGCCCCGGACTGCAGCTCTGAGAGGGGCTACTGGGCAGCAGTAAGTTGCAGTCCCGATGGTGCCTCCAGGTGGCTTGTCCTTCATCTGGTTAAAGTCTGGAAATGAAAGGCCTAGTGGATGCTCCGATGTTTTGGGTTGCAGGAAAAAATTAGCAGACAAAATATGTGCCAGTAGCAGGAGCTTAAACTTGCAAATTGCATTGAGGATTACAAATAAATTAGGGAAATTGAGTTTTTCCCGAAGCAGATGAACTGTGAAAGCCAAAGTCAATTGCCACCACCGCAAACCCTTCTGCGCTGGCACGTAATGGCTTCATGCCGCTTTGCCGTCTCCAGGAGAGACTGACAGCTGAGAAACATGGGGAAGCAATTTTAATAATTAATAGGCTGCTATTAGTACAATCCAATACAGAACACTCCTTTTATTCAGCTGCCTAAGTCCTGGCTAGAAGGTTTCGCTTTTATGCTTGGAGTCAAACTGGGAGTTTGGGGGCAGGAAGCCATCTCCACCTCAGGGGCATTTTGCCTCTTCCTTGCAGCTTATATTGACCAGCTGCTTCTCTGCCCTTGCAGTGGCCGTGCCCTCCTCTCCCTGTTTTTAGCCTGCAGCATTGGTGTGTTATTGCAGGTGCCGGTTCTGTGCCTTGCAGCCGTGGGGTCTGAAGGTTTGAAGCGGGTGTTTTTAAAGCAACGCTTCCATACATTCATGCCTGAGAATGCAGGCTTGGACTGGGATACGCTTAGGACTAGTTCACACACTAACGTGCCTGGAAAATATGTACGGCAACACGGCATTTTATAGCCGACCTTTGTGCACTGATGTGAAGGGGCCGGCACCTAGGAGGGCAGCCACGTCCTCCCGCAGCGACCACGGGGAGCCAGAGCCCTTCCCTGTCAAGCAGCAGGATGGTGGAAGTCAAGAACTGGACTTGCCCAGGACATGCTGTGTCTAGATCTGGAAGGGTTTGATTTTTACTGGTCAACATCAATTTCACCTCACTTTTTCATCAGTCTGTGAACGTATTTCCATCGTTAATAATGAAAATATGTAGAAGTGGAACAAGAAAAAGTGATGGCTGATGGAGTGCGTGGTGACAAGGGGAGCGGTCCTACAGACCTGCGCTGACCGTGGTCTGGACCACAACCCCCAGGAGGCCCAAGGGACTGGGGCAAGGGAAGTGGACGCAACCAAGCAGAACAGGGAATTGTAGCAGCTGGTTAAACTGCACTATAATAATAGTATACCCCCCGCCCCCACCACTGCTACTTTTGTGCAATCCTGAAAATTATAATATATAACAATCTAAGTAAATGCTCAACAATAAACATGGCTATCTGTCAAAATTATTAAAAAAAATAAAAATCGAATTCTGCCAAGACTAGTCAGGTCAAACCAACATCACTTAATTCTGTGACAACTAATAGGCCTCATGCACAGAGGAGAAACAGTCGAGGTGATCTAGCTGGATCCTAGCAAGGCAATCGATATTGTCCCCTGTGGTCGCTGCAAGGGAGAGTCCCGGGATTGGGCAGCTGCATGCGCCATAGATGCATCCCTGCAAGAATTAAGTCCGATGGAGCCTGTGTCCTCTCAGTCCAAAGCAGTCAGGTGAGATTGCTGTTGTAGAGAGCAACACCTCTCACCTGTCTAGAGCCAAAACCATGCTGGGATCAGAAAAATCAGTGCATCAGCCTCAACCTAGCCTGTTCAGCTAGGTGTGAGCCCCTGGCCCAACAGGTGCCAGTCTGTGCTTTTCCACATTTCATCCTAATCCTATTCATGCCTGCATTTTCTTTGGAATGAAACGCATAGCTGTATCTCTGTGCAGTGAAATAGCTTTTCCATGGCCATGTACCCTCATAAGTCATTTCCTCGTGATTGCCCTTAAACGTGGAGAACTCTAATGTTTAAGTGAAACATCTAAATTAGTTTTAGATAGGCTACATGAGTTGAAACAATAAAGCCTACAAAGTGAGCAAAACCTACTGTTCCATTAAAAGTAATAAGAAAATAAATTGAAAGGCTCAT
Source organism: Crocodylus porosus (assembly GCF_001723895.1). NCBI lineage: Eukaryota > Metazoa > Chordata > Crocodylia > Crocodylidae > Crocodylus > Crocodylus porosus. The sequence goes on along the minus strand of NW_017728947.1, from coordinate 117,886,101 downwards.
TCTGCGAGAGCAAGTACATAATCATAACGCTGGCTGCACATTTGTAAATGAAAACCTATGCGACACTTGAGCAGCTCCATGTGAAAAATGTGCGATATGTTTATGTGGCTTGAAATTTGCTAGCAGCCGTCTGCAGCCATGAGCATCATTTAATTAGAGGACTTTAATCAAATAAAATAGAAGAAAATAAAATATTTGTGGGCTTGCAGGCCAGGTCCGTCAATGGGCAGATCTAATATTTTGAAAGGAGGGGTGCAGACGGTATGGCGCATCATCACATATAACACAACACCCATTTTTTATCCAGGTAAAAAGAAACTAGAAGCTGTACTAATAGGCTAAGGGCCTAGGACTATATTATTTTGTTTAAGATCGAAGCAAAATATATGTAACTTTATTGTAATGTACATTAACTTTCTATACCAACGTTCTGTATTAAAAAACACAACAAAGTAGGCAAAAATAATCAAAATGTGTTGTTTCTTTAGTCCTATAGGCATTAGAATGAAATGTGCAGCTCTTTGAGATTCCTGAAACAAATGCAGGCCCTCTTGAGCTTCTTGACAGTATATCCAATGTTTAACAGGAAGTTATTTCCACCCAGAGTTAATGTTCATCTGTGTAAAAGGTTTTCACACCTGAGTTAGTGTTTTTAGCAAGAGTTAACAATAGTCTGCAGGCTTGCAAAATAGGATCTACCTTACCAGGAGCAGCTAACAGACAGCAGCATTGCAGAAGAAAGAATAGTTTGATTAGTAAAACATTAAGATCATGAAAAGGAGGAGGCAGGGCCATTAACACCTGTGGCATGAAGAGTTTAGGAGGGATCAGGTAGACGACAATGAGCCATGAAGGCAAGCAGCTCCCTCACTGCTGCTGTCACTGCCAGGGATTTGGTTTTAAAGCTTGCATAAGCCAGGAGCAAATGGGGGTGCAGCTGCGCCACTGCACCCCCCTGGATCTGCCCTTGAGAAGTGAGAAGCCACCAATTGCTACCCTTCCTCTCCTGGTCACTGAAATGCAACCTGAATTTATGGACACGGGCTAATGCATCAGTGGCTTCTGTCCCTGAGGACTGCAGCCAGCCGTGGCACCACAGAGGCGAGCTCGGTCTTATCGTAAAGCTACAGCAAGTCCAAGGAAAGCAGTACGCCAGCTCCCTTGGCTTCTGAACCAACGAAGCAGGCTATCGGTGTCAGCGGAGATCAGGGCAAGGCCACGGGGCGATTGTCCGGTGCAGCAGGGCGCTGTTGAGTGTTTGCATGTGGTGGGCTGCTGTTCAACATCTGTAGTAGGAAGGTTACTGCCTTTCTTCTTGAATTTCCAGGCTTCTGGGTACTACATCACTCTCCAGTACCTGTGTGTTGGTAGTGCCCAAGGTATGTGGCATCCCTGAGCTGGATCAGACCAGGAGCTCATTTGCACCAGTGTCCTGCCTGCAGGGGTGGCTGCTACAAGCAGTGTCATCAGGAGCAGTGCACAAAACCCTTGCAGTGGCCGTGATAGGAAGAGGTGTGCCCCGGGAAAGTGCCCTGTAGGCCCCTGTAGGCACAGGTTGGCTGCAGCCCTGAAGCAGAGGTGTTTCAGCCCCTTCCAAAACCACAGAATCACAGAAAATTTGGGTTGGAAGGGATCAACCAATCGCATCTAGTCCAGCCCCCTGCTCAAAGCAGGACCAGCCCCAATTACATCATCCCAGCAAAGGCATTCATTAGCCGCATCTTAAATGCTTCCAGGCATGGAGAGTCCATGATTTCTGTGGGTAGCCTGTTCCAGTGCTTCACCACCCTCCTAGTGAGAGAGCTTTTCCTAATATCAACTTCCCTTGCTGCAGCTTGAGCCCATTGCTCCTTCTGTCATTTGCCCCCACTGAGACCAGCCCAGCTCCATCCTCTTTGCAGCCCCCGGCAGGGAGGTGAAGGCTGCTGTTCAGTCCCCCTCGGTCTTCTCTTCTGCAGACTCAATCAGCCCAGTTCCCTCAGCCTCTCCCCACCCATCCTGTCCCCCAGCCCCACAACCATTTTCATTGTCCTCCACCGGACTCTCTCCGATGTGTCCACATCCTTTCTGTCATGGGGACCCACAGCTGGACACAGGACTCCAGATGTGGCCCCCCCAGTGCCGAATAGAGAGGAAGAATCACTGCCCCTGATCTTTGTAAAGTAAATCATTGCATTACTTTTCGTTCTGTTTTGTGTTGTCGTTGACTTGCAGCATTGATCTTCACTTTTATTTACTTTTCTGAGTCTGGCTGTTCCTGTGCCCGGATAGAGCCCAGTCCCTTCTGAATTGCAGCAGAGCTGGTGGTTTATTTGCCAGGAAAATTATCCAAAAGCGTTCCCTGGCAGGGCTGCCAGCTCTTTAACAAGTTGCATCCTAATAACCCAGCACAATGTCCTGGTGGAGTCCAGCCTGCCTATTTAGTGAAGCTTGGATAAACCTTTAGAAAAGCTGATTTTCACTTCAAAGTGCAGTTTAGGAAATCAGTAAGCACCTGAGATGGAGAATCCCAGGCAGCTCCCTGGTGACAGCCCTGCAGGAAGAGGCTTAGAGCACTGATGAGAAGAAAAGGTTTTGAACACAATGTGCTGCACTTGGGAATCAAAGCACTGAACGCACCTTTTGGTCCCAGATATATTTGTTAATTTTAACGTAAATGTGTCAGTGCAGCATTTCACATGGTTCTTGCTCTTAGCAGCTGCTCGGCGTAAAGAATGCTATTCAAATCTTGTGCCCCATTTGCAAGGCTCTGGTTTTTAGCTTCAGATACACCAGGTGTGTTACTCTTGTGCTTTTTCATATGGTTGCCGTCATTAATGCCTGCTAGTGAAGCAGTACCTTGGATGTGCATAGCGCTGACAGAAGAGGTCCCATGCTCCCCGGAGCTTATGCTATGGGAAGGACAAGAGCAAATGGAGGAGAAGCGACATAGGGGTGAAGGTCACAGGACAGTGCTTGCTAGCCCCTCTGTGTATCTTCTTGCAGAGCAGTTTGCAGTTGGGGGCACATCAGCAGGGGGAACGTATTGCAGAGTGAAGTGGGTGTGCAGTGGGGTTTGGGTGTGAATGTAAAGCTACTGCACTGTATCATACTCGCACGCTGCAATTGCAAAGCTCCCCATGTACTTCAGGTGCACAAAAGCTCCGTGAGCGCACAGCGGGAGTGTCGGCATCGCAGGCGTGTTGTTCGAGCTGTCCAAGACTGCTGACATGCCTAGCGAGGCAGAGGCAGGGGAGTGCCAGAGCCTTCCTGCACCAGGATGTGGAGATTGTCCCCCCCCGCCACCTGAGGCAGAAGGAACTGAGGCAGGAAGCGACGGGCAGGGCGAGGGCGGAGAAGAAGCTGCAAAGAGACTGGAGATTTTGGCTGGGATGATGTAGTTGGGGCTGGTCCTGCTTGGAGAAGGGGGTTGCACTAGATGTGACCCCTTGAGGTCCCTTCCCACCCTCGTTGTCTGTGATTCTCCCCCGGCCTGTTGTTTGGGGCCGTTCTCATTGCTTTCAAGAGCAATGAGATTGATTGTGAATCCGCACAGCCGTGATTAGCATGAGGGGTGACTGCTTGTGGCTGAGAAGGGGAGACAGCTGAGAGAGCATTTTCAGCATGGATGCATCGTAGGAAATTCTGTGGAAAAACCAAGCCTGGTATTAAATCTAGTGGGGAAGTTGGAAAACATCAACACAAAGACGAGCACGAAGGGCAAGAGTTGCTAAAATGTTCCCGATATCCATTTTCCTGCCAGCTCTGAGCTGGGATTTGATCTTGTGAGGCGATTTTTCATGAGATGAAAAAAATAAGTTTGGGCTGGGACAGCTCCCAAGGCCATGCCTTGCACGCGGGAACGTGCAAAGGCTGAACTGGCCGTGTCAAGGGACTAGAAACTGGTCTTGGAGGCGGGGGAGACTCCTTCCACGGCTGCTGTCACCCCATGCAGTCCAGGTCACTGCAGCCTGCCCAGGGAGGCCTGTGGAGCAGCTCCTGAGTTCGCATCTAGCTTTCTATTGTCCTAATTAATATCCGCACTCCTGTTACACAATGGCGGCTAGGTCATTTCCGAGTAGGTAACGACAAGGCAGGCATTAAGCCACCAGCTGTCGTTTACTGCTCTGCCCTAAAATGCTGCTGAGGCTCTTCCTGGCTCGTGGCGCTCGCACGCAGCGCTTCCCCAAACAGTGAATTGTCTGGACAAAAGGTAGGGGAAGGGCAGGCCCCGAGAGACGAAACCCGCTGTCTGAGATGCTGGGACATGCTCACCAGTGACTGATCTCAGCTTCCCCTTCAACCGTAGGTGCCTATATTAATTAGGACAATGGAAAGCGAAATACTAACTCATGAGCTGCTTGTTTGGTATTTCTCATTCCAGCTCATGAGCTGCTTGGTTTTCCCCTTCAGAAGAGGCTGGGTTATCTCCCTGGGCCTGGCTTCACCTCAGAAGCAGAGTCCCGCTATCCAGCTCCGCGGAGCATTACCAGGACCGAGCCGGTCGCCGCCCCTTCTACAGCATCCGCGCAGCGCATGGAAATCACTGCGCTACCCTCCTTCCTTGTGCATTGTAATTGGCGGTGGAGAAAATGAACGTGAGCGACCCACTTTCTGTGTGCGGTTGCTAGACCATTCATCATAAAACCCAATTTGTGGAGTCTCCTGACACAGCAAAAGTCTCTGCCCAGGTTGCCAGGAGTGTGCTTCTCTCGCAATCTCTGCTGCCTTTGTGCGCCGCCTCACCACCCCGGGGCGCGCGCTTCTGTGCGACCCGCGGCCCCCGGACAGAGCGGATGGAGTCAAAGGAGGGGTGAGATACGAAGGAGATACAGCGCCTGACTTATATTCCCAGCTGCTTCCTAGCACCTCGGCTTTGCATGCAGAAGCAAATTGTGCTTCATAAGAGCTGCGGCAGGCTCTGCAATGGGTCTCAGGTCTGTGGCCCCGGGACGTGCATCAGAGCTGCACCGTTCCCACTGCAAACAGCCCGGCCCGCGCAGGCATCACCTCAGGGTTATAAGGCCTGTTCCCACGCAGTTTTCTCTGCATGCAAGAGAAACAGCGCAGGGAAAAGCCTCCTGCAGCCCCAGAGGAAAGCCCCCCCCTCCACTGGAAGGATATCTCCATTCAGCTGAAACTGCTTGTAGTGTTGCTGCTGCAGCTTCTACCTGTGCTTTGCCCACCCCTCAGTTTTGCCCCGGCTCCCGCTGGGCACACAGGTGAGGTGTAGCTGGTGTGAGCTGCGGGACCTCAGGGAGGAGCCCGGCTCAGCTGCCCCCTCGCAGGAAGAGGCCACCTCTGCCCCCTGGTATCATAGACTCACAGACAACGAGGTCTGGAGGGAGCTCAGGAGGTCACATCTAGTCCAGTCCCCTGCTCCAAGCAGGACCAGCCCCAGCTACATCATCCCAGCTGGGGCTTTGTCTAGCCGGGTCTTAAAAACCTTCAAGGACGGAGAGTCCACCACCTCTCTGGGTAGCCTGTTCCAGCGTTTTACCCTGCTGCAGCCTGAGCCCATTGCTCCTTGTCCGCCATCTGCCCCCACTGAGACCAGCCCAGCTCCATCTCTGTGCAGCCCCCCGCAGGGAGGCGAAGGCTGCTGTTCAATCCCCCTCCGTCTTCTCTTCTGCAGACTAAATCATTGCTTCCCTGCCTGGTCCGTGTCACGACTGCCATCCTCTGCTTGAGGCCTGGCACGGCCTGGGTCCCCAGCCTCAAGCCGGGCTGTGGCTGCGGTGGGTCTGGCCCTAGGCCCCTTTGGGAGGCGTGTGCTCTGAAGGTCGGTGCGTGCACGCTGGGGTCCAGCCCCAGTCTGGCCCTGAAGAAACAGGTGCCCAGGGAAGCGTGGATTGCTCCAAGGGTGGATGCTGGGTAGGATACAGCTGCTGATGCCAGACTGATGCTCTGCACAATCTCTCTGGCTTCAGCCCAGGTCCCTGTAGCCAGGCATCTCTTCCCTACGCCCCTGTCCTAGCAGGCACGAATGGGAGTCGGTACTGGAAACATCTGCAGAGACCCAAATGTGTCTGGACATCAGAGTACCCTCTTATCTGCCCAAACAGCCCAGCTGAGCAAGGCACTGCCACCATCTCACTGCCTTTGGTAGGACTTAGGCCTGCTTCCGAGCATGCTTGCGAGGGCTTTTGCTGTGTTGTCTAATGGACCATTTAAACCTGGGCAATGCCATTCCTCTATCTCGAGACTGGGTGCAGGGGCTGTGTCGTGAACACCTTGCAGGCCCCCAGTGCTGCCCTTTTGCCCTGTGGTGTGCCTGCACATGCTCCGTCCTCACCCCGCTGCTTGGAGCTTTATTCTGGCAAGTGAAAAAGCAATGTTGATTGTGCATTTGGCTGTGGCTGAGGGGAAGGAACGATGGTATCACGGGCTGCATCCGACTGTGCTTCCCTGGGTCCTTTCAGCCGCGAATCGTTCCTGGCTCTCCCGGTAGAGAAACAGGAGAGCTGCATCACTGCAGCAGCCTATTAAATGGTCTGCCTCGTTATCCTGCCTCCCATACCGGCTCGTCCTTCCTTATTTCCAGGCAGATAAAGCCCCCCGCATGCATCTGGGTGGCAGGGAGATGTGACAAAGGAAAGTCCAAAACAGGTGGACTTATTCCTTGTTCCTTCTGCAACGGTTTCCCTGAGCACGGCTGCCCACTGTGCTCCGCAAAGACCCGTATTAAACCCTTGCTAAATGATTTGCCTTGATAACACCCGGTGCATCGGTGATTAATCTGCTGAGGCATGCAGCGCATATGGCACTGATGTTTCTTCTTTAAAAATAATAAACCAAAGCATGTGGAATAAAAACAAGGTACCGTGTGAGAAGCACGGACTCATAACGTGGGAGGGGAACTCTGGGTCAGCTCATCCAGCCTCTGCAGCCAAGCACTCGGCCTCACCTGGCAGACAGTTATTTCTCATTCCAGGAAGGAAGTCACCCCCCACTTAGCTTGCTGGGCACGCAGGGCCTGAGCTGGAAATCAGGGCGCTTCTGCCTCGTGGGAGGACAGCGCTGCCGGTGCGGGTCGTGCAAAGTGCTCACGCTGCCACTCTTCAGAGGCAGAGCACAGCGTGGCCTGCATTGTGGTCAGGACCACGTAATGAATCCCAGGAGCCAGGTCTCAGCCAGGTGCCTGAGTGCAAGATTGCCCTCCGAAGACCGCCCCCCGCCCCGAAGCCTCCCAAGCCTGGCGATCCATAAGCTCACAAGGAGCCGGCGCACGCGAGCAGGGAGACACGCAGGGCGCGCAGCGCGACGGGCCGCACCTGGGCAACTCGGCTCTCAGCACCTGACACCGACGGAGCCCCGTCCGGCGCTGTTCTGCTCGTGTCTGGATCCCGAGGCCCCGATCCGGTCGGCGCTCTCAGAGCCTGCCTCGCACGCCCCGGAGCGCAGCCGTCGCCGCTTTCCAAAACACGGCGAAGAGAGGCAGGAGAGGTGGTTGCAGTGCTGGTAGTGATGCCACCGCCCATCTTTTTTATAATGGCCTAGTGGTTACAGCACAGGCTCGAGGGGCCTGGGTCATAGGCCTTGCTCGGGGTGAAGGGACTCCAAGCTGCATCTCCCAGCTGCCAGGCTGCAGACACGGTGCTGCACGAGCATCCTCCCTCTGCCCTGCCTATCTACCCAGTGCCGCAGGCAGGAAGAGACAGCAAGGGAGGGAGCCGGGGGCAAAAGTGAGTCGGTCTCAGTTCTTTCAAAGGGGGATGTGGGTGCTTTGTCACAGGAGAGGCCCTGTACTCGGAGGCACTTTCCTGATGGCCTGGGTCCATCCGGCACCGCGGCTCTGGAGAGGGTTGGGGGTCAGCTGCACCCCATCTCACAGCTGCCTGCTGCCCAGACCCCAGCCATCCAGAAAGAGGACAGCCAAGCCCAAAATGAACCAATGTGTCTGCAGCAGAAGGTGATGCCCAAGCCATGCTTTAACTGTTTGGGCTGTCAAAAGATGTCTGCTTTGAGGCAGTTTGTAGAAGCGGGACATCAGCTGCCCTGGCGTCCGTCGGGCAGGTTGCCTCTGGTAGGTAATTAGGGTGTTTGCAATGAACCCTGATGTGAAACTCTGTGCATGACACTTCTGTCGTGTCTGGGATGGTCTGGGCAGGGGGTTGGAGTCGGTGACCTTTGGAGGTCCCATCCGACCCTGCTTCTCTATCTCCACAGTCCGAGTCGAAACAGGACAAAACAGGAGCATCACAGCCCTGCACACACGTCGTCCTTCCAGCTGCATTGCCGCTCCTCTGTCGCCAGGCCATCCGCGAGAGCACGCGGCCTGGCAGGTTTGTCCTGGGATCGACTGGCCGGGAACTTGAATGAGCTGCGAGTAGCTTAGAGAGGCGTGCAGCATCATCCTGGGAAAAAGGGCTTGCACGTTGCATCTCGCACGCTTCACCCGCGCTTCGCCGGGACCATGGCCGGTCGGTGCCTGGTAGGAATCCAGGGCAGGGCGCTTTCTCCCTGGAGAAGTGAGACCTATGAGTATACACCGACGTCCCAGCCAGCAAAGCTGTTACACGGGCGCTAATGTGCGGCTGCTAAAGTCTTCCTTGCCGGATATTTTTAGCATTTACACTACACAACAGCCTTATTTAGCTTCACCCGTTGACTGCTGTTCTTGGCCCGTGAGGATGAGAGCAATGTCCCCAGGGCACCTCGGAGAGTTTGTCTTTCTCCCTCTACCAAGGGAGGGCATAATCTGGGCTTGCGTTGATTCTCGTGTCCCACGCACCTGCATTCACGAAGACCTTGAAATCGTAACTTCTCCTAAGGACTAGAGAGGCAGGAAAGGCAGTCAGTAGCTTTCTGACATGACCTCTGTGCTGATAGATTACGTGCGAGTCAGACGCAATGCTAACAGCTGGTCCCCGAGAGCGAGCAGTTTGCCGCGCCTCCTCCTCGCTGCGTGCCTTGTTCTGTGTAGCGTCTTCCATGTACGGGCACTCCAGTTCAAGGAGAATTGTCTTGTAATTAATGCCTGTCTCCAGCATCCCATTGATACCGTATGTTGTGATTCACAATCTGAAAATGTTTGAAATGTCTCAACGCAAAGACAGATCAGGTGTTGTTGCATCAAGTACTGTAAAATGGAGTTGTTCTGACAAAAGGCAAGGGAAGAAGGCAGTTGTTTCTCTGGGAAGTATCCGACGTTTCATTCCCCTGCCCGCTGGATTAATTCCAGATAGTAATTTCAGTTTCATTATCTCTTCATATGACCTCAATCTGTTCTTAGGGCCGGTGAATAGTCATTTATTTTATAGCAGGCTGTTTATCAGGGGGCCTTTGATCTGCGCAGAAATGGAGGCCCAGCCTAACCTCAGGGGTGTCGAGGCCTCCGCGCCGCCTTGTCAGCAGGTGAAGACTCTATTTTAGCAAATGCCAATCTGGCTTTTCCAGTAACTGTATTTATTTTTAAAGATGTCCTTCGGTTTTATTTATTTTATGGGCCAAACTAAGTCGGGAAGTTGAAAGAAGCCGAATTCCTGGAACACATTTGGGGTGAATTCAAGCAACTCTACACCTACATCCCGGGGGCTCAGCCATGACCTCGAGGGACCTTGTTGTGGCCTGCAGGTGACATGAGTCTTGTCTCACCATACAGCACAGCGGGGCGCTTGCGAGCTGCTTGGGCAGAGGATCCGAGGGCTGAATGTAGGCTGAGGAGTTTGGGCGGTAAGAGGCAGGGCCAAGCAGGGAGGGGTGGAAAGTGGCATTTTGCGGTACTGTGGTTGCTTTACATCTTTCTTCCAGTGTTCAAGGGAGGTGCTTGCTTCAAAGTGAGGCGTCACTCGAGGGCCTGGATGTACTGATGTTCTGCCATGCAGTGGGAATCCCCTTCCCCGAGTTGGAGGATATACCTACAGGGCTGTCCTCTCCATTTTTGCTCAACCTTTGACCAGGGAATCTGAATTCTGGCCTTCCCCAACTTTGGAGCTCACTACTTTTCCACCTAAATGTGCTTTTGACATGGAGTGGGTTGGGTTTTTTGTTCTGAGAGGGTTGCTGTGTAGTAGATATAAATGTTGCATGAACTTGGGTGATGACAGGGACTGGCCCACTCTCATCTGCTAACTCTTGGAAACTCTTCCACCCACCTAATTAAAGGCAGCCTTGTGACAGTTGTTTCTCTTTGCCGGCTTCTCACCCGGAGGGCTGTTTTACTAAGTGCAGCAAATGTAGCTCTGGTTCAGTTTCTATCGTACAGATGGAGGGGCTCAAAGTACTGTCAGCTTGGGGCTAGTATAAAAAAATAATAATAATAATGAACACATCCTCTTGATTGGAATAGCAAACACCGGTTGCAGCATGTCAGACTGGGGAGTCTCACTCTTGGTGCTGTTGACTCTTAATCAATGCAAACAATGCGTCTCCACCCTTTTGAGAAGAAAGTGCCCTTTTCTAGAGCTGAAAGCAAATGGCTAGGCTTGGCTCAGATCATGGCTTGTTTTCTAAGCGGACTTGTGCCGTGGCAATGGTGCTGTGTGTGCAATGCCTTTGTGACAGACACCGCACCGAGGGGGTGGATCAGAAGTGAGGAGGGGAGAAGCTGTCTGGACACATCAGAGGTAGCTTCTGGCTCATTTTGGGGGGCTGAGGGTCTGGGCTGAACCTTGGCTATCCTGCCAGGTCACCTGCCCCAGTCATTTCCACTGTATTTTGGGACACCTCCCTTTCTTTGCCTTTTGTTATAGCATTTCTGGTAGAAAATGGGCTGTCTCATTTCAGCTGGTGGAAAAAAATGCTGCTGCTTGTCCTGCAGTCAAGAAGCATGGCCTTTCCCCACCCTGCCCTTGTGTCCCGCACTGTGGTAGGACCTCGGCTCAGACACAGCTCCCAGCAGAATAGAGCAGGAGGTTGTGCCTTCGAGTCCCATCCAGGTTTTGCCATGACTGTTAATTAAAATATTGTGTATTATTCATCAGTGGTAAATGCCAGCAATTCCTTGCAAGATGCACAGGGTTTAAAACACACATGAGTAATGACTTAAAGGCAGGGGCTCAGTCAAAGCATCGCTTGCTTCTATATTACAACCAGTGTGATCCTCCTTTAAAACCCTTGGTGTGGCTCTTCCAGACCAATCTGCAGATGTGGAAGGAAAAAGATGCAGCCTTCATCAGTCTGGAGTGCGAGCCCCAGGATGGCAGCCCCAGAGCTGGAGAGGTCCTATGTCCTCCAGCGTGATCCCTTTGGCTCCGGCCAGGAGCAGGCAGGCCCCATGGGCTGGAGTCACGCCTAGCCCACTCCGGTCCTAATAGTGTTTCTCCCTTATTTGTACTGCGGCAGTGCCCAAAATGGGGAGCTAGACTGAAAACAGCATTGCCTCAATACGCTGCTGCAGCCACTTACCTCCACCTCCCCATCAGCACGTGACCTGTGCACCCCAGGTCCCCAAGTGCTTCATGTTTCCGGGGACCTGCCGTCCCCTCATTATTTGCAGCTCCTCTCGTGGCGGCCTCACCTCACTGGTTTCACCATCCCGCATGTCGGTGATCAGGTGTGCTGTGGGCACACCGGCTGGACTGTCGGGAAGCAGGTAGCTTCTTAATGAAGGCAGACACGATGCAGCTAGTCAGCTTGCAGAGAAGCACTTGGGTTTGGATTAGCTGGTAAAATTACCCTTTTCTGGGCCACAGCTCTTAGGCCCAGGAGTCACTGATTAAGGCAGGTGTGGACACGATTACATGACAAGTGGCGTAGCCAGGGGCAGCATGCACACGTGTTCTAATGTCTGTTTCTGCGCAACATGTGGCTCAATGGGCAATAAACGCCGATGCCCCATCAACGAGGCAAAATGAACAGGCTCAGACAAACAGCATCACAAAATAAGCTTCTAGGTCACGGGTAAAAGAAAGCTTATTTTCTTGTACTTCACCACTCTCTGTTCAGCCTCTGTAGTTTTCACTGCTTTGATTCCATTTTCAGTTGTAAAATCTTCCCAACATATATCGCGGCCATAAAAGGCATGCAACCTAATTCTCAAAACTCTTTTAAACGTCACCCTTGAATTTTGCTTACTGGTGGAATTAATGCCAAAATTATTCTCAACAGAAGCGCAAAAGGTTTTATCCTAAAATTTTACAGTTGCTGACAAGAACAATCTGCCTCCCCTGAGTTCAAGGCTAGCAGAAAAGGGAACTAATTTAATCGGTGCATTTATAGTCCATGAATGGGCAGTTCTCTTCGATGGAGCCCTGTACAAATTGGTGCAACATTGGATTCTACAGGGAGCAGATTATGCTCTCAGCTGGTTGTGAAAAATAAATTTGTGTTTTATATCCTTTCTCACTTGTCAGATAAATACTGATTCTCTTGAGCATATGTTATGGGAGCACCAGAGGCCGAAGATTGATGCAATGATGAGGGACCATTTTCTTGTCCCTGGGTGACGTGTTTGTGTGTATTTAGAAAGGCATCCTGCCTGCAAAGAATGTGCTAGAGGGAAAACCTCTGCGCTTACGTGGAAGTGTAAATATTATCTCGTTAAGGAGGGAAAAGACAACAGTTCTGTTGACTCAAAACCCTCAACTTCAACAAAATAAACAGCGTGCTCCATGTAATAACTCTCCTGCGGGAACGTATTTTCTCACGGGTTTCAGCCCCTATTTGAGATTATCCTCTGTACTGACAAGTGTGGACCGCGTCCTATTCAAATACTGATTAAAAACTTTTCTCTTTCTTTTCGGAGAGACTCGCTGGCCTGACTCAGAGGCCAGGAACAACTCCAGCTCCCATGAGCTTCCACTGCAGTTGTGGGTGCGCAGTGGGTCTGAAGAATGGTATTTAGAGGGTTGATATTTGCACTGATTTCTGTTGCAACTTATTGAGTGCTGTGACATTTTGCTGCCCAGTTTTGGAATGGACTGGCAGACAGCAACACCGGTTATTTTTCTGAGGCCAGCGCTTTCCTCATGTTATAGCATTTTCCAGTTATGAAACTCCATGTGTCTTCATGGACATTAAATGTACACCCTTGTGCTAGTGTATTGCTCTGAGTGGATAACGTGGCTGCGTATTTCTGGTCCATGCATATGGACCATTTCTGGTCCATGTTTGGCAGTCTTCATGCACTTAGGCCCATGTAGGATTACCGCTCAAGCGGGCAGACATGCCTTGGAGAGAAACATAAGTGTTAAAGGATTGGGCAACGGCCCTTCCATCTCACTCACTCCTAGAACAAGAGATGCATCCACCTAGCATCTTTACTGGGTTTGTCCACATGAGACACTTTACTACACAGTAGACTAATTTACTGCACAGTAAAGCATCACCAAGTAACCATGTTATTAAACTACTGCGCAGTAAATTACTTGACTTTGCAGTTAGCTAGTACCTGTACTGAACTAACTGCACAGTATCTACTGCATGGCAGGGCTTGTGTAGACACTGACTGGGAGCAAATTTGCTACCAGTCAGCTGCACCAGCAGGTCCTAGTGCTACTTAGTTCCCAGCTTCCCCCTGGTCCTAGTGATACTCAGTTCACAGCTTCCCCCAGAAGCCAATCAGTGTGGGGACTGGGCCCTTCTCTGCCCTCCCACCTCCGCCCTGTCCCTGCACTCCCTCTCCCGGCCCCCCAACTCCCATCCCCATAGGATCAGGCAGCTGAGCGGTGCTGGAACTGGGGAGCTACCAGTGGGGCAGCTAGCAGTGAGCACTAGCCAGGCCACTCCCATTGGGAGCAAATCTGCTCCCAAGAGGGAGCACACGTAGATGTGCCCTGGGTAAGATTATTGCACAGTATATTTTCTGTGCAGTAAACCTACTTCAAATTAATAGCACATGTAGATGTTGCACCCAGTGTCTGCTCACTAGTATGAGGCTGCTGCTGCAGAGATGCAACCTTCACCTCCAGCGCTCCATGTGTAGGGGTGGGCGCCATGATGCTGTTGGAGTTCCTGGGGGGTCACTGCTACCTGAGTTAACCTGCTTGGGCAGGCGTTGTTCTTCTTCTGCACACACACTGTGGGGGGTCTCCTCTCCACCAGCCTGTAAGACAAGGCCAAGGCTGTAATAGGCCCATCCAGGGTGCAGCGCTGCTAACCGTGGAGTCAGGGAAAAGGGTGATCACTTTCCACCATTCATTTGCATAGCCAAAAACATTGTGTTGATACAAATTTAAATAAGAAGTATTTAATTCTATCTGATTTTGAGGTGAACTCAAGTGAGCTGATTCTGGAGATGACAGAGAGAGTGTAAGTGTCCAAGGGAAATGCACACTCACCTATCAGCTTATCATCGATTGCAAGGCAGGAGCTGCTCAGGGAAGCCCATTTGCTGGACTTGTTTCCATCCTCAGTGGATAAGTACAGAGCAGTATCACAAATCCATGTCATGTGTTACGGTGTCAAAAGGGCATATTTGAGACAGGACAAAATATATATTTGCTAGGGGACCCGGCCTCCATCTGCTTTTTGATACTGAACTATAGAGTCCCCACACTGATTGGCTTCTGGGGGAAGTTGTGAACTGAGTAAATTGGAAGCTTATCTTGCTGGGATCCTATGACCGCAGCTGACTTCCTGCCCTTTGGGCAGGGGGCTGGACTCGATGATCTCCCGAGGTCCCTTCCAGTCCAGTCCAGTCCAGCCCTAATGTCTATGAAATGCCACTGTTAAGAGAATCCATGGCTAATGTATTTCCATAGCTCTTCTAATGCATTCAGATAACAATTAAGAGTGACTAATCTGTCTAATCTGACCATCTCCTGTTGGCCTCATCTTTTGAACTGGGATAATACTGGGAAACCTCAGATGAGGCCTCACTGTGCTAGGCGCTGCACATCCACAGTTTACGAGATGAGGCCCATCCACAGGGTTTACCACTGAATGAGATGGGAAGGGAACCCACGTCATCCTAGTGCCAGGCCTGTGCCTTAACCCCAGCACGAATCTGCCTTTCCTTGCTGTCCCGCTGCATGTGTGCTGCTCTGCGTCGGGTCATGCCTCTGCATGGAGATCATAACCATGTGCTGTTTGTTCTCTTGCAGGCTCTTAAACCTGATCTACAATGGAAAAACTGCTTTTGTATCTGCTGTTCATTGGCGTAGCAGTGAGAGCCCAGATCTGCCCAAAGCGCTGTGTCTGTCAAATCTTGTCTCCGAATCTCGCAACCCTTTGTGCCAAGAAAGGGCTTTTATTTGTCCCACCAAACATCGACAGAAGGACTGTGGAGCTGCGGCTGGCAGACAATTTTGTTACAAATATCAAAAGGAAAGATTTTGCCAATATGACCAGCCTTGTGGACCTGACACTGTCCAGGAATACAATAAGTTTTATTACACCCCATGCGTTTGCTGATTTGCGCAATTTGCGGGCTTTGCATTTGAACAGCAACCGATTGACTAAGATCACCAATGACATGTTTAGTGGGCTTTCCAATCTGCACCACTTGATACTGAACAACAACCAGCTGACTTTGATTTCTTCCACAGCGTTTGATGATGTTTTGGCCCTGGAGGAACTGGATTTGTCCTATAACAACCTGGAAACCATTCCTTGGGATGCTGTGGAGAAGATGGTTAGCTTGCACACGCTCAGCCTGGACCATAATATGATTGACCACATTCCTAAGGGGACTTTCTCCCATCTCCACAAGATGACCAGGTTAGATGTCACGTCGAACAAACTGCAGAAGCTGCCGCCTGATCCTCTCTTTCAGAGAGCTCAGGTATTAGCAACCTCAGGAATTATCAGCCCCTCGACTTTTGCGTTGAGCTTTGGTGGGAACCCTTTGCATTGCAACTGTGAGCTCCTGTGGCTGCGGCGTCTTTCCAGAGAAGACGACCTAGAGACGTGCGCCTCTCCCCCGCTGCTCTCTGGTCGGTACTTCTGGTCGATCCCAGAGGAGGAGTTCCTGTGCGAGCCCCCTCTCATCACCAGGCACACGCACGAGCTGAGAGTGCTCGAGGGTCAAAGGGCCACCCTGCGATGCAAGGCCCGGGGAGATCCAGAGCCAGCAATTCACTGGATTTCACCGGAGGGCAAACTGATTTCAAATGCAACAAGGTCGCTGGTGTATGACAACGGCACGCTTGACATATTGATAACCACGGTCAAGGATACAGGTTCCTTCACCTGCATAGCTTCCAACCCAGCAGGAGAAGCCACGCAAACGGTGGATCTGCACATCATCAAGCTCCCTCATTTGCTAAACAGTACAAACCACATTCACGAGCCTGACCCCGGCTCCTCGGATATCTCGACTTCCACCAAGTCGGGCTCCAACGCGAGCAGCAATAACGGGGATACTAAAAGCAGCCAGGACAAGAAAGTGGTGGTGGCGGAAGCTACGTCGTCCACTGCCCTGCTGAAATTTAATTTTCAAAGAAATATACCTGGAATACGTATGTTCCAGATCCAGTACAATGGCACTTACGATGACTCACTTGTTTACAGGTAAGACAGATCCATCTGCATCTATATCTGCACTTAGTGCTCCATCAAGCCGTCGCTTATTGATTTATTAATGTACTGTTTCATTTCAGTCCGTTTTGCGGTGTGGTTACAACACCATTTAGGCTGATCAGAGCACTGCCCTCCAAAGCATATGGTGCCAGCCTTGTGAAAGACTAATGCAATTTTCACTAACAAATGGGGAAATTACTGTGAATAGCGTTATTTTTAGATAATCCAAACCGACCCTTAATCCTCTCAGGTAATCTGATTAGCAGGAGGATTGTAGAGTTAGATGAGTTAAATGGATTTTAACACCTTCTGTTTTCAAAAGTGGGGGAGAAAGATGTCCACAAATGCGTTCCTGCTCAGGCCCTGCAGTGCTATCCTCAGCGTTTCTCCCAGTCTGTGGGTACAGTGCGTGCAGAGGTGTTATGTGTGCTAAGTGGATTTGTTTTTAAGATGGCTAATGCAACCTTTCCAAACCAATTTGTCACCAGTGATTTCTCCTTTTTTTTTCTCTTCCCTGCCCCACCCTCCCCCCCATGATGGCTGCAAGTCAGAGCTCCCCCCCACCCTGTGGGGCAATTAGCTGTGCCAGCCTTTTACTAATGGGTCTAGTAAGTCAAGGCACAAACTATCCGTGGCCATTTGAGTTGGGTGAAAGTGCCTTTAGTATGCCCTGACACGACACATTGTGGCGAAGGGTGTCAGACTCGGATGGCAGTCCCACAGCCGGCGACTTCAGAGCATGGGGATGGGAGATGATTGCGGTTGTCGTGTTGGCTAACACCCGTTCCCTTGTCTCTCAGAATGATACCTCCCACGAGCAAAACCTTCCTGGTCAACAACCTGGCCGCTGGGACTGTCTACGACCTGTGTGTCTTGGCAATCTACGACGACGGCATCACCTCCCTCACTGCCACCAGGGTCGTCGGGTGCATACAGTTCACCACGGAGCAGGATTATGTGCGGTGCCACTTCATGCAGTCCCAGTTCCTGGGAGGCACCATGATCATCATTATCGGTGGGATTATCGTGGCCTCGGTGCTGGTTTTCATCATCATCCTAATGATCCGTTATAAAGTGTGTAATAACAACGGGCAGCACAAGGTGACCAACGTCAACAATGTATATTCCCAGACCAACGGGGCTCAGATTCAAGGCTGCAGCGGGGCTATGCCCCATTCCATGTCCAAACAGGTCGTCGGGCACGAGGAGGGCGTCCAGTGCTGCAAAGTCCCGAACGACAACGTGATTCAGTCGTCAGACACGTGCTCGAGCCAGGACTCCACTACCACTACCTCTGCTTTGCCTCACACGTGGACTTCCAGCACTTCTGCCTCCCAAAAGCAGAAGAGAAAGCCAGGGCCAAAGCCAAGCAATGAGCCACAGAGCGAAGCTGTCACGAATATCGAGTCCCAGAACACTAACAGAAATAACTCCACTGCACTGCAGTTAGCTAGCCGTCCCCCCGACGCCGTCAAAGGGGCCCCCATGTACAAAAGAGCACAATCAAAGCCAAGTAAGTTTCTCACTTTGCCAGCTGAAACATCCCGAGCAAAGCGCAGGTACTCTCTGAATGGAGAATTAATGGAATACCATTGTTATGTTAACTCCCAGAACACAGGTGGATTATGGTCTAAAAGGAGCTTGTCTATGAATGGGATGCTAATTCAGTCAGACAAGTCTGACGTGGATAGTGGAAAAGCAACTTTCTCGAGTTCTGAGTGGATATTGGAAAGCACTGTGTGACCTGCTTCTTTTTTCTTTTTTTTTTTTAATTTATTTATTTTAATGAGAAACAAAACACACCAAACATTGTGTGAGAACTCGCTCTCCTGGGAAACTGGGATTTGGAATTCCACTCTTGTCTCGATGATGTATGGCTTGTTCATGCAGGGTTTCGTATAAGCCACCCAGTGCACACAGGTTTTAAGTTTAATTTAATTTAATTTAAAATAATATAACGACCGAAGGCAACATTCAAAGATTTAAATAAAATTTTTAAAAAAATGATTAAGGGAGAAAAGCGTGAGACAGCACCAGTGCCTTCCCCTACTCTAGGACTGGCTTCCTGGTTCTGCAGTCGCAGAAAACAAACGAGAGTTTTCACAGAAAAACAAACAAACAAGCAAACAAAAAAAGCCTTTTATAAAGGAAATGCTGTTTCCTCACACTAGCAAAAGACCACTTATGGATCAGTCAGTAAAATGATATTTTTTAAACTAATCAGACTGTATGTTTCTTTTCAGTGACCATGGTGTTGCCTTTGTTTTTAGGCAAATGCTGTACAGGAACAACAACTCTGTGTTGTTATGTTGTGTAAAATAAAATATTCGATGAGTCTATCCAGCCAGTGTTAACGTAAATCACCCTGCTCAGTCACGCTCCCGGTGGAGGTGCCTCACGGTGGGACAGCAGTGGCTCCGTGGAGGAGTTGGCCCAGACGGAGAAGGGCAGGGGACAGCATCCTCCCTGCTTGGAAACCCCAGCCGGTGCGGGTGGATGTTTTGGGTGAAGCATCAAGGCTGGACTCGGTGCTAGCGGGTGGGCTGGCCCCATAATGCCCGGCGACCACGTCGGCTGTAGTTGGCCCCCAAACACGCACCCCTGCCTATGCAGGGTGCAGGCATGCAGTGCGCAGGGCAGCAGAGCACCAGGCCACGCGAGGTCTCGCCTTACGTGGGTCTCCAGAGGTGCCAGCTTGTGGGATAAATGAGGGGGAAGAGCCCAGGTCCCAGAGCAGCAGCCCCCGTCCTTGTAAATCCACACCGATGGCAACGGGGCTGCAGACCGGAGCTCCACGTCGGCAGGGAGAACTATAGAGAAAAAGACCAGGCGAGCTTTTGGGTAGAAGGAAGCATATGCCAAAGCGAGCTGGGCCCTCTCGTTACAGCCGCCTCCACTCGGCAGCGCAGCTTGCGGCCGTGGTGCTATTTCCCCGGCTCCTGGGTCAGACAGAAAAGGACAGGGCTTTTTCCAGGGTGCGGCACACTTGGGGGTCTTTGCTAACTGCAGGCTCGCAGGCAGGTGCCCTACAAATGAGAAATGCTGGATTTGTCCCATTTCCCCTCTTAGTACCTGCCTGGTGTTCAGGTTAGATGCGAGTGCAGAGTGAGCATTAGCAGCAGCTGAAAAGAGAGCCTCTTCCCTCCCCTGATGAGCCAAATCTCTGACATTGCAGGGCAGGAATGCAGGGCATGTAATCTTTGTGCAAATACTCATAATCCTCTCCCTGCCCAGCCTGGTGCTATTTCTGCAACTTCTCATAGTGTTTGGAGATTTTGTCCGGTACCTGGGTACAGCCAAAGGGGCCAGTCCTTGCTGGGGACTAACCTGTTATTAGACTGTCGTGCCTTGTTGTTTAAACCCTCTTGTAAATGATGAAGGTAGAAATGAATAGAGAAGGGCAGCAAATGCGAATGGACTCATACGTGATGATCAAGTAATTTCAGGGATGGTATAAATGTGTAAATGTGTGGCAACGGGTGTCTGACAACTGAAACATTTTTATTTTTAATTTGACCAAAACACATGTGGTTTCTCTTGCCCTGATTTTTCAAACCATCTGTACTTCACCTGATCTCAGCTCATTTGGACTCCAGGTCTAAAACAGAGATAATGTAATGGAGTGACATTTGTAGAAAGCTATGGAATCGCCACTAAGTAGTTTTAGCATCATTTTTGTTCTGTAAGGTCATTAAGTTTGCAGGAGTTTTTCCTTTTACTTAGCTTTATTTGTATTTTAAAGGATTTGGGAAATTCAGTAAAAGAGGTTTTGATCCCTGGTTAAAAAAAAAAAAAGTTATTTTATCTCTTAGTACTTGAAGCCAAATAAATCCCACTGCTCTGTTGTAAGAGATCCCAGTTCTTGATCACTGAAGCCTCTTGTCAGGCTGATCATGCAGACAAGCCTCCCTTTGCTGTCTCTGGGAGTTACGTTTATGAAGGCGCTGCAGGTTTGGGCTAAGAAACCATTTACATGGCATCAGAAGACTTCAGTTGCAACCTGTCCTAGATTTATTGTTGTCCTTGGCTGCATTCTCAATTTGAGTTGGGAGGGGGAAAAAAGCCTTTTGAAGAATCAGATATGCTTCATGTGAATAAAGAAACAAAAACTCATACTGAAAATTACAATATCCAGGTCCTGATGGAAGAGTTGACACACTTTGGGTTTCCCTGTATGTTTATGCTCCTACTGAAGGAGATACATGCATATGCATTGGCTGTTATACATGATAAACCATACCAATGCATGTACACTGCTTCCAGTAGTCTTAAAAAGGGGGCCTTGTCAGACATGAGTAAGTAAAAGTACCATGTGTTGAATGATGAACTAAAACTTCAGGAGCCAGTATATTGACTCTGTTCCTAGGTAAGAAGGGAGCTTTAAAGGATTTTTTTTTTTTCCTGCGGAGATGTTTGTTTTAATCGTGTGTGGTTTAAAAATAACAAATGGCAATGCTTTATATGTTGTCTGCAACTGGAAGTAATGTGTGTCTAACGTTTTGGTGAATGTGCTAAAATATTAATAGCTTCTTCATTTTTTATTTATTTATTTATTTATTTTTACTCTAAGGAATTAGTTCTCTAAACACTAAAGCTAAAAATTCCATCAGCGACGCATTTATATAAGCAGCTTAAGGGGACCATATGTCACTGTGTCTGATTTAATTCGGTGATAATATTATAGGAGTAGTGAGCTGGGATATAGGAGAAAGTTCTTCGAATGGAGCTTTCTCCCTTCATCAGACCTGTACATACCTGCACAGGGAAGGAAACAGATGTCATTGCACTGCTGCAAGTAGGACATTTCAGTGTATACTGATCTGATTCATCCAAAGCATGAAATACCCTGGGAAGAGGAGACTGTTATTCTTGTTCTCCAAAGCCAATGGTGCCAATGGTTTGGGCCTGAGTTATGTAGGAGAGGGTCAGAAGAGCAAAATGTGCCCATGCATGTGCTTTGTGAAATCCTGGAGATCTTCCACACCCTTCCAGAGAGGAGGCACAGGGTTAGCAAGGTCAAGGGCCCATGCCACTAAAGAAGTCAGCTCAATGCTTGGGCCGTGTTCAGTCCTAAGAGAACAAGGAGGATGTAATGTTGCGGTGGCTGTCCCCTTGGATGTCCCCTCAGCACAGGGGTCCACTGTCCCCGGGGAAATCACATAAGGGATTTATCTTAGCAGCTGCTCAGCAGAGGAGCTTCGACGTGAAATCAGATGAAACACCTTCAGACGACAAACCTGGTTCCAGCCGCGCAGCGCGAATGTGGATGTGAGACAGGGTCTCCTCTGATCCTCACCGGCATCTTCAACCGGCGTTTCGGATTACACTGATATAGATGTAGAAAGATAGATAGATCTAGATCTATCTGTATGTAGATAGATATATATAGATATAGATCTATAGGTCTATCTATATATAGACAGATATAGATCTAGATCATTCTATAAATGTATAGATTGATCTAGATCTATAGATATCTATCTGTATATAGGGATATAGCTATAGTTATCTATATAAACAGATAAATATAGAGAGAGGTATGGCTATCTAGATATATCTGTATAGCTATAGATATAACTATATCTTCTGGCACCTGTTTCCTGTCACTGCTCTTCCTAATCTTTCCTACTGAACTTCACTGTTCAGCTAAAGGAAAACACACAGGTTTTGGTATAAATCATGTTTTGGATGGAGAAACAGGGCGGTGGTATTCGAAGTGTGTGTTTCCTGTGTGAGTTGTTCTGTGTGCTTTCCTTGTTACCTTCCGGGCATGTTCTTTATGATGAGTATATCAGGCAGCTCAGTTCTAGGTGCAAACATGACTTTACTTGTGCCAGTGGGCTTTTATTTGCTCAAAAATTCTCTCTGTCTTATGCACCTCTGCCGACCTGCAAGGATAGAATAATAATGGGAAAACAAAATCCCATCTCAAGGCTTCTCTTGGGCAGGTGGAGGCCAGCCTTTCCAAACTCCATCTCCTGTTCTGCTGTGTAGGATACTGCTAAACCTGCACCCACCAAGGAAACAGCTGGCTGAACTTGCAGGGGCATAGTTATTTAGCTGGAAGAGCAGAGGGTCGATGCTCCTGGGTGTGCCCCTATCCGGATGCCCAGCAGAAGATTTGGCCTTTCCTGGGTTCCTGTGGACCTGCTGTTGCTGTGTCGGCCGTCTTGCTGTGAAGGATTCGGCTGTCTGAGGCTGGGTTGCCAGCTTTGCCAGCTGCACGCCTGCGAGATCCCGGCTGCAGGTTGGAAGCTCCTGCTGCTGCGTCCAGGTGCATCCCGTGCACGGTCCTCACTGTCAGGCAGATGTACAATTTTGCTATCATGGTCTATTTGCCTTGTCCAAGAACAACCCTGTACTTGCCTGCTGTGCTGCCGGAAGAGGTTACTCTGTGTGAGCTTATCAACACCAGCCATGTTGGAATATACCCATGGTTCCTATCAACTCATCCAGGATATAACAGCATGTCTTGTACGACCCGAGCGTGGATACTGGCAAAACTACAAGTGTGTTTATCCAGAGCACATCCTGTATTGCACTCCCTGTCACTGCCACTTGATGGGCAAGAGCCGTGCATCTCCCTGCAAGGGGAGCGGAGCTGCTCTGAACTTCTCTGCTCAGACAGAGCCCCTGCTGCCAAGCCTTCGGCCTTGGACCACGTGGTGTGATTGGACTCTTACCTGTGACCTCTGCCCGGAGGAGCAGTCTGTGGGGACCGCTTGGCAGAGACAGAGCTGCGTCTAGGAGGCCTGGTGCCGAAGACGGGCACGTGATGCTTTGCAGAGTTAGGAGAAGTCTTAGCTCTGCTGCCAATAAATGCATGGTCTTCATTCACAGTGAAACAGCCACTGGCCAGTGTTTCTCATGCCCGTACTTTGCATCAGCAATGACCACCCGGAAGCCCACGTGCACCATTGCACGCCACCCTCGCAGCTAGCAGAAGTCACGGTGAGCCAGCACAGCTGAGGGGCTGACTAGCCATTCACACTTCCCTTTGCTGTTTCAGGACTTTTGCAGCTGTATTTGCTCCCTGCAAAGGCCCTGGCAGTCCTACCGCTCACTCCCCTGCCTGTTTCACCGACAAGGCTGGCGACAATAGCGACTGCATTCCCCATGCAGAGAAGGGAGAAGCTGAGGGCTGTTTCTAG
This sequence comes from Crocodylus porosus, assembly GCF_001723895.1. Lineage (NCBI taxonomy): Eukaryota > Metazoa > Chordata > Crocodylia > Crocodylidae > Crocodylus > Crocodylus porosus. The sequence goes on along the minus strand of NW_017728947.1, from coordinate 117,862,567 downwards.
CTTATTCATGCTACAAGCAGCAGAAGGGGAGTTTGCACACTGGGCTGTTTCATAACATATTGTTATTGCTTGTCATTATTCATCACTACTTCTCTTTGCCTCTTCTGTTTTAAAAGAAAGCATGGGTGTTGGAAGGTGCTGCTCAGCAGAAGTAAAACAGTCCTTGCTGGAAGTTTTACTGGCCCAGCTATACAATTTGTTCTTCTCTTACTGTGCTGGTCAGGAAATACAGGGGCTTTTCCTCTTGTGTTAAAAATGTACTTACCCTGGGTGACTTGGTAAGCAGCATTTATTACATGTGGCCTGACTGCAGGTAGGTCAGGTTTTGTTTTGCTTTGTTCTTAATTAAAAAAGCATTTACACACATACAGATGCTCACATGCCTACACACACACAAACCAACACACACACACATACGTTAGAAAAGTCCTGTTAACTAAAACCATCTCTCCAGCATTTTCCATTTGCAAACAGATGTCCACATGCCTCCTAGGTCACTGCTGGTTGTGAGAAATGCATTGTATAGGCTGAAACCTTAGCTACAAAACCTTTCAATGACTAAGGTGTCCCCAAGTGCTGTCTCTTTTATTAGCCGCAGGTCACGTCGTCTTCTGTTTTCCTGTATTCAAATAAATGCATGTGCTTTCTTTTCATAGCTATGTTGCACTTTGTTGTATATCACAGAATTTTCTGTGAAAGTCGTGCCCACGTACGTGGGCAAACCTTCCCTTGATGTTTGAGCTAACAGCGGCTATAACCTCACGCTGGTTTGTGAAAGTAAGAAACAATGCATCACACCACTCTTCACCTAAGCAATCGCTGGATTTGGCCCCTTTCATGTCCCAGGTCACAGCCCTTGTTTGCAGTTCCCTTGCAGTGATGGTACGTGCCTTAGGTAAGTCATCTTCCCCACAGCAGGCTTGACATTCCCCTGCTTTGAAGTGACAACATATCGATTATTTCTCTCACCCTTCCTGTAGAGTCCTTTTCTCTTGATTCCTGTTCTAGCCTTTCACAATGGAAGTAGCCCTCTAGATCCTGCGGAAGCAACAAATCACACTTGGCAATGTGCGCCGCCTCCTGTCCTCGCTTCGTTTTCTGAAGCCAATCAAACGGGAACGGCACCTAAGAGCAGCGGTGATGTTCTTCCTCTCTCTGTGCAGAGGCTGTGAGCTCAAATTATTTGTGTTGTGTACTGACACAGGTCAGTGCTGCATTCTCGCTTTTACAGTTACAGTGCAGTTGCGATCTCTCTTGCTTTTTGTACAGCACTAGATGGGAGGAAGTTGGGATATGTGCAGTGTTTAGGATCAGACCTAGATAGATAGACAGACAGACTAATCGATCTATCTAGGCCTATATATATGTGTGTGTGTGTGTGTGTATAGATATATATATAGGCTTATATACATGCATATTTACACATAGATATATGCATACTTATATATATACGCGCACACACACACACACACACACACACACACACACACATACATACATCTATATATATGTATGTATGTACGTATGTATGTATGTCTATATATATATATGCCTGATCTACCTATCTATCTATTGATAGATATGGTTATATTTGCCTATTCAAATAAATCACTCCTAGAATCACCCTGCCCGATTTAGTTACAGGGATTAAAAAGAGAGTAAAAAAGCCCAAGGCTGAATCAATGCCGTCTTTGTAGGTTAGTCTAAGCTGTGTAGATTAAACCAATTAAGCAAGTGAACAGACATTCACTTTTGATTCAGAAATGCAGGCACATGCCCGCAATGGCCAAAGCCAGAAGCTGGCGGGGGGCGCTAAAGTATGCCTCCCCACATGACTGGAGCGGGCAGTTTGGGCCAAGGCTATCCTGTCCACCGGGAGGGTAGGGGGGGTTTGCAGGAGATGTGCAATGCATCCTGGGATGCTGGGGGACTACGAGTTCACTTGAATCTGGAAGGGATCTGGGACAGGTTAAATCAATTATTAAACTTTGAAATTAGTTAAGTTTGATACTACATCCAGGTTTATCTTAAACCAGTTTGAGCCATTTTGCAAGCAGTTCATGTGTACTGAACTTCTGCCGTGTTACAGATTTAAACCGGTTTCCAATCACTTATACCAACTTATGTGTAATTCCTGTCCCTAGTCAAGAGGTTTTTGAATGCAACCAGCCAGCTCCATGAGTCACATGAGCAGGATGATGTTATGAAGAGGGAAAACTTATCTTTCCAGGAGGCTAAGAGCCAATACGTGGCTAATTCGTTACAGCACAAGTACTGAATAAAGAGTAATTGTGCGAGGACAAGCACTGTCCATCTGTATGGATCTAAGCAAATGAAACCTGCTATTTGCGTTTCACTGAGACAGGCTGCATTTCACGAGGTGATCTTTAAGCACTCTCTTTCCTTTTGTGCTTTAGAAGTGGGCTAGATTGTTTCTTGATAATGCCAGCAGTGGAGATCAAGATAACATGGCTAACCACGAACTCAGCTCATCTTGCTTTCACGCTATCAGCTTTCTGTAGAAGTGCCACTTAATTTCTGTCCTGATTTCCATTCCCTTGCCATCAGATATGTAGAATCATATTGCATGCATGAGCAGACAGGAGCGGCAGCAGGGTTTTGCAGGCACCACCGTCCATGACGGAGGACGGGAGCCGGGGAGATTTGTTTGCTTGGTTGGCTTGTTGTTCCCTACAGATATGACACTCTCCCCCACTTTCTGGCCTTTCTAGCTCTTCGGGGCAGGGCCCATGTTTTCTGGACGTGCGTGCTCAGTGCCTGTTGCAGCAGCAAGGGCATTTTATAAAACACCCTGCCCAGATGCTCTCGTGAGAGCTCCCTCCCCACGTGGCAAAGACTCATCCAGCTGCATGGCCCTGTTCCTGCAAGCCTTGAAGTTTAACCCAAGCTCAGACAGCGTGAGGACCACAGGCAATTGTCTGTCCCTCTCACCAGGTTGCTGCATCCTGCCTGGCGGGGAGCCCTTCCCTTTGGGCTGTGCCTGAAGAACCACTTCCTGTAAGGTCCCAGACAGGTGGTCTCACACGTGCTGCACTGCAAGGCCGATGGGTGAGACAGGGTAGGTAGGGCTGGATGATGCCCATGCAGCCAGCTTGGGCTTGTTCCAGCCCCTCCGTATCTAGAGAGGGCAGCGTTCAGGCCTACTCCAAGAAACCCCACTCCACAAGCAAAGATAGTCAGCTTGCAGGGAGCAACATCCAGGATGCAGTTGGGGAGCAGGACACAGTCAGCAGCGTCCCTGCAGCCTCCTCAGTGCTGCGCAGCCGGCACAAGTCATGGGAGAGACCATGCTGGTTGGCCTCAAGGCAGCTTAGTGCCACAGAAACGTCCTGTTTCAGGGGCTCTGCACATTTGTGGCTTCCTTGGAAAACCTGGGACAGCTGGTCCTTGTATCCAGGAGGGTGCTAGAAGAAGACGCTAGTGAGGAAACCCTGGTCCCCTCCTGCTGTGCTACGTGGTCCAGCAGCGACACAACTGCAGGCTCCTCCTGGGAGCACAGAGGGGTCTGTCATGGGGCAGGAATAACCTGGGGGAAGAAGCAGTCTCTCCCTGGGCACCCTGCAAGCCCCTGAGAAACCTCAGCAAGACAATAACATGGTCTGGCTCACTCAGGAATTGAGTGAGCCCCAAAAATGGGGCTCCTTTGCCACTGCCCTTTTGGTACAAGGGGCGTGGGTTGCACCCCCCGCAGAGCCCACAGGACCGGGGGCGGCTCCGGCGCGGGACCTGCGAGCAGCAGCGCGGTGCTGAAGCAATGCGCGGTAGCCTCATCGTGTCGCAGCAGTGGGTGCCCTCGTCCCACAGCCTCCAGGGCCGGGCTGGACCCGGAGGGGTCCGCGTGGTCCAGTCGTTCGTGCAGGGGACCGTGCAGCGAGCATGCTACTCCGTGCATCATCTCCTCATCGTTATTCGCTGTGCAGCATTGACATCTATGTTTGTCAGCACCAGCCTTTTAACCTCTGGCCTCGCTTCCGACGAACAAGCTCTTTCCTTTCCACTTTACTGTACAATGTCAGGGATTTCCCACCTCCTCCTCTGTCCCCAAAACTGTACTTCAAGGGCACGGGGTTTGTCGGGTCGGTGTGCTACGCGGTTGGGACTGGACCTGCTGGGAAGCAGAGGGGTTCTCTCGTAGGCCCGTGTGTGCAATGTCTGTGATTCAATGAAGAGCTGAAGCGTACGTCTGATGTCCTTACCTTCTTTGTTTTGTCTCTGAACAGAAGCTGCAGTTCATCAGACGACCGCGTGCCCTCCACCACCTCCGGAAAGCGTTGCCACTGATGTTTTAACGCGACCAAAATCCATACGGTTCCAACTCACCGAAGATTAACTGGTTGAACCAGTGCTCGGCCCAGCAGAAACTTTCACCTGACATCTACAGCCTAAACCAAGAAGCCACGCAGGTTGGCTGCATCACATAAACATTTATCCCTCTTATGGACTCCCCTTCCCCTGACTTCCACGTCCGTTCTAAATATCTTTTCTGGCCTTCGAGATTTTTATAAAATAACAATGAGGCGGGGAAAACAAAAACAAAAAAAGTGTGGTGGCAACAGCTTCAGTATTAATTCATGTTACATGTTGCCAGTGATGAGTTCACGGACTGTAAACACGGTAACTTATATCACCCTCAAATAAATGTTTTACTATGATGGTGTTGGCATGTTGATTGGCCAAGGAGGGGCGTTGGGGTGGTCATCGCTGAATGCCAGGCGCACCGATCTCCAGGTACGCTGCCAACCTGTCATTAATCAGAGCATCCCATCCGCATCCTGGAAGGGGCAAGTCTCGCCTCTGCATCTTTGCTCTGACCTTGCATGGCACGTCTTAGACGAGCTTGGGTTAACGACAGCATGTGTAAAGTGTCTAGTATTTAGTTAGTCTCCAGGGGTGCGTGTCTACTTTGTCTTCTGGTGTTAGGGCAGAGAGGAGAGCGTCCAGGGTTCAGACCTAAGAAGGTTTTCTTGTGCAGCCAAGAAAAATAATCCTGATATACAGTGTTTATACCCATCTCGCTGCCGTAGCATCACTTCCACAGAGGAATGGGCAAATTATTCCCTCACCCTGTGGACAGTGCTTAGTTGTTTCAACAAGCTGGTCTTACCCTCGTGATAACCCCCAGGATACCGGAGAAAAGCACGTGGCACAACACGAGCACAGGTGCCAATGTTAATGCCTTTGACTTCACAAATGTTTTGCGAGATCCCTGCTGGGGTGGGGTCTCGGGTCCCCTCTCGTCCAGGCAGAGGTACCTCTGGCAAGAGGGAGCAAGACCATGTGCAATGGTGCAAGGGTGTCTCACCCACTGGAAATGCAAGTGTATGATGGTGTGGCGTTCCCAGTGTGGTCAGTGCGCAGACAGCGCGGGGGGCTCACATACGATGCTGGGCAGGAGAGCTGGGACAAGGGCTCCCGCCGCCGCAGCACACACCTTTAACTGCAGTGGCTGTTGTACCCCTTGCTGAGGGCAAACACGGACCCTTCCCCATAATGTTTTATTTCCCACTAGGAGCAGGGCCAGAGGATGTGCTCTCCTTCATCTTCCAGAAGCCCAAACAGTTTTACCAGCCCCTCAAGGACAGCTCATGCCGGTCGCCCTGTCAGGCTTCTGCTTAACCGTGCAGAGCTAATGTTTATCCCATGGGGTAGGATTTGTATTATGGCATTACCTGGAAACCAGGCTCAAGTCCCATCGTGCATGGAGCTGTACAAATACACAGGAAGTAATGGTTTGGATATGCCAGCTTAATGAGCTGCGTTTGGGACAGCGAGGACAAATAGCTTGTGAAACTTAGACATCGAGAGGCATTCGGATAAGCAAACTGCAGCTGTAGCTTGGCTCAGCACCAGCCCTAGCTCCTTCAGTCCTGTATAATCCTGTGCCTTCAACAAGCCCCCTGGGCCCGAACTTTACCTTGCGTCTAACCGTGGCATTCATCATCCATCCTGCTACTGCCCGGCAGAGGCATGCCGGGAGGCGGTAAAGGAGGAGCTGAATACAGACTGCTTGCCAATAAAAGCATTTTGTTCAGACAAAGCACAAACTGATGCCCTGCCTCAGCCCATCGCTTACTGCAAATCCTGCTGGTGCCGCTGCCGGAGCGAGAAAAAAGACGCTGTTCCTCCAGAGAAACTGGTGGCATCTTGAATGTATCCTGCAAGACACACATTACTAAATAGGATGGGAAACTCTTAAGATGCAATTTGTAAGGAAAGAAGGAGATTTAGGGTTTCCCTTTGACTGTCAATGTCAACTTTCAAAACTACAAAGCTGCTGGATGCCCTCTTGGACCCAAACGCTGCCTCCCAAGTCTCCATTCATAGGCCACCTCAGCTCTCAGGATTTCATGTCACATTAATACCATGTTGCTCCCTTGTTCAGTGGCTCCAATTTCAAGCCTTTGTGCACAGAGCAGAACTGCTGCTCCCTTGCTGATTCCTTCTCACATCCTTTTAATTAATTGTGAAGGTAGGTTTCACCTGTCAGCTCGGTATTTGTTAGAAAGCCAGCGTTCACTGTGGCAGCCCTTGCTGGCGTGGTGAATTGGGCTTTCCAAGGAGAGGACTGACAGGCTCTTCAGAGGAGACTGTGCCACCTACTAATGGTCATTAGCAGTCCTTGGTGGCCTGGCAATGGCGGGTGGCTGTATGTAGAACAGGTTCACCAGCCCTCGGACGACACCGTCACAGGACTGGGATTGAGGAGCGTGCCCGTGTCTCATCGCCTCTGACAGCACCGTGCAGGTGCAACCCTGTCGTGTATAAGCACCAGTATGAGGAAACTTCACAAAACTGCTTCGTTTGCAGCAGTGAAGGACCCAGCAGAGGCCCGAAGGGGCTTAGTGGAGCTCCCTGCGTTCAGAGGGACTTCCACCAGCCTCACCCCTACCCACGCCCCCGTTGCAGCCCTTGGGGAACGGGCCGCTGACCCCACGCCCCGCCTCCCCGCGGCTGTCCCCTGCAGAGGACCCAGGGGGAGATTTGCTCCAAGCAGGAGCGCAATGAAAGAGGAGCAGGGCAGGTCTTATTCCTGGGTGATATTTTTTGCTTCAGACCCTGACCAAAGTGGTCCCTCGACGTGCTGCCGGCTCTGTGACCAGGTGGAGCGTGACGGGGGTCTGAGCAGCGCTGGTCGTATGTATCTGGATTAACCTAGTCTCCTGTGAACCTGCAGTTTTGGGGATGGTTGTTTTCCACCAGAAGTTCTGGAGGAACGGATCCTTTCCCCCCTGAAGAAACAACCGTCTCTGGCCCTGGGTAGGATGACACCCCAGCATAAGCAATAGCCCAGGGGCTGGGGCACCCCACTGGGGTGTAGGAGACCTGGGATCCAGTCTTAATGGGGCAGCAGACTTGACCCTGGGTCCTGGGAGCAAGTGCTGCAAGCAGCAGTCTGTCGGCCCTCCGGGCAGGAGTGTCCTTCCCGCTTTGCAGGAAGGTTTTGGTTTCATCAGCAAGCAGAGCGGGGAAGGCGTTCGGACATCGCAGGAGCTTGCAGAGGGCAGGGGAAGGATCTCCCACTGGCCAGCTGCACAATCAGTGGATCCTGCATGGCCAGGGCAGCCCGCCTGCACCCTCCAGCCCGGTGAAGGTCAGTGCAGGCACCTTGGGTTGCAAAGGCTGCCGCTTGCCGGTCTTCTGCCTCTGTCGTTCCCGTGTGAAGGGGACACACGGGTAAGTAGTTACTCCCGTGCTAAAGCTAGCGCTGCCTTGGGCACGGCAGCGTGTGGGCCACGTGCACTGCCGGGCGCCGGACGAACCCAGAGCAAGCAGGCGGTGACCTGAGCAAGGGCGAGTGTGCCCACGCCGGTGGGGAGCCATGCACACCAGGATGGATGCTGGTCTCGTAGGTGGACCCCAGTGCAAAGCAGGGGAGTGAGGATGCGTTGGGCAAAGAGGCCTGGTCCCTGGGTGCAAGGGGTCAGGGAAAGGGGAGAATGGGCCGGGGGTGCTGAGGGCAAGCAGGATGTGTCCAACCTCCCCCGGCCCTAAGCAGCAATTGGCCTTGGGGGTGGGAGGTGGGGAGGGGCGAGGCGAGGGCTGTTTTCAGGTGTCGCTGGCTACAGGTGGACCTCAGGGCTGGGAAAGGGGGTGCAGAGGGTGAGCTCCCCCTCATATAGAGCAACGCACACATTCGTCTCCTAGTTTATTTTTAGCTGAAGTGTTACTAATTGGGGGGGGCAGGGCTGGATTGCTCAATTTAAAATGTGACTTCATTACAATTAGTTAAACCTCCTACTTTACTGCTGCTCCGTGCAGAACAAAGGATGCTTGTTTGGTGGGACATCTCTGACCATTAAAAAGAAGAGGGGGCCACTAACACCTGTGGAGTGAAGAGATTAGCAAGGATCAGGTGGATGACAATGCGTCATGAAGTCGAGTGACTCATCCAGTGCTGCCTGACTAGAAAAGCTGCAGCCACTGCCAGGCACTTGGTTTTAAACTTTGGGTGGGCCAAGAATCAAAGGGGTGTTCATGCATGCACTCACAAGTGTGTGTGCTGACACAAGTGTCTGTGTAAGAGTGGCATGAAAATCCCTTCTAGGCATTTAGGGAGAAAGCTCCATTCCTGCAACCATGCACAAGGATATCTGCCCCCGTCGGAGGGCTTCCCCCCCAGCAACACGTGCTTCCAGTAACCTGTGCCCGGACAGCCAGGGAGCACGGCTGCGTGTGTAAAGTCTCACCCCCATGGGCTGGGCTGGACCATCAGTGCCCGTCTCTGCCCTATTCATGGGGTCATTAATGACTCCTTCCCCTGCAGCACACTGCCAGGGGAAGCCATGCTTGGGGTGGCAGGGCTGTCCGTGGCCCCGGGTCCAGCAGGAAAGCCTTCCAGCAGCTCTCACCCTTGGGTAGCCCCTGCACCGCAGCCCTGCCGGAGCCTGCAGCAGCGCTGGGTGCTTCGTTCGACAGCTACAAATTGATTTAAGTGATCGCTTTTGTCTTCTTCAGTGGCCATGAAATATTAATGACCTACTCATGAATATATTTTGCATGGCAACGAAGCGGAGCTGCCTGCCTGCGTGGAGACTCCCCGGTGAGAGAGCCAGCGCGGGTGTAGGGCACCGGGGGGAGCGGGGACTGCTACTGCCACCGCCTCCGGGCCTGCACAGTGGGGATAGCGTCGCGATAGCGTTCGACCGGTGTCTCAGCCTCTCCCGGGAGAGGTGACCTTACCACCGGTGCCAGGCCTGCTGCCCGCTGGCATTGCTCCTCCTCCTGTGGCATTTCTCCATTTGTTATCGACTCAAGTCTCTTTGTTTCACCGACTCTGCATGCCCAACTGCAGCAGCTTGCACATGAAAAGGACAGTGCTGAACACATTGCGGGTTTGGCACATGTGGCTGTGGGGCTACATCCCAGACATGATAGGGATGCAACCAACAGCGGCTCAATGAACAGTTTCGGCTTTGTCTGGAAACCAAAAAGCTTGTATGGGGCAGGAACTCTTTTTCAGAGGTTTCTCCACAGCCTGAGAGACTTTTCTATGGATATGCTGCCAAACATCTCTTTCTTTCAGGTCAGCTCCATGTGCAATGCTGGCTTTTGTAGCATGGGGCCAGTTAGTGACTGCAAACCCAGCCCTCGTGCTGCACCCTGCACCGCCTGTCGTGTGGATGCATGGAGCTCGGACGACGTGTCCCTCGCGATGCTTCACCCTACCTCTACTGGGTCTCTATTGTTTAACATCTTTATTGTGTAGGAGTGGCCAAAGGCTCTTCACAATGATGCTGGAGGGGGTTTCCTTTCCCTCAATTGTTTGAAAGTGTTTACTTCACAAGACACGAGACCACCTTGCCCAGACAGCTGCAAACGCCAACAGACAAAATACATTGCCCTGAGATATTGCTTTCTGCTCTCCATCCCCATGGAGGATGCTGGCTGCACCCAGGAACAATCATCCTGCCCTGGAGCAGGGGAGTGAAGTGATAACCTGCAGAGCCTCCCAGCCCTGCCTTCCTATAAGCCTCTGGCGCTGATCAGGTGCAGCCTGTGGCCAGGTTTGCATTCACCCATCTCCTGAAACACCGTCCCTTTGCTCCCAGGTCCGAAGCCATGCTGCACCGACGGGCTGCACAGCCCCACGCTCAGCATCCGAGGGCCTTGCAGGACGGCAGCAGCCCCCAGCTCTCGTGGGCTGGACGCGTCTCTCGTGGATACGGCGAGAGCTTCTCCCGCTCCCTGCGAGCCAGGAGAGTCCTGCGCGGTCCTGGGTGTGGGTCAACCCTAGCCCTCTTCCAGCGGGAGCAGGCTGCTGCGCCTTGCAATTGAAACAAGGTATATTATAAAAACAGAAACAAATACCTGTATAAAATAATAAAGGATAAATCAATTCCCCATGCAAGACCCAAGCAGGAAGGGCTTATGGCACTTGTGGAAGACCTTGAGGGTCTGGCAGCATCAGGGGGAAGAGAGCTCCAGAGCTGAGAAGCCACGGCTGAGAACAGTCTCTCACATGTTTTTGATGAATGAACTTGGCCCATCAATGGTGGCTGCTCTCTGCTGACCTTCAGGATCACGGTGAGGTATTAGGGCTGTCGGGTTCAGCATTCGCACCGTGCACAGCGTCCAGAAAACTTTGCAATATCAATCCCTTGCTTTCCCACTGCTTGCACACCGTGCACACAAACGCTTTCCAGGTCTCAACTGCTAGATGCCCCAGTGGATCCAGGTGCTCCATTTAATAAAACCCATAATGCAAATCAGCTGCATGATGGGGCCGGGCTGCCAGTGGCCCTGGAGACCTCCAGAACAGGCGATCCTTCTGCATGAGCTGGTGAAGTGCCTGAGAGTGGACACCAGCCTCTCCCAATAGGCTTCCCCAGGGACAGCGCCCTGGGACCCGCTGGGGTGCGCTTCTCCAGGACAGGGGGGGCAGCAGCCTCTGTGCTCCCCCATAGCTGCTTATGGCTACCCTGCACCTGCAACACCCTCTGCCATCGGGACGCAGCCAGCACTGGGCTGAGACAGGGCAGCTGTTACACCCGCACGTCGACAAAACAGGACGAAGGATATCTCCCTGGTCAGTGTCTCTCTCACACCCATCACCCCGATATCTACAGCCCGGCTGCCTCGGGCTGCAGTGACTCCCATTTGTGCTGTCCTTGCCGAAGGCTACTCCTTGCCTAGCAGCATCTGGGTTATTGCGAGCCAAGTGGCAATGGGCCATGCTGTTATTTCATGGCCTCTCAGCACCGTCCTGCTCTTGCAGCCCCTGAGGGTGGTGAAATGACCGTCGCGGAGTTCAGGGGTCTCGGCATCACGTGGCCCTGGCCTCCTCGGCTGGTCCTGGGGCTCCATGCACTCGTCTGCTGCTCCTGCCCAAGGGACAGACGAGCTTGCTCTGGAAGTCCCATCTGGGGTTTAGGGTCCTGCCCATGCAGGATGGTCACGAATGGTTTTCCAGACCTTCCCTGGGACCAGGCATGATGTTTCACAGTGGGCTTTGATTAAGCGATATCTTTGGAGGCTTGGGGCATTTCTGGGAGAGCAGTGGCCAGCTGTGAGAGCTGATAGCCCCACTTGTGCCCATGTCACTGCCAGATGTGTTGCAGTGCCGGAGACAATGCGCTGCCTTTGCTACAGATTGCTTCCTTCCCGTGTTTGTAAAGCTACTAAGAACAGAAAACTAACTACAGGAAAGAAACCTAATAATCACTCCCTAAAGCTGACTCCTTACCCATCACCTTTCAGCCCCACAAATAACCCCAAGCATTCAGGGCAGGACTTTTCCTTCTCTTCTTCACCAGCCCCTCAGTGTTTCTGTGGCTGCCCTGGCCTCAGCCCTGCAGAGTAGGCAAAACAACCCAGGAAAAAGCAGGCCCGTCCTGAGAGTCGGTGTCTTTGCCAACAAAGTGCCAGGCTGTAGCAGAGTCGCTCCTGCAGTTGATTCAGTCCCTGAATGTCAGGAAACTGAGCCCAGGGAGGGGCGTGGAGTTGTGCTTGTGTCAGGAGACTCTTGCAGAGCCGCACTGCTCTGACGGGCAGGTCTTCTGCTAATTGCCCGCCTCAACTTGGACAACATTGGCCAGATGTCATTGCAAGTCCACCCTAGAGTTCTAAAGGAACTGGCCGAGGTCATTGCAAGTCCCCTGGCACGGCTTTACCAGCACTCGTGGTGCTCTGGTGAGGTACCG
>NW_017728947.1:117825583-117849526 GCF_001723895.1 Crocodylus porosus | reverse complement strand
AGTGACCAGGAATAACGGTCACAAGCTGGCAGAGGGGAGGTTTAGGTTAGATATCAGGAGGCGCGACTTCACGGTCAGGGTGGCTAGGGTCTGGGACCAACTTCCAAGAGAAGTGGTGCTGGCTCCTACCCTGGGGGGCTTGAAGACAAGGCTAGACAATCACCCTGCTGGGGCCATTTGACCCCAGTACTCTTTCCTGCCATGGCAGGGGGTCGAACTTGATGATCTGCTCAAGTCCCTTCCGACCCTAGAAACTATGAAACTATGCAGCCGTGACTATATGCCAATGTAGCATAAATAGCTATTCTCCCTCCCAAGGTGTTTATCCTGATGGATGTATAGACATGGTCAGATCAGCCTCGCCTTTGCCCCCATCTTCTCCGGTGAACTCAGCTCTCCATTCCCCTTGCAAGCCCATAGCCTTTCGTTGCACCTGTTCCCATGTGACTGCGTCTGTCCTGGGCAGCATCGACTGGGACTCTGCATGGTATTCACCTGTACAAGGTAGACAGTGACCTTAAGGCTTCCTTTTTTCAGATGAGCCTTATGATCATATTTTTCTTTTTTCATGGCTGCATCCTAATGGCATCTCAGTCAGCCTATGGTCAATAGAAACACCCCGCTCTGCTTTCTCTCTCTATGTTGAACTCCAGGTTTACAGACTTTAATTAGTCCCCAGGCATGTGATTTCCACTTGGCACCATTGAATTTCATCCCGATACAATTACCCCAGTCCTCACAGTCATCCCACCTACCCCACATAATCTCTGGATCCTCCTGTGTATTGACAGATGGACGGACACACGGGGAGGCAAGCACAAGGATGGAGGCACTGGCAAGGCTTGGGGTTTGCCATGGGCAATTCCAACACTTTGGGCTTTGTGAAATGCCTTGTGAGACGAAAAGGCCAAGAGGTTTCAGCTGGGACCACCAATTTGGCTGTTACTTTTGCAGGTGAAACATTTCTTTTTCATAATGTCAGGACATTATAAAGCCATAGAAAATATGAAATGTGCAACATTAAAATATGTAGAATGTTTAATGTATAAATTAACATTATCACTCAAATGGCACTTAAAGTATTACAGTTTGAAACAACATAAACCAAAAAGATAAAGCCTAAATAGAGTGCTCCAGCATTATCAAAACGAGATTAAGAAGCTGAATTGATTCACTCTGTTTTTTTTTTCATTGGAAACTTGGCTGAAATGCACATCCCATAAATAGATTATTTATTTCACTGAAACTGCATTTTCCAATGTAAAAGTGATTTGTCAATATATAAATGTATACATTGCATTTTTGTATTCACTCCTGACCTTTAAGTCAAAGCATCTTACAAGATTTTTAGTTTTAAAGCAAATCTACCCCTCTAGGAAATGGGTCAAACAGGAGCCTATTCAGCTGATGACAAAGCTGAAGCCACAGAGACTATAAATGGTTTTCCTGGTCACAAAGGGGGAGAGCAGTGAACCAGAAAGGTGAATTTTGGAAAGGTGAATGCAACTTTCCCAAGTGGTTTATCATGAGAATACACGTCCGTCCGTGCGTGCAGACCGCCGACTGCACCCACAGCGCTGCTGCAGACCGAACGATGTCTGCGTAAGCAGGGCTCGGTTTCTGCAGGGGTCTGCGAGTGGGACTCGTGCCTGTTTGACCTCCAGAAAGTGCATCGACAAGCAGGTGCTAATGAGCACTCTCCATTGCTGCCAGCAAGACTGGCCATAGAGAGAGAGATACTTAGATTTTTTTTTTTTGTCCAAGGGAAAACTAACTAAATAAACAAACACACACATATATATAGGAAAACACCCCAGAAGTGCTATTAGCCTGTTTTTGAATCTCCATATCTTCCAGACACCTTGTCAGCTTTGCCCTACAGTGCTGGAAAATGTCTTCCATAAGTTTAGCTTCGGCACGTAGAGAGCCAGGCAAGCTGGTTCAGCCTTGACTCAAGGTGATGGATGTCAAATAGAGTCTCATAAAAGAAAACCACTGTTGCTACAACCTTATTAGTGATGCAGGTGCTCGTGCCTGTAGGTAAGATAGTCCAAGATTTATAGGATAAGGAGGGATCAACATTTTCATGTCACCTCCTTTAATGCAGACATTTCATCGTACATTAATGACCCAGCAACATCTTTACCAATTGTATTTGAAATAATGTAGTCCTTTGGAGCTATTTCAGGTTACAATATATACAGGGCTAAATCTATGATAATGCCTCTAGATGACAGTAATTATACATCTCTTAAATGCTTCTTCCCCTTTAAGTGGTCTAATATTTGTCTTCATTATTTAGGAGTACTCATCCCTAAAAAAGTGGCTGACCTTTAGAGCCATAAAACCCAATTGGATTTTAAAATAAATTGAATCTAATCTGTGTGTCTGGATTGATCTCACCCTGTCACTGCCTCGAAGGACGAATGTGATCAAAATGGATGTTTCAGTGCTGGAAATGTTCAACCCGCTCACCTCCGGGAAACGCACCAGTGCACGTGAAACGGGTCGCTGCTGCGGGAGGCCGTTGGCGCCAGCCCGACTAGGGCGATTGGGGTGCCAGGCCCAGGTCTCGTGCCGGCCGGCCTGGAGGCACTGCTGGCCGCTGGGCGTAGGCGTCCTTGTTGCTCCGTGGAAAGGCCGGGCTAGCAGGACTCGGTGCTCCGGGCACCCAGGGGTGTGCTTGAGGCTACTGTCAACATCGTGTCACCTGTAGCCCTGTGCAGTGACATGTGATAGGAGGGAGACTTTGGCAGCAATAGAATTGGACCCAAAATAGAAGCATCCTTTGCAATAATATTTTTCTTAAAAAAAAGAAAAAAGGGTTCTTTTTATTGCAAACGGCTGAAGTGGTCCTTGTGCGGGCCAGTGTCAGGCATTCATCATGGAGGTCGCTCCCTCCTCTGGGTTATTCATTGATTTGTGCTCTCAACCCTTCCCTGGCCTGTCTCCTCCGAAGCAACGCTCTGGCAGCTGCCGGAGCAGCACTTTGCCCCTGGAAGGATGCTGACACCCCCGCCCGCTTGCCGAGCACTGCACAGCGCGGCTGCAGTTTGACCACTTCCTCCTCACCGCAGGCTAAGTGCATCATATTCCCTTTCCACTGGCTGGCAGCCTAAAAGCTAGTGCTATTTAATGGGAAAATCTGCTGCAGCCAGGGCTCTAATGGTTCCTGGTTTCTACCCAACCCTTTTCTTCCAGGACCATGGCGATGCAGCCTGCAACCGCTGTTCAGGAACTTGCCCTGCACCAAAGGGAAAATGCAGGTGTCTCCGACCTGCAGCTGACCTAAACACTGCTGTTTTGCAAGGGAAAGCAGAGCTGAGCAAAGGGTTAAAACGTAGGCACGAAAAACAGATCTCGGCCTTGTTTGGCAGAACAAACATGAAAACAATGCTCACCCCATCCTTCCCTGACCACTGGCATTGCCAGGCTGCACCTGCCCCGATGCTGCATCCAGCTGCGGGGTCCCTCCCTCCATTCCCCGTGTGGTCATGGGGACAGAAAGGCAGAAGAGCCAACTCTGCAGGGTTACATCATCGTGCCTGTGAAGTGAGCTGCTCCCCAACTCCTTTTCAGCCGGCCCCAGTGTGGTTCTCGCTGATCCCTGGCAGGCATCCTTTCCCTAAAGCGCATGTTGCAAACACACTGCACACGCCAGACCCCTGGACCGGGATAGGTTTGTTGTTGAACAACACTGTCCACTGTAACCCCCAGTTCAGTCCACTTTATTGCCCCTGGGATAAGACGCATAAGCTGAATATGAGCGAGTAACGTACTCCTGTTGCAAAAAGGCTAACAGCATCCTGGGCTGCATTGGTAGCAGGATTGCTAATAGGTTAAGGGAAGTGATTCTTCCCCTTTATGCAGCACTGGGGAGGCCACATCTGGAGTCCTGTGTCCAGCTGTGGCCCCCACGACAGAAAGGGTGTGGACACATTGGAGAGAGTCCAGCAAAGGGCAATGAAAACAGCTGTGGGGCTGGGGGACAGGACTGGTGAGGAGAGACTGGGGGAACTGGGCTGATTTAGTCTGCAGAAGAGAAGACCGAGGGGGATTGAACAGCAGCCGTCACCTCCCTGCAGGGGGGCTGCAAAGAGGATGGAGCTGGGCTGGTCTCAGTGGGGGCAGATGACAGAAGGAGCAATGGGCTCAAGCTGCAGCAAGGGAAGTTGAGGCTGGATATTAGGAAAAAACTGTCTCACTACGAGGGTGGGGTCACATGCTGAAGTAAGGCCTTGTGAGCTGCCAGGACCTGGGGCTCTCTCACTGCTGAGGAGGAACAAAGACAACCCGTGCTGTAGCCCAGCATGACATTCGCATCCTCATGTGTGCTCCGGACATCAGGGATGGGAGCAGGGCTTTGCCCTTGAGGACAAATGAAGGCAGGAGATCACTGGACATCTCTGGCTTCAGCAGGTGCTTCCGTTTTAGACGCTGCTCAAAAAGCAAAGTATAAAGCATGTGGGATCCCTGTCCTACAAGGCAACTCATTTTGTCACTGTGGGGAACTTCCACTGAATGAGCTGGTTTGCTCACATAGCATAGGGCTGCTGCAAAGCATTTGGGGACAGGAAGCAGGGAGAAAGGGCATGCCACGACCTCAAAGAAGGGGGTTTGGGAATGGACCTTGGGGCATGTGTCCAGGGCTGGGCTTCTCGGCCAGAACGGGTCCTGGGGGGCTGCTAAGTGGGCAGCTGGCATTGAGGAGAGCCGGTTTGCTTCCTCAGAATAGTTGTGTTTTGAAGGGAAACAGGGTCTTTTTAAAACAAAGACACTTCACAAGAAGTGCTGGGTTTGTTTATGGTTAATTGTAGCCTTCCAACATGAGAGATGGCAAAGGGGGCAGGAATCAAAGCATTTTATAAGTGACTGTATAGAGAGAGGTTTCTTGTTTTTTAACCTCCCTCATTTGTGCTGTTCACCTGCTCTGCAGCCATTCAAAAGCTGTTCCTGTTTAGCAAAAAACCCTGATAGGGAGAGGGAGAAAAATGAAGTGAAAGGGAGGCAAAAGCTGAGCATCCTTCTTGCCAGCTCTTTTAGGGCCAGAAAGGAAAGAACTGCTATTTTTAACATCAATATTCTTCATATTCAAGTTATTGACTAAATATTGCTTCAAAGCCTAGCAAATACAGGGCAGAGGGTGGGACACTGCTACATGCTCCTTGGAGAAATTGTTTCCTCGTTTGCTGACTGAGCTGCAGTCCTGAGGCTGTGCGGACGCTGACTCTGGGGCTAAGGGCAAGGCGTGAAGGAGAAACCAAGCTGCAAGATGTCTCCGCTCCGCTGTCCAGAGCCATCGCATGGGCCAGTGCAAGGAGGTTTGCAGGACTTGGCCCACTTGGCTTCCCTTGCAGGGCAAGGTAAGTGTCCATCTCTTCTGGCTGGAAGCACCAAACCCACTGCAAGTGATCAAGTAGCAGCCTGATAAAGGACAAGGCACAAGTCACTACAGTTTTGTAAGGGCCTCCTCTTCCATGAGCCATTGCTCTTGCTGGGCCCCTGTGTATCTGGTTGATACAAGTTTTAATCATGTGTAATTCAGCAACTTGAGTTTCAAAGAGTGAAGGGATCAAGATCTGGCCTCTGGATTCGGGTGTGCAAGCAGTTTGTGTAAGCATGTGGTAGGGCCTGCCTGCTGCCGATACATGCATGTGCGAAACACCTGTGCAGGTCCAGTGCTTGCATGGGAACCTGTGATGCTTTAAGGTATCCGTCACCAAAAAAGAAAGGATTTGCTTCTGCACAGCTGCAGTCCTCGTAACCCTTCTGTTACCGAAACCACAAGCACTTCAAGAATCAAATTTTAATGATTTGCTTTTCTCTCGGTCTGGACTAGTTTAATTGTTAAGACGTGTAGAGGGCAAACACTTTAAAGGAACGTTTACTGGTTAATTAAGACAGAGCGTGGTTTTCCTTGCAGTTCAGGAGAAAGCAATAGAAGAAACAAGGGCCTGGCAAAACTGTCTATTAAGGAGCGATGGACAAACCGGGGTTGTTGCAGGTGAGAGGAGAGAAATATGAGTGGGCATGATAGAAGTAAGAAATGAAAGCCAAGAGAAATTATATTTTCTATGGAATTTATTTTAAGTTTTTGGGGTTTTTTTTTTTAACTTTAGAAAATGTATATTTTTAGTTCTGATGTCACCTCCCAGCACCCCATGTTGGGCCAAATCATGAACTGAAACTGGCTAACGGCAAGGAAAGAAACAAGGGCAAGAGAAAAGCAGGTGCTCTTAAGCCGGTTTGAATCCCTGCACACCTACAGCTCTGTGCATGTACGGTCTACGGCTCTTCACCAGCAGCAGGAGGTGTGAGTTTAAAGGCCATTAAATACTGAATATAACCAACATATCACAATTACAGAGTCATCTCTGCTAACTAACTGTGTCATAAAGCAAAACTGTAAAGATCCTTATTTTATACTGCATTGCATTGTATTACTGCTATTTGCACCAGATAATCTCAGGCAGCCAACTACTGTGCTATAAATATGCTGTATTCAGCAGGGTTGAAGTGTGGTTGTTCATTTTGCTAGTACAGTAGGTAAATACACCCCATGAGTAGCTTTTCTTTCCTCATTTCCATATAGAATTAAATGACCAAATAGATAACTAGCCCAACTCCTGCTCTAAGACATGGAGCATATTTCAAAATGAAGCGGTGGGCCACAAACTGCAAATACCTTAAATTCTGACAGCATCTGCAGTAAACTGAGCTTAGAAATACCATGACTGTATTAGCACTGCTTTAACTAATCCTGTCTGGGGAAAGGATGCAGCTGTATTAATCATGCAGTGATTTCTCTTGGGAGAACCAAACCAAGTTCACCAGGGATGGAGACAAAAGCAGAGAAGTAAAAAGGGCTGGGGACCTGCGTAAAAGCTTAGTGAGAAGAAGCAATAGCAGTGTTCTCAGGGAAAGGATAGGACAGTCAAGTGGATACCTGAAATGTGTATGTATTAATGTGTATATACCATGACCAAGGCTGGGGACTTGGATGGGGCTGTGCCAATGTTTCTGCTGCGACTTTAATTTGGAGGTTCCTGGCTAGAGGGTCTTGCTCCTCTGTTCAGGACCACCCCCCTAGGGAGGATCAGGATCAGACCATTCATCGTGTTTGGGGTCAGGAACAAATTTTACCCCATGATCAGGTAGTTATGAATGGGTTGGGAGGGGTTGCCTTCCTCTGTAGCAAGGGCACGGCCTCCTTCGCTTGGGATTTCTTGAATGTGCATTAACAACCTTTTCTAGAAGCAGGACGTTGGCTGCTGTGGTCTCCCCGCTGCACCCGTGGCCAGTCAGGGGGGTTGTGTGTTGTGTTGTGTTGCATCAGCATTGATGGTAGTTTTAAGAAGAGTTTAGATGCCGGATGTGTCTGAGATGGTTTAAATGGAGAAGTGGAGCTGGAAGGGATCATCAACCCCCTGCCTGAGGCAGGAGTATCCCTATGGTCCTGAAGTGAGAAGCACGGGGAACAAACAGGAAGAACTGGAGGTCCCAGTGCAATCACAAAATTAAAATGTAATAGGGATTATGGAGACTTGGTGGGCTAGTTCACATGGTGGGAGTATGGCCATCGATGGGCATCACTTGTTCAGGAAGGACAGACAGGGGAAAAGGAGCAGGTTTTACTCTGTACTGCCCCTCTGAACATGTGTTCATAAAGTCTCCCTTCATACACACAGTAGAAGGGAGACTTATTAAAAGCCTTTGGGTAAGGATGAAAAAGGAGAGCAGCAGGGAGGATGTTTTGGTGGGCATCTACCACAGGCCTCCAAACCACATGGACGAAGACTTCTTTAGCAATTGATAGGAAATTGTGGGACTTATCATTTAAAGACCCCCATGAAAACCATTTGCTGGGAGGAAACACAGCAGTGCTGAGGCAGTCCAGAAACATCCTGGCTGGTAGACTAGGGGGATGCTCTTGACCTCCTGCTCACAACTACGGAGGAGGCTGAGAACGTGATGGTGGGAAATGATAGTGTGCAAGATCGGCAGAGGAGGAAGAACAGAGAGCCGCAGAATAAGGAAATTAGACTTCAGAAAAGCAGACTTCAGCAAGACCTCCTAGGAGGCAGGTCTGAAGGGAAAAGGAGCCCAGCGGAAGAGCGGGCTGTACGTTCAGGCACGAGGGACGGCCGAGCAGGCAGCAGAGGCATGAGGGCTGAGCATCACTTTGCGTGATCACAGCCTCTTTTGTGACCCCGTGACTGTGTAATCGCCTTCTCCTTTGCTAATCTCCCCCTGCTTTGCCAGCCTTCCCGCTGTGCTGCTCAAAGAGGGCTTGTTCCCTGTGCCTCGATTATTATTATTTCTTGTTTACTAGCTTGGCAGTTTCAGCCTTGTTATTACAAGAAATGTGACAGGAAGGAGCCCGGTGCAATTTTTCCGTAATTCAATCTAAGCGGCGCTCCCATTTTGACTGGTTTAAAACAGTTTGAACAAATCGGAACAGCCCCCCGTCCCAGAGCAAAACCTGTTGTAGCGCATGGGGCTGCCTCATTGCAGACCTTGCCTCCCCTGCTGCCTTTCTGAGCAGAAACCTCCATCCTTCTCCCCTTGAGATAAAATCATCTTGTAACTGCTGATGTGACGGAAAGTATCAAGACCGTACAAAATAAGGTCCTGCTCCAATGATGCTGTTTGATTACCAACTGATGGTGTAGAAAAGCAAAGAGGGATGGAAAAAGGAATAGATACCTGGCTGAAACCCTGAGTGCTCAAAGAAAAAACAAAACAACAACAAAAAAGGCTGAACTTTGCAATTAAAAATACTTTTGGAAATCTTTTTATTTCCTTTCTTTAGTTTTGGGTGGGTCAAATAGTCAAGCTCCTCTCTGGAGCTAGGAGAGAGAAAATTGTTTCACTTTTTTTTCTTTTACTGAAAGCAAGAACCCCAGTGTCTGGGGCTTTAGGAAAGACAGCCGCTGTCACGAGTCCTGTGATGAAACCAGCAGAGCTGCTAGCTCTCTGTGGAGGGGTCTGCTGACACCCCCGTGCCACTGTTTATCCAAGGGTCACCACTTAGGGGGATGCATATTGCACAGCTCAGGTGCAGGCTGGTCCATGGCAGGACAATCATCCTGCTAATGAAACGTATTGATTTCCAGCCGTGAGCCCAGTCAAGAGGAGTCTAGAAGCCTAACAAAGAGCAGACGCATTTCTCTCACGACTGGCAGCTGGTGCCAGCTTGGAGCCAGGCTATTTGTCTGTCTGTCTTAGGTGCCTCTACAGCCTCCGTTTCCTTGGTCTCGAGCACCTCGCAGACCTTCCTGCATGTTTTATTCCGTGGCAGGCACAGTGTAGTAAACTCCTTCGTGAAATGCCTGGGGAAGCTGCAGCTGCATCTCTGCCCCCAGGCCTGCACCTCTGGTTTCAAAGTGGCATCTCCCACAGAAAACCTGGGCTTCTGCCTGGTCTGAGCCTGGTTCCTGAAGGGGACACTGAAAGCAGTGTAAGGAAATCCTGAGCGCATCTACACATGATGCTTTAATATGCATTAGCCTAAATTAATGCACATTAAAGGCACACATCTCCATGTGTGCACCCTTCATGCACATTAAAAATGGTGAATTTAGACTGTGCCTGCCTAAATTGGATACCTGCATATGCAGGTTACAAAATTTAGGCACAGACAGTTAAAGCACATTAATGCACATGTAGACATGTTAAAGCAAATTAATACTGTGTGTGTGCATGTGTGTGTGTCCCATATCAGTCCATATACAACATTAACTAAGTGAGTTTAGGCAGGTGTCTGCATGTGCGGGTGTTAATGTGCATTAAGCTAATGCGCATTAAATTTAGGCGCACTTAAATCCATATGTAGACACACCTCATGTTTCCAAAGGTACAGTGTCCGGAGCTCCAGGCCTTGCTCCAAGGGACACTCATTTGTTTTATCTAATGACCATGGGTGACCGGTGCCTCCAGATCCTGGGGGGCACGAGCAGCCGATCGACGACTGGGGGGTTGTCCACCGGAGCTACCCAGCAGGGCAGTGCTGTGTGCACATGTGCCGCTCCAGCTCCTCTGCTCCCGCTTCTCTTGGCGCCCCCATACTCTCAGGGGGCACCAGCCATTGCCCCCCCACTCCCCAGCCGGTGAGGGCCAATCCCGGGGGGGGAGGGAAGGAGGCACGTGCCTCCCTCCCCCCCACCCCAGCCCCGTGTTCCCTTTATGCGTCATTTAGACTAATGACTGCCTGGTTTAAATATGAGGGACAAGAGCCCCGGGGAATGCCCTCGCCACTGGGTAGCAACTCATGCCCCATCTTGCACTTGCCCTGGCTCTGGAGCAATGCACCGTGGCACCCTTTCTGCACAGGTGAGCAGCCTCTGTTACACCGGGGGTTTCCTGCTGTCCCCATCTGGGAAAGCCAGACCATGGCCAGTGGGGAGCGCGTTCAGCAGGGTGCGTCTACAGCCTGATCGAGGCACAGCCCAAGGTTCAGATAGGAGGAGAAATGGTAGAGTTAATGACTAGGAGCTCCTGTGAGGAGGGTCGTAGTCTCCCGAGCACCTCATGCTGAGGACAAGCGTGGGGCTGCTCGTGGCTACTCAGCAGCAAGATGAGAAGTGCATGAGCCCCGGCGCAGAGGGGCTGGAGGAGCGCACGTGCACGCAGTGCTGCCGTGTGTGCTAGCTCGAGTGGGTCCCTGCTCGGGGCCTGGCTGCTCCAGTCCCACTCCCGGCACTGGCTCCTCCTGGAGCCCGGGTCTAGCCCAGGGCCGGGGCCGATGGAGCGGGCACCGCTCCTCGGCACTGCAGGGCTTCGCTGCATTTTTGGATCTCACCCTTCATCTCCCTGGGCTGCAATCCAGCATCCGAACAATGACGATTTAAAGTGTCCCATCTCTGCTGCTTCCTGAGCGCTGACCCAGAGCGCGGTTGGGGTGGAGTTCGGCTGCCGAGCTCACTGTGAGATCTCAGGACTGATTTAAGCCATGAAGATGCAGCACCCTTTGAACGCACACACACACACACACACCCATAGATATACCCAGTTGCATGCACCCGACACAAAACCACAAGACAACAGGTCACTTTTTACCCCTCCACCAGGGACACACACCCCATGCCTGGGACACCCATCACCTTTCGTGAACAGCACGCCGCACCTGAGCCCTGGCCCAGGCCGGATGCCTCCCCCCGCCCCGCACATTGCTTTCCAACGGCTCAGCTGCCAGATTTCTCAAGTCCTGCTCCGCGCTCTCCGTCCAACCCAGTTTTAGGAAATTGCACCCGCCTGTGTTATCCAAGCGTCACCCTTTCCTTTCCAGACACCCCTGGCCGGTGGCCGTGCCTCTGATGAACACGTCATCCTTTGCCTTCTCGGGCTGGTGTGCATCGTGGCAGTGCCACGTGTAGCCATGGGACTCTTGACCTATCTTTTCTCTGCACTTCCCTTCCCCATGCCTAGTTTTATCTGCGAGGGCAGCAGCTGTGTTGTGAGGTAGAGCAGGAAGGGCCTTCGGGAGGAAACGTGCATTTCTAGGTAGGCAGGTTGAGGTCAAGCACTTCCCGAGCAACCCAACACGCTACCCACCCAGGTATGAGCTGTCCTGCACCGATGGTTTAAACTAAGCAGGATTGCTTTGGTGCTGGACACTTTAATGCCACAGTCTGTAAGGTTGGCTTAAGGGACATTGCAATGTGTGAGTGCAATGTGCAACTGGCTGCTGACCCCTCCTCACGTGTGCTGCACACCTACAGACCCAGGATGAGGGCCTGGCAAGCATCTATGATAAAGCAGTTGTGTGGCCCCACCACATTAACGATGCCTGGATCAGGAAATGAAGTATATGAGAGAAGATGCATTGTGCAGTGGTTTCTTTCCTCTTTCTTTTGTTTGGCCCTTCCCCTTAATCTAGTCATTCTTTTTTCATTTGATTTTTTATTTGGTCCTGATGATGTCCATTCATTTCAAATGAAAGTCAGAGAGAAAGTGCAAGGGTTTTACATATCAGGAAGTGTGTGTGTGGGCGGGGGGCACAGCAATCTGCAGTGCCATTAGCTCCTGCTGCCCGAAACAGACTTAAGTCGTATTAATAAGATGTCCGTGCAGAGGGCTGCGGAGGGCTGCAGGGTTATGGACCTTGGTGGTAATTTCTAGAAACCCAGACTTGCTTAGTTCCCAATTCGTGTCCTGAGCATGGCGCTGTAATTACTGTTGCCTTCTTGCGCACCAGAAAGCATGGCGCTCCTGCTTCCAGGTACTTAACCTTCCCCACCTTATTCATCAGCAGAATTAACAGAAGTTGGAGCTTGGGTTGAGAACTTCTGTGGAAATCTTCAGGGCTTCTCATATTTTTCTCTTTTCTCTACTAGACACCTTGTCCTTAACTGCTCCCCTCCGGGCTGCGATAAGCACGAAACAACGATCTGTTCAGGCAGCGTAGGTAAGGGAGAGATCCCCTCTCTTGCTAAGCACCAGGCAGGCTGCCCGCTGCCTCTTTCGCACCTGCCTGTCTCCTGGCCTTACTTAAAATCACCGTTCATTGGTTTCCAGGGGCAGGAAATTCCTCATTGACCCAGCAAACAATAAACTAATGACATAGATCATGTAATGGTGTGCCAAGAGTCTGCCCCCCCAGTCTGATCCCTGCATGGGCATCTACAGGTTTGGCAAATTGCATTTCTAAATGCCCATTTCTGAGCTCTGCCAGTGTAAACAAGAGTGACCCTATTTATTAAGTTATTCCAGCACGCCATGACAGTGACTGAGCCTGTCGCTAGTGCGAGTGAAGCAGTGTTGTGTGAAGGACGAGTTGTAGGAGCAGGGGGTCTACATCTAATCCCAGCAGGCCAGAGCCCCGGACTGAGACGGATAAGGCCCTGGTACCTGCAGGTGGGATTGCCGACTGACAGCAAACATTTCCCATAGGCATTCGGGTCACTCTTTAGTTTTTGTTCCTTTATTTATGCTGGACATATTCCCTGGAGGTAGGGGCAGTGCTGCCGGCGGCACCTGCTGTTTCCGTCGGCCGTCCTTTCCCGGCCCATCCGGGCAGGTTCGACAGCTTAGAGCTGTGTCGGAGTTCAGTGTTTTGGGGTGAGATTGTCGATACTTGGTGTCCGCCTACACCTTACCCATCTGGGGGGAAATTGCAGGCAGAATGGTTCAGGTAATTCTGAGATCAAAAGTAAGGGAAAGTCACGTTGTGCCCACGATAAAATGCCAAGGCCCTTTATTCAGACAGCTGAAGCGCTGCTGTGCTTCGGAGCAAGGACTTGACAGGTAGCTGGGGGGTAGGAAAAAATCTGACCACGTTTGGCTCAGCTATAGGCCCCTAAATAATCCCATTTTGCTGCTGGTGAGTGTGTTACATCCACCCCAGGTGCCCAGTCCACAGTGGATGTGATTCACTGCAGAGCTTGGCCCCTTGGCACAAGCTACAGCTCAGCTCTCTCAGCTCCGGACATCCCTGCTTCAGTGCCCGGGGTGTATTAGATGACAGGACAGTCACTGCAAATGGTCAGTAGAGCCTGGATAGCGCGTCAGAGCTTCATCATCAGCAATGCTGTCCTTGCCAGACACGAGCCAGAGCAGAGCTGACGACAGCCTCTGTCGCGAGAACTTGACAGGGTCTCGGTGCCCAAAATGAGAGCGGGGAACCCGTGTCTCCTGTGCTGCCGCGCAAAGGCCACAGGGTTAAGAGTCAGACCAAAGGGCATAAGAGGCTGGCAGTGGCAAGGGAGGGAACTGGCAGCACATGCTGGCAGGCTACCGGGGCTGGAAGGAGTCACGTCTTGGTGGGGATGGGGAGAGAGGACTGTGCAGGCTAGAAACCCCCCAGTCTGGGTCCTGAAATAGAGGGAAAGATCTCTGGGTCTCCCCAGTCCTCTGCCATCGGGATGTATCCTCGACTCACCCTGCTTGAGTGCTTTGCAGTGTGCGTGCACATGGAGGATAACAGCTGGATACTGCAATCATGTGGCCAATACTTGTTTGGTGAATCTGCACCAGTCCTTCCAGAGAGCATTCAAGGCCTGAGGATCCAATGTCTGCATTTCATTGTCTTTTTAATTAGCTTAACAAGAAATGACATTAAAAATATATAAATAAACACCTTAGGAAATTAAACCCCAACACGATTAAACCCGAACACTGTTAAAGTTGTAAACTCAAACATAGCCCAGACATAAACCCTAATATTATTAAACCCAATGTTAAACCGCAATTAAACCCAGGCATAAACCCCAACACGATTAAAATTGCAAACTCAAACAGTCTGAAATTATACCATCATTCTGGTTGCTGTAAGTCACCTCCCATTTTGCTTTTGCTTTTGCATTATGCTGCACTCTTTGATGACACGGTCAAATGCTGCTTTTGCACAGGCAGTGCTCCAGGAGAGTCTGGCTCTGGGAGGGTGAAAGCAGCAATCTTTCAATCTCCACCTCATTTGTTGCAGGACTGTGTGTCATGAATACAGCAGGGATTAAAAGGAAGAGAAAACAAAATTTTAGATCACCTTTCATGATGTGCCACTGTCAGTTCAATGCACACAGTGAGACCACGAGTCTCTGGGAAAAATAGCGTGTGGTTATTTTTAATTCAAACGTACTGTAGCTCTTCGTAAATTCTGAGTGCTTGCTTTGCAACTTTACTAATGCTTTTCTACATTAAAAAAATATAAAATAATCCAGTGAGTGGGTGAAATAGCTATTCAAAAGCCTGTGAACCCTGGAAAAAGGTTGTAATTGTCAATTTTTGGGGCATAGACTCCAGCCTGCAGATACACTGTATTTTGTGAATTAAAAAAATGTTTGAAAATGCACAGGAAAGACAAGATTCAGCTCTCAGTACATCCATGCAATCCTATGATATGAGCAAAATGTCACTGACCAGCTTCACAAGCTAGAGACTTTGGGCCCAATTCTCCTTTGAGTCACAATAGTCAGGACAAAATGAACAAAGACTACTCTAAAAGGATAGGAGAACTCAGATATGAATGACCCATTTGATGGTACTAGGATGTATTTCCTTGTTATGCAATAACTTCGATGAGCGCTTCCCAGTGACTTGGCCAGAAATGTCTACAATGACCCATTTGAAAGCTGCTCCAGAGCTGGTGCCTGAAATGACAGCTTCGAAGGGAGCAGAGCGATGGGAAAGGGATGCCCTGGAGCGTTTACAGTAGTCTGGGGGGCTGCTCAGGTGCAACTGAGAGCAGTCTCTGTGAAGAGACCATTGTCATAGTCCAGCTGTATTTTTTTTTCCCTCTAAAACTCTGATTTTAGAGCATATCGGTTGTGCCAGTGACTCATCCGACCTGGCCTTGAATACATTCTGCATTTCACCACGGACCAGCCTTGCTCCCCTTAGAAGTCCTATCTTAAAACATCCTAGCAATCACCAAAAACTGCAGATGTGAGACATGTAAGGCTTCATTTGCAAACAGCTTTTAAGAGCAGCATCCAGAGAAACAGTGCGTTTCAGCACGCTGTCTGCCTACACCCGTGACCAGTAAGCGTTTGTCCCAGGACACTGGTGCTTAATTGCGATTGAATGCTGTGGGGGAGGATTGAATTGCAAAGCAGCAAATGTCACTGGATGGTCCTTCCTACTCCGTCGGACCTGCGCATACAGCATGTCAGCACGTTACTACATGGAGACACAGCAGAAGGTATTTCCATAACCTTGGCATTTAGTACCAGCTTCCTCCATGCTAACCCTAGGGTAAAGTCTAGCTTGAGCACCACAAATTACCTGTCTTACCGTCCTGTTTCAATCTGCGACTCAGAGACGACCTTCTAGTTTATCATCATCATTATAGTAGCGCCATTGGCACCAGTGTAATTAGGGGCCAGTCTCTATTTCCACTATAAACCTTATTGTTCAGGGGTTTGCAACTCAGCTATTAGAATGAGCCCTAGGCGTCAACCTGGTGCATACTGGAAGAAGGTGTTAGTTCATCCTAATGCAATTGCACGTCGTTTGTAGTCCAACTTTGCGGCGTGCAAGATCTTACAAGCATCACCCTGGAAGCCCACAGAGAGTTACATCATACAAGGAAATCCTTTATATTTTGTGACAAATTGTTGAGGGTGTCTGGTAAACCTGATGCATTCAGAAATAATCTCTTCGGACAGCACTGCACGGAGCTGCGGAGTCTCCTTGCCTGTAACCTACAGCTATGAAGATGAGCTGCAAATACTTAACGAGGCATCCTCCTGGAGAGCCACAGCTCCAAGGGCCAAAAAGGAACAGGATGATCATCCAGCCCATCTTCCTGCCTGGGAAAGGGACCCCAGGATGGGGGCTCCCTGGGTCTGTTCCTCTAGACATGCACCCAGCCTCAAGGCAAGGACTCCAAGTAGTGGGAAAGTTCCCCCTTCCTTGGGAAACAATCCTAATGGCTAATTTCTCTCTGTTAAATAAATGCCTGTCTCTTTCCTAGCTTGGGGGCTTTTCCTATTTATTTCTGTCCCATGGCTCATCTTGCCAACTGGGTCTGAGATTGCAGTGAGCACCCGCCTGCTCCTGAGCTCCGGGGTTCCTGTCTGTAGCTTGCAGTCTCCACGGACGACAGGAGCAAACTCTGAGAGGCTCAGAAAGGCCCCGTGGGTGGGTTTCAGCATCTCTTGGTGCATGTGGTAGAGCTGTAGTGATGACCTGGAAAGGGTGAGGGCCTGTTTCGCTCTTCCCCGTCCATCTATGGAGGATGTCAAAAGGAGCACAGAGGGCACATTCAAACCCGGCACCAAGCGTTGCCCCTTCAAAGCACTGATTTGCAAAGCACCAGCCAACATGATGAGCAGCACTGGGCCTTGTATCTTAGGCTCTTTTGCCGTTCATTGGCCACAGCCATCGCCATCAATAACCCATGTGGGGGCAGCAGCATTACAATAAAAGTGCTGAACTGAAGAGCTGCAGGACTTCTGCAGAAGCAGACTATTGGGAAAGCAAAACAGATGTGAAAACTCTTTCCCCTTTTCGCTGCTTCCCGGGCGGGGCAGGACTGCTTCTGCTTCTGGCTCAGCCTCGTGGCTCTTTGGTGGCCCCTGAAATGCTGATACCCAGTGAGGCCCAGGCTGAGCTAGCAGGTCCCGGTCACAGAGGTGGGCATTGCTGCATGCCATCTCTTGGCAGGGCCTTAGCGAAGCCCTGGAGCACACAGCAGTCTGGATGTCTCCCAAAGGCCCCTACGTTGCCCTCAGGATCTGAGCATCTTGGAGTGGTCTGGCACATTTCTCCTCAGCCCACCCTGCACTTGGTCTCCATTTCCTACAGGAAAACTTAGGCATAGGGCCGGGCTAAATGCCATGCCCAGGTCACACACCAGGAAACTGTGGCAGAGCAGAGGACCAGGTCCTCACAGCTCAGCCCCAGGTCAACACACCTGCCCCCACATTCTCATTAAGGGCCTGAGGGCAAAGGTGTGGTGTTTTTTGGTCCATGCCTTGCAGGATGTCCAATGAACAATTATAATGACCCATAGTAACAGCGCAATGGGCTTGCGCCTCATTGTGATGCCCTGTAGTGCACTGCCTGGGCTGTGAAGCCTTGTCCTACACGTACACATGTAAAACACGTATGCGTGCGCATGTATGCATTCATCAGCGTCACCCCACACCCTTTTCTCCTTGCAGCAAATCCTCCCATTGCGTCCAGCCGCTGATTCAAGCAGGTGCTATTTTCACACTGCCCCAGCCGACCGCACGGCTCTGAAATGAAATGAAATGTCAGGTTGGAAGCTTTTTAGAGTTTGACCTTTTCCCCCGTTTTGCGGCTTTGCTTCACGGAGCCTAAAAATCCAATACTTCAGGTGATTTGCAGAGTTTAATTGATTTGCTATGAGGTCATGAAATACCTGACTTGGGGTTGGACACGGGTCATTTTTGTGGAAAGTAGCTGAGGTGGAGCTGTGTTTAATTTCCTTAGAAATGTGGCCAGGACTGCACCCCCGTCACCCCGTGTCTGCTGCCCACACGGGATAGGGAAGCTCCTGGTCACACGCCTCCATGGGGTCTCTACTTCATTACAGTTTAAGGATCTCCATCATCCAGCAGCTCTGCTGATGTGCCCTCGTGGCATGGATGCCTGTACAGGGATGGCATCATTGCCTTACATGTCATCTACTGTTTGCAATCAGATGAATGCCATGTCCTCCTCTTGCTTGGCTTTGCAGGAGGCTGGGCCCCGGTTTGGATACCAGAGGAGTGCACATCTGCACACATGTATGTACATGTGTGTGTGTCCAAGTGGTGCCATGGGTAGAAAAGTCAGCATTATGAATCTTCACTGATCGAAGACTCACTAGAGTTAGTCTGGGGCGTGCCCCCTGCTAACATCCCTCTTCCACTGGGTGAAGAAGGCGACCGGCATCCTGCGTTGCATAGGTAGAAGCGTTGCCAAGTAGGCCAAGGGCACTGATTATTCCCATCCATGCAGTACTGTTGAGGTCACATCTGGAGCCCTGTGTCCAGCTGTGGGCCCCACTACAGAAAGGATGCGGACAAGTCAGAGAGAGTCTGGTGGAGGGCAATGAAAATGGTTGTGGGGCTGGGGGACAGGACTGGTGAGGAGAGGCTGCAGGATCTGGGCAGTTGAGTCTGGAGAAGAGGAGACCGAGGGGGATTGAATAGCAGCCTTCACCTCCCTGCCGGGGGCTGCAAAGAGGGTGGAGCTGGGCTGTCCTCAGTAGGGGCAGGTGACAGGACAAGGAGCAATGGGCTCAGGCTGCAGCAAGGGAAGTTGACGTTGGGTATTAGGAAAAACTTCCTCACGAGGAGGGTGGTGAAGCACTGGGACAGGTCACCCAGAGAGGTGGTGCAGTCTCCATCCCTGGAAGTGTTTAAGACCCGGGTAGACAAAGCCTTGGCTGGGATGATGTAGGTGGGGCTGGTCCTGCTCTGACCAAGGAGTTGGACTAGGTGTGACCTCCTGAGGTCCCTTCAACCTTCATTGTCTATATTTCTATGACTGTTTCAATAGGGAGAGGTAGTTAACCATGTTAGTACAAGTCACGCAGAAGGCAGGGCAGAAACGCACCTTATAGACACACCTTTTATCCTATTGCCTCTATTCATTTTTGTGACCCCTTTGCCTCTATGGGTTTATTACTTGTTTGCTTCTCTCAGCACTACCCTCTTCCTACTCTCCCCTTTCTTCCATATCTTTTGCATTCAAATTGCTCTCTCTGTTAGCTGCTTGAAAGGGACAGGCACAGAGCAGTCTATCAAATAATGTGGTCCCACGCTCACAAAATATTATTTCAACAGTCATCCCGTCTTCATCATTGCATGGAGAAGAATGGAGCAGGTACCACCCCTCAGAGGTAAGGTTTTAGCTTGTTTGCAAACTTAGGCAAGTGCTGCTGCACTAGTTGTATGTGTGCTTAAGATTTCCTTAGCATCTTGGTTGGTTTCCAGGGCCCAGCTATTTGTTTCAAAATCTCACCTGCCCCTATGTTTGCAAAGTCCAATTTTTCACCATGAAGAGAAGAAGGGCCATGTCCATAGCCTGTATGACTTGTCCCTGGGACCTCATTTAAGCCCTTTTTCATGAACACCTCAGGGTCTGGGTAGAAGAGGAAGGCAGTGGGAGTAGGGAATAGGTTGGTATCAGCAACTCTTTGCAGCACAATTCCCTCCAGTCCTGGTAGATACCACTGTGAAGAAAGTCATGGAGAGCGTATACCCTACCTGCCATATTGCACGGGCGCGACAGACCGTAGGGGCTCCGAGATGGTAACATTTGCAAACAATGGTCTTTTTTTTATTCGGGAGGAAGTGAAACCATGGAGGAGTTGGTTTGTCTCCGTCACAACCTTATTGTTCGGTTCTTTGGGCTGCTGTGGCGTGGGTTCGTTTCTCACACAGCTGCCTCATCAGAAGGTTTGTTCCCTGGGCTCCCTTTTTTCTGCTTTTCTAAAAATCAGGTCAGGAGTGATTCCCTCTGCAGCACTGTTTGCATAACGCCGCCAGAACCCATGAGAAAATAGAGTTTTATTACATATGAGTTAAAGATTATGGATGTTTCTGCCATGAGGCATGTGACCTAGAGGCAGGAAAGCGATCTTCCTCCAGAATAGTCTAATGAAGGAGCCTGTCCATATTGTTATTTTTAATGCTTATCATCAAGTCATAATAATATGTAACAGTAACATTTATTGGCCTGGGACACGTTCATTCTTGGAGAAAAAGCAACAAACAACGTCGTGGCTGACAACCGTTCTGGAGCAGAAATAATTGGAACAGTGGGTCAAACAAAATATGCAAACCTTGTAGACACTCCCCGAAGGGACTCATGTAAAGAAAAATAAGTCATTGGTAAACAGAAAGCTCCCCAAATTGGGTGTCTTTATACCAAGGTAGTAGAAGCACTGAGGGGTTCCTCTCTCTAGTTATCTCTCTTTTTAATGAGCACCTTGTAGCTGTGTTCGCAGCACTTCAATCCCCTGAACTAGCTGAGGTTTTGCATGCTGCACAAAAATAGCTCCCTGATTTCAGTCTCTCCTTCCATTGCTGCCACCTATGAAGTTTTTCTTTAGCTGGGTTTATTCCATTGACCCAGAAAACTTCTTCCAGATATTGTCTGAAAGGCATCTCAAGCACCAGTACAACATGTGGCTCAGTTATGTGCAGGGCAGATGTGTTTAAACGGAGCACCGCTAGGCTGGACATAGCTACCGGCTCTGCAAAACAGGCGCATACAGAGGATTTTTACACGGCACACCTCTTTTCTGTTAAAATGGCTTCACTTGTATTACAGTGCACGCATCGTTCCATCGTTTCACATTTAGAAAAGGCGGCGTATGAGAAGCCGGACACCTGGAAGTCCACTGTGAGGAACACGTTTGCAAAAATGTAAGTTGAGCTTTGCTTTCTTCGATGCAAGTCCCTTTGAACTTTGCTTTCTAAAAAGAATCAAGCGTATTGTTTTTTAAATGCATACTGTTAAAAAACAGCCCCGCTGCTTTTCCTTCTTAATTTAAGCCAGTTGTTAGAAATTGAAATGCAACACTTCCAATGTTAAGGCCCAAGAACATTATTTTTTTTTCACTTCCGGAAGATCAAGGAGATGCTTTTCTCTGGGTTATAACATTTGTTGCTGACAAAGCAGTGATGAATATTGGAGGTGTATCACACAACAAAGATGTTTTGCAACCATCATTTCCAGCAGTTTCAGTTTCGGTTATGGTGTGCTGCTTTTCTTCCTGGAAACCAGAGGTCCTTGGCTCTTGGGAGGTTGGTCATCTGACTCTTGTTTCTCAAAGCATTCAGCCATTGCATGAAAACAGGAAAAATAAGAGAGGCCTTTTCTCAGCCTACCAGCGCTGCAGCTGCACTCGTCTCTGCTCTCCATGGCCACAAAAACAATGCGTTGAGCCAACCAAGCAATTATAATTCAGAGTTTCCATGGATATTGTTTCACTCAGTCACAATGTTTCCTAGATTACTTACTTAGATGAAAGAAAGCGTTTTACTCAATATCCTAATGGTCTATAATAATATCCTACTGGCCATCCGAGGCCCACCTGAAGAGCGTGAGTGAAAATGAGAAGTGTTCACATAATAATTACCAGCCCGAGTGCCCAGCCCTACACTGATGCTCGCCACATGTACGGGGCCAGCAGCTGTGACGTACCACTGCGGGTGGTGGTGTGGGCAGGTGGTTGTGTATAAGTGTGGTCTGGGGTTTGCACAGCAAAGACAACGGTCACGTCCCTGCTCGTGGGAAGATGATGAAGATGCTGGTGAAGGGCCAGGTCTGCTGCATCGTTGTGGGTGCTTCACTCCATCCTGCCCCTTTGCTACAGCTGTGCCGCTGCGTGTGCTAGCAGCAGAGACGTAGGGCGACGAGCCAGGGGACCGGAGCCATGCTGAGGCTCATCACAGGCCCCCGGGCGATCCCGTCAAAGAGCTCAAGCACTGGGAGGACTTGCTCTGAAGGACTGCTGGGAGCAGGACCTGGTGAAGCCCTCATCTATACCAGCGGATTAGGAGAAGAAACTGTTCAAATTCACAAACTCCGTCCCTCCTTCCACAGCCATGGACTCCAGAACCATTTATCTGAGGTCACAGTTCTTTCCAAGCCAAAAAGTTGGAGCGTACCAGCACACCAATGCTAAGGGCCTTCAGGGTATCATCCCACACTGAGTATCAGCCCACGAGTACGAGTATCAGCCTAGGGTATCAGAGTACCCGGGCAACTCATCCATAACTCCTACTGCTGGGAATAACCAGCCTTGGCTATGAGACCTAGATACAGGGTGGTGAGCAAATAGATTGGGCTTAGTCCATGGCCCTGCCCACAGCAAATGCTGCTTCCCATCAGCCAGCACTCACCGTTATGGTATCGTATTAACTGGGTGTCATGGTCCACCTGTAACTTGTCTTTGAGCAAGTACCTGACATTCTCCATTTTTTAATGGCTCCAAACTTCTTTTCTGGAGAAAAACAGGGACATGATTGTGGTTGTATGAAGGGTCTTTTCCAGAGACCATGAGGATTGAGAAATGAAAGTCCACATTTTCAAACTCTGGTGCCTAAAGTTAAGCTCCAAAGGAACATGGTTCCCGGCTAAGACCATTTATGGTCCGATTTAAGTTTTGCACTTTGCTGTTCACCCTCATTTAATACAGTTAATAAACAACACTGGAGTTCTGGCATAGACACTTGGGGCATCCCAGTGACAGACTCCTCCGGGGAAAGCACATGGTGCATTGCTGCCTTTTAGCCAGCAGCTAACCCAGGAGATGGCTGCACATGCCACCCGATGACGATGTGCTTTCATTTGAATCATTCTGCTTACATAATATCCGAGTGTTGAAATTAAGTGGTGTTAATAGGCTCTTATCAAAAACCTTGTGGAATTTCTCAAGTACTTTACTGTTTCTCTGCATAAAGCCTGTTTGTGGCATATGATGATATTGAAATCTATCTAATCTATGC
Organism: Crocodylus porosus; assembly: GCF_001723895.1. Classification (NCBI taxonomy): domain Eukaryota; kingdom Metazoa; phylum Chordata; order Crocodylia; family Crocodylidae; genus Crocodylus; species Crocodylus porosus. Next base: position 117,826,616 of record NW_017728947.1, on the reverse strand, counting down.
TAAAATACTTATCACCATGGTATATAAGCACTGTGCATGGATTGGAAGCCGTGAGACTGCCCGGGGGATTCTCTAAAGCTTACTTAAGTATTTAATGTTGATGTGATGTGATTCCAGTGAGCTGAGAGAGAGGCAAAGAGGCATTAGACACTACTCAGAATTATACAAAGGAGGCCAAAAGATCGATATTAGAAAACAGTAGCTACTGATAAAGATGAAGCCAAGGATTTGGAAACGAGAGAGACTTTTTAAGTGTCTGCTCTGAGGAGCAGAAGAGACACAGAGAGGAGCTGGGAACCAGCACTTGAGTCGGATGCTGGCTGCAACCTGGACGCAGGTCTGTCTCTGGCACCCCAGACGACTGCATCCCGCTCTGCCCCGCGGCGTGCGGGAACGGCGCTCCCTCTGCCAGCCCCACGGCCCGATTGCTGCACAGCTGCAGAGCAGAGCGGGGGCAGAGGTGAGGAGACCTTGCACACTTTTTGTAGGCTGGCAATGCCAGGAAGAAGTTTGTGGCATGCAGCTGTGTGCACCTCCAGGATTTCCTGGCCCACAGAGAGGACAAGAGCCTGCTGCTTGTTCCCAGCAAGGGAGTAACTCCTTCTGCTCAGCTGGGCCCTCAGCCGTTAACAAGGAAAGACTCCTGCTTGCCGGGACCTGTTCTACTCGGGGATTTCTGGAGCGTTTGAGCTTCTCTGATTGCCCCTTTCCACTACCGGTGCCAGGGGGGTTAAGTCTCCCCACAGGCACTGGGTGTTGGCTACAGCCCAGGCTGGGGACTTTGGTCCCAGCAGGAGCATTGGCACAGCCAAATCAACGCTGTCTAGGGGGTCTTCCCCCTCCGCTCAGGGCCAGACTGATGTCCTGCCCTCCATCAATGCTGACCCTGTGAAGGAACACCTTGAGAAGCTGGATACTTTAAGTCAGCTGGCCCTGACAACCTGCACCCCCAGGTGCTCAAGGAGCTGGCGAGCGTCATAGCCCAGCCCCTGGCGCGGGTCTTCGAGAGCTCCTGGCGCTCTGGTGTAGTGCC
>NW_017728947.1:117811418-117824549 GCF_001723895.1 Crocodylus porosus | reverse complement strand
TGCTTATCTTTCTGGGATCCTATGACCCCAGCTGACTTCCTGCCCTTTGGGCGGGGGGCTGGACTCGATGATCTCCCGAGGTCCCTTCCAGCCTGAATGTCTATGAAATCTATGAAATTTAACCCCTGGTCAAATTGGGATGGACTGGGGTGGGAGTTGTCTTCCTCTGTAGCACAGGTACAGTCCCTACCTGACACCTCTTGGGCATCTATAGGCATGCGTTGGGGTGGCAGGTGCTTTAATTAGAGCGATTCTGAGAGTCCTAATTAGTGTGCTGCAACAGGCTCTGCATCATATGCATTCAGCATCCCCACATTTTAAAATGGTGGCAGGGGCGCTTTAACTAAAGCTTGTTCAACAACCCTTAGTTAAAATGCCCCCCGTTGCTGTTCTGAAACGTGGCAACGTTGAATGCAGGTGACACTGAGGCTGCTGGAGTGCACTAATTAGGACAGTTCAGCAGACTCGATTGAGTCTTCTCCAACGCGTGTTAATTCGGATGTGTTGGAGCAGAGGTTTGCCATGTATATAGGTGCCTCATGAGCATATATCGACAACAGTTCATAGCAGCAGGATGTTGGCTGTGTGGTTCCCCTGCTTTACCCGTGGCAGGTTTGGGTGTTAGGTCTGTGGTGTGTCAGGGTCAGTCAATGGTTGTCTTATGTAGAGTTTATATTATGGTTGTATGGGATGATTTGGACAGGGTTGATACTACCTCAGGCAGGGGTTGGGGTCCCTTCCAGCCCCCTGTTCTGTAACTCTGTGACATCTGGAGCGTCTGTAACTCCACCCAGCTTCTGCAAATTTTGTCAATCTCTTTTTGGTTCCAGCAGGTCAGTTTGCTCCATTTAAGGCAAAGAGTGAGACTGAACATTTGCAGACTCCTGGCCTGTTGCAGTCTGCTCATAGCAGCTTCTGTACCTGTAAGTTTTGGTGCCGTTGGGAAACCTCCCCTGTCACCTCCGCAGTAGATCTGCCACAATCAGGTCGACATCCCACCCCCGCGGCCGTGTGCAGGAGGTGGGTGCCTCCGTGTGAAGCTGTCCCCAGCTCTTGCACACCCACATTTTATTTCCATTTGATTAGCAACTTTACCTTTGCACGACATGGAAGAATCACAGACCCAGGTATCACACCCCACATTCGTGTGAGTAGCTTTTGTGATTCATATTTTAAGCTACAATCTGACTCAGCACTTGTTCCTATAAAAAAAAATAAAGGTGGATCTTAAAATACACAGGTTGCCTGGAGGAGTTTAAAAAGCTTGACACTCTCTCTTTCTCTCTCATTTATTTATTTATATTTTTCCTGAGAGATTTTTCCTTCCTCATGTCTTCCAGTCTTTTCTCCTCATGGAAACAGCAATATGTAGTCCTGTCCTTGCAGTATGTTGGCTATGCAGAATATGGTTCAGCTTTCAAGCACATCCTGAAGTTTATATATATAAATGAATGATTCCCTGACATTTCAGTGACAAGGTTTTACATGAAATCTTTGCTGTCACCTTCCCTGCACTCTGTGCAAATGCAGTTTCATTTGCATCTTGCTGAACAGCTTGATGCTCTCAAGCACAGCCAAATGCGCAACAAGCCACCCGATACTGTGACAGAGATGCAAAGAGGAAGCTGAGGGGAGAAGGGCTCCTTTCCATTCCTCCCCAGTTATCTGGTTAAGGTTCAGCCCGAGAAATACACAACGTCTCATTTGGTTTCATGTAGGCACAGGAGCAGAGCAGAAAGCGCACTGGCACCGGCAAGCACAACCCCACCAGATTGCTGTCAACAGAGCGATGCCAAGATGCATGTCCCCAACAGGTGCTACTAATAATGAAGACTCTCTCTCTCTTTTTATTAAAAAGAGCATTAAAGCAGGGAGGTGGAGGGTCATCCTTCCTCTTGCTTCCCTTTCTTATGAATCTGTTGCTGTTCATTTACAAGTGTAGGATGTCACGACCCGCAGGCATGTCATAGGTGTGTGCTGGGACTGGGACGTTCAGAGCAAGCAAGCAGTAGCAGTAAGAGCAAACAGGGTGTTGTTCATCATGCTTTTATGTGCTCCAAAGAAAAGTCAAAGGAGTTATTAAAAGCAATAGGAAATAAAATATAAAAACAAATGCATTTGAGACTGGGGAACAGCATAGGGAACTTCGTCTGGGACTTCCACATTACATTTGGAGCTAATGCAGAATTGCCTATTTCCTTTTCTCCCTGTTTTTTATTTGCAAAAGTTTTTCAGTTTTCTCCTCTGAATGCAATATTAACATCTTAATCTTCTCTAAAGGCACCTTTGTCTTATTTCATCTTCACATCCAGTTCAGAGTCAGTGAAGCAGTGAGGAAAGGAAGATTTACAGGAAAAACTGTTTATAAATTTTTAGACAAGAGTGTCTATTGAGCTCTCACATGACAGTGTTATAGGGTATTTACAAGGAACCATGGCCAGCTAATTATTATTTCCTTGGCCGGAAAGTATAGACTGAATTCTCTATGCTCTCTCCATGTCGTTGCCCATGGCACCAAAATGATAGAAATGATCATTTGTCTTGCAAAATAATAGAAAAATCCTAAACAAATGAATATATCAAATATTTGGAAAGGCAGGTGGTGCTGACAAGAGTTTGGGTTGGTCAGATATGACTGTCTGAGCTAGCAAATGCCCAGATGTGACAGAAGGGTTGTGGCTGAAGAAGATACACACATTATTGTGAGGGGAAATACAGGAGTCATGGCATGGAAAACTAAGTAGCAACTGTGCATGGAGATTAACTCCAAAGGAATTGCTGGGACCGGAGCAAGAAGATGCAATAATATTTTACTCTTTATAGGAGACATTTTAGAGCTGGATGTTAAGAGATCATCTGTTTACATTAACAAACTGCGGCATCATTTACAGCCTCATCCGGTGTCTCTGCATGCTGACCCCGCTGTGGGTAAGCTGATCTTGCAATTAGTGATTCTGGGGTTTTGGAGGGGGTGGGCTGGGGGGGAGGGGAGGGGAGGGTACATCCTTGTTTCCAATGAGGTGAACGAAGCAAGATCGTTGCACTGTTGATCTTGCCTCTCTCGATCAGTCCCGTTTGTCTGGTATGTTCCCATCTAAGAAACACATCTCAGGCTGCAAGGTGCCATATGGTCCCAATTTCAGTACAGGCGAGCACAGCGAGACCAGCTGCCGCTGGCTCCAAATTATGATGTCACCTAAAAAGGCAGTGCCTTAACCCTGCTTTCTGGCATGCTGCTCGTAGCAGGGCTGCGCAAGGAACTGAGGCCTGCTCCAGGGATGAAACGAAGGTTTCTTTTAACTGGGAAACAGGTGGTCATTTTTCTCCTTTGGCATTTTACAGCTGAGTTGTGTGAGAGACATCCAGCAGTAGCCCTGGCCATAGCAGATACCTTGAATTAAAGTGCATCCCAGGTGCCTTATCAGTGAGCTTTGACTCCCACACTCTCTGATCTTTAGGGAAAAAAACTTATAAGTAGACCGCAAGGTCCTTGTGGCATTTCTGATGAAAGCAGTTTCCATTGCTCATAAACCTGAAGTTTACGATTCTATTACTCATCAGTTTGGAGTTGCTCTGAACACGAAAATAATACAAGTTAGGGACAGAATTTACACCAATCATTTTGATGTCAGCAATAACACCCTGTCTTATTTCCTTACAACATAAAATTTTATGTTTGTGCCATTAGGCTTACTGTACAGGAAACTGCTAAAGCTAAGCCTCGCTAATAAACAGACGCATGATGTGAACATTAATGCCTTCAAGCAGCTGCTTTTAAGCTTAGCTTTGCATAAAGCTAGTCCGTTCACACCAAAGGTTCTTAAAAATAACTGTGCCAAAGGAGATCAGCCAAAACTATTAGTCCTTCACACATAAAAGTTTTTAAATAAAGACACATTCTTAATTAGCCTAACAATTAATTGTATATGTCAGAGGTACAAGAACAACAGTCGGAAATGCCAAATGTACGGAGCTTTCAGAATTCCTGTTTAATCGTCTAACCTCTGGCTAATTATTTTAGTAGTTGCTATGTCATTAATTTAGATAGAATCCTGGAAAGCAGAGAAGTAACGATAGCCTTCCGCAAGTATTATGCAAGTTTGAAATAAAACAAAGCAAAACCCAGAAAGCCTCTCTTTTCATGACTCGTGCAACATAACACCAATGACTCTGATCCAAAACTATTAGAATTAGAAAACCAATATAAACATCATGTTTTCCGGCTTCCACACCCCCCAGAAAATAAAAATGTCCCATTTTTGTTGTTTCCAAGGCAAAACGTGATATTAATCTAGAAGTGATAGGGTTGCCTGAGATAAATACCTCCAATCATGTTTTACAAAATAAGAAATCAATTGCACACATCTAATAAAATGAATAAAATGAATATGGAGCAGGTCACTCAGAGGACAACAAAGTGATCGGGAACAGCCAATATGGATTTATCAAGAGCAAGTCATGCCTGATCAACCTGATTTTCTCCTATGACAAAGTGACAGAATTTATGGATGTGGGGAGAGCAGTGGATGTGATATACCTTGACTAGCAAGGCCTTTGACACTATTTGCCATTACATTGTCAATATTTCTTCTTTGGCAGCCATCACTCTCAGGAGACTGTGGAGACTGCATCTTTGATGGGTTACCAGGAGCAGTTGGATGCAAGTGAGGACCAGTGATCCCAAACCACCTTAACAAGGTGCTGCTGTTCTACCCTTCCTCAGGCATCCCATACACCTCATTGTTATTATTAAGCTAAGGAAATACAGTCTAGATGAAACTATCTAAGGTGGATATATAATTGGTTGGACCTTCATTGGATATTAAGACCTTTCTCACTATGAGGGTGGTTAAGTATTGGAGCAGATTACCTGGAAAAGTTGTGGAAACACCACCCTTGGAAATTTTCAAGAGCAGGATGAAATGATGATGCCATGAGCAGGTGTTGGATTAGATGAACAATCTGTTTAGTCTATGATTGTAAGACTATTATGCAGTCTTGAAGAAGTTGTGTTAGCCCCTGTGGGCACATCTACATGTGCAATTAGTGTTTTTTGGCTTTACTGTGCAGTAAACTAATTTACTGCACAGTAAGTGCCTGCACATGTAGACAGTGACCCTTTATGGTGCAGTAGATCAGTCTATCATGCAGTAAAGCATCTCATGTAGACATGACCTGTGAAATCTCTTTGGCATTAGAATTCCAAGAAGGAAAAAGGACATTCCTTAGAGCCAAGTGGTATTGAGCACTGAAATTTTTTGAGAACAGAAAAAACAGAGGAGATGAAACTAAAGAAGTTTGTGGAAACTGGTTGCTTTTGAGAAGTGGTGGCACAAACATAAAAGAAGGTGGTTAAGCTCAGCCATCTTGGAAGTAGGAAACCCAGGTCCAAAGCTCTCATCTGGCTGCTTTAGACATGTTTTGTCTGCAGTTTGGACTGGAAAGCCAGTCACTTTTATAGACCTTGCCAAAATATCGATCAATATATACTGCTCACACACAGGCTTTGCTGGTCAGCGTAGGGCTGATCTGCAAACCTGACTGATCTGTGAACTCCTTACATATGCAAAGCTTGGTATGTGGGCAAGCTGGGTGCTCCTGCCAGGAGATAGGAAAGGGAGATGGCTGTTCAAGGTGTAGGAGAGTCCAGTGCCTGTGTGATAAGACTAGAACAGGAACATGAAGGTCAGGATGTGAAATGAACCCGTGGTGCAGGGTGGTTTGAGACCTTCAAGATACAGATGGGATGAAATACATCATTTGTTTCAATGACTGACTAAAAGGAGAGTTGGAAAGTATGGGAACTTCGTAGTGGCCTTGGGGAGCCATCATGGTGTTGTGTCAACTACCTTGTCACAGATACAAATGCCTTAACTCCTGGTCTGATGCACCTGCTAAGCCAAACTATGTTAGGGCTGGGCTTGTAGACAATAAGCCTGGCCAAATCTTGGCCACCAAACCCAGCCTGTGGTTTTGGGATCTGACTGGGGTTGAGATCTCCTGGCTGCGACATCACTGACGCTGCAGCTTCTGAGACTTCAACACTGACAGCACATCGATAACCCGTGATGAGGACAACAACAACGGCACTAGTCACACCCGATGACAACTGCTTCTGGTGCAAAGAATACCAAACGATTTATCCAAAGCCCTTGAGCTCCAGCAGGAAGATGGATCTCACATAGGAAAAAAAAGCCAATTCTCTAGAGAGACATTCGTTATTTGGCAAAAAGGGGGTTGAGCCTCAGGTGTGAAAGCAGGGACTCCTGCCTGCTACCAGGGCACTCTAGCAACTTGCATAGTTCTCACTCCTGGGGGTGTGGTTTGGGGGGAAAAAAAATTACTAAAGATCTCTTTCTTTTTTTTTCCCCTGAGGAATCAAAACAGTTGCAAACACTTTGATATTTTTCACAAAAAAAAAAAAAAAAGGACTTGTTTCTTACTGGCCAGGCCTAGTATTTCTTGTGAACAATGGTATATAGCTTTGGATGATTCCAACTCAATATTTAAGGATTCCAGGTGAGCATCTGGGAACTGCTGAGACTGTGTACTACTACTTGGATTGTTTTGAGTTTTTCTGGTCATAGACGCTGGCCAATTTATATAAATCAAAGAATCACAGACAACAAGGGCTGGAAGGGAGCTCAGGAGGTCACATCTTGTCCACCCCCTGTTCCAAGCAGGACCAGCCCCAACTACATCATCCCAGACAAGGCTTGGTGTACCCAGGTCTTCCAAATCTCCAACGATGGAGAACTCATCACCTCTCTGGGTAACCTGTCCCAGTGCTTCAACACCCTTCTCGTGAGAAAGTGTTTCCCAATACCCAACCTAAACTTCCCTTGCTGCAACTTGAGACTTAGAATAATAAAGATAAGTTTATATGCTATATATGGCTGTATCTCTTGGAAGAATGAAGACAGCAAGCTGGAGTTTGTATTGGAAAGCCCTGCTTGTAATATCTTTGCCTTCCTACTTTGTTACAGGCACTACAAGGCAGTAAAGACCATTTCCATGCCATCTGCTTAGAGTGGAGCTTCTCATCTGAACTCCTCTGCCTGGTGAAGGAACTCCTCATTTCCTAATTGCTGGATTAATGTTTTGAGCTTGCGAAGTTAAACAGAAGCAGGAATAGGCCGGCATTCAGAGACCGAGCACAATGAGGCAGCTGCAGATCCAACCCTGCCACTCAGTTCTGCCAGGCAGAAACAGTGTCATTCCCACTGCAATTTGAAGCAATTGTGGCATTGATTCATCATTTTCAACCCATTTGTGTTCATGCACTTGTTTTGCAAACACAGGAAAGCAAATGGTGTTTATAGTAGACATGCATGCACGCATGCATACACCCTGCTCCCCACCCCCACATGTACACATGGAGCACATACGGAAAACCAAGTGGTGCTCGCTGTTCTGCTCTCGCCAGTGGTGATACACTGCTCAGTAAAATCAAATCTTCATGCTTCTTGCCATTTTGGTTGGGGGGGATTATTTAAACTTGATCTTTTAAATAACCATCCCCAGTATCTGAGTCCTGTCATCTTTTGCAAACTGTAATTGGCTTTACCAAGTTAGAGGGTTTATTTATTAATTTGGTGGGAAGGATGGGTCACAAGAGAGTGCATGAAAAGACTGCAAATGTTTTAAAACATCCTATTCATGCTGATGCAATGTCTCACGACTAAACTCTGTCTTATAAAAAGTTTGAGGTCCATAGATTGGTGCTGAGTGAACTTTCAATTACCAGAACAGGCATCTTAGAAATGATTTAAACTTTGCGTGAAATATAATAGTATAGCCACTAAAAAAAAAAATGCTTTGAGTGGGACCAAGACTAACATGCAAATAATTCTCCTTATGTGTCCCTGCCAATCCTGGAGCAAGGACTAGGTCTCCCCTTGGGGAAGAATGATCTTATAATGGGCCAGATTCATCCCCTCAAGGCAAAATGTGGAGACGTTTCCTGTCAAAGCCCTGCTGGAACGGGTTCTGCCGAGTGGTTGTGTGAAAGGAACCAATAGAAATGACTGCAGTACGACCAAACAGCCAACTAGCTGATGCTGGCCCCTATCCTCACACTTACTGGACATATCTACACATGCATTAATGTGCTGTGGTTACTGCAAATTAAATTTAGTACCTGTAATAATAGGTACTAACTAAATGCAGTAATCTGTGCTAGTGTGCAGTAGTGCCGGCACATACTTTTAAGTGACGCTAATATTCAATAGGCTAATTCTACCATGTATTAGTGCAGTCGCACAGCTTTCGCCACAATGTGCTAATGCACAATAGAATTAGTCTACTGCACATTTAGCATCTCGTGTAGACACACCCAATGAGTACGTACTTTGTTGCTGGGGATCAGGTTTCTACCGTATGTGTTACATACATGCAACAAGTCAGGGACAGACTGAGTTAAGAGATGCTCTGCAATTCATCTGGCACGTTTGTTGGGGGGAGTGGGGAGAAATCCAGCATTTTCACAGGTAGATGCAATGACATTTTTGTGCAGGTGCAGTATACATCAACTCGTTTCTGCTTGGTCAACAAAGGTTACAACATATTACAAAGGAGAGGATGGTACTAAATCCTGCCTTTCACAGTTCCCTTTATAAGCACGCTCCCAGCCTTTAATTTCTTTTATTAAAAAGAGCTCTAAGACCTCCATGGTTTTCAGAAAGAGATGGGGATCGCCCTGGATCTGAGCAGAAGTATGACTCCTTTATAGGTTGCTAAAAACCAGCCCCTACCACCTGTCTTGTGCTGGGAGTATTGTGCCTGAACCCAGCCTGCATCCACTGCACCCCAGAGATCTTCATGCCCATCATACTCCCCAGCCCCACCTGCCGTGGGAAAGCAGGATGTGGCAGGAAGCCACCTTTGTTTCTCCCCAAAATCTCTGCCCTGTGACAATGTGATGAGGATGGGCCCAGCAAAGGAGACACACATTTACCCTTAAAGGTTAGCTTTAAGTAACCTAAGCTGGCTACAGTCCTGAGGGAGGGGGGACCGGGTCCCTCTGCCTACGGGACTGGTATCACCTACCTGGGTGAGGGGCATCTACCTGGGGGGCTGGAGTCTGCCCGGCAACTGGTGATGTATTTCAAATTGGTTGGCCGACAGCCAACAGGTGCTGGCCTCCATTGGACCAGGTGAACGAGGTCACAGGGGCTATATAAGTTAAGACTGCCCAGGAGGAGGGGGCAGCAGCCATGCGGGGGACTCAGACTTAGAGAGGAGCTTGACCATCCAAAACTGGCTCTCTCCCCCATAGCTCATGAGCTGGGAACGGCCTGCCTCCAGAGAGATCTCCAACAGCCTCGGGATGACTCATGTGAGTAAGCTACTTGAGATCTGATTAGATATCTAGCTGGCAGTAACTCAGATGTGTGATCAAAAAGGCTACCACAGCCAGACTGTTTTGCTCTATGGGATTTCTATGATATTGCTCTATCTTGTGCCCTATTTTCACCCGACCTCTGTAATCAATACAGTTCTCCTTTGTGACTGGTGTGGGAGACTTATTGAGGGGTGGTCTAAATTATGCCTAAGAGGCCCCTTAGGTCTGTGGATTAAGGGACTGTACTTTTTGGCCCCTGACTCAGGGAAGTGCCCCAAGCACCTGTACTGGGTCGAGTACCTGTAGGACTATTAGGCCTGTGTTTTCCCGAGGACACAGGGCTGAGACAGTCCCTTCTCGGGGTGGTGGCAGCTACGTTACCCCCAGGCCGGCGCGTGCACTCCAGGGAGGGGGTCAGCCGGACGCGAGGTGCCCCAGGGAGATGCTCGGGGCTGGGAAGGTGGTCGGGCGCAGGGAGGTGGGCAGCTCAACGCAGGAGCACCCCCTACTGGCCCGCCACACAGGGCCCTCAGCAGATCACAGGTAGCCCAATCCCCAGCTCAAGGTAGGATCGCCCTTGTCGAAACCATCCCAGCCAAGTGTCCGTCTCGCGAGCCTCTCCCAAACAAAGCTGCAGCAGCAACCCTCTTGCACAACTACCAGGCAAAATGCCCAGAAATATCAAGAACATGCTCCCTTCCCCTGGGTAATGGAGGAGGATCAGGGCTCTTCCCATGTCCTGCCACTGCAAGGCCAGGCCAATTTGTTATGCCCAGAGAAGCATAGGCTGCAAGGACAGGAAGAGGCTTCTTAACACACCCTAGAGAGGTCCAAGGGAGAGAAGCATTCATTTTACCATGGCTGTCTCGTTTTGCTAAGAGGTCAGACAATGGATGTACTTGCGATGGTTTGGCAGGGGCTGGACTAGATGTGACCTCTGGAGATCCCCTCCTGCCCCACTGCTCTGTGAGTCTATAATTTGCCATGATAAACAAGCTCGTGGTCTTCCCTCACACCTTCTTCCTCCACAATGATGTCCTCTCCTCCTACCCGCCATCTGCGGGTGGGGAATCCTGCCCCTACCAGCTGCCAGCTGCTGTTTAATGCCTTATCTTAACAGCTGGCCCCCGGCTACAGCTGGCCTACACGTGGAAGGCAGGAGGGGGTGTCTGTGTTTTAGGGACACAAGGACGGATCATGTCGTGCATGTCGACGTGGGTGTTGGAGCTGTTTTGTGAGTGGAGGGGGTGCTTTGAAGAGCCTGGATTTGTGCCCTGCTTCACTTTGAACAGTCACTGCACAGTAACTCACAGGAAGACAGAGATCTGTGAGGGGAACGGGACTGTTCACGGGTCAGGTTGTGCAGCCATGTGTTGTGAACAGAGAGATGGCACATCGTGCCGAGCCACGAGCCCCCAGACATGACGGTGACACATTGCCCTCAGCCTCTCCCCAGGCCATCTGCGCTCTGCAGCTGCATGAGGCAAATGCAAAGCCTGAGAGAGATGCTGTGCAATGCCTGCGAGGCTTCCCAGCCTGGCCGTATCTGGGCAAACCTCCGGTGTGCAGAGCCTGACACCGTAGGAGAGGGCTGGCAGCTGCCGTGTCCAGGTGGGGCGTACGTACATCTGGGAGATGGGCTGGCTCACACTGCTCTAGACAGATGGCATGGTGCACAGTTGCCCCAAGGCCCTCCATGCCAGCTGTGCCGTCTCTGCCTCCCCAAAAGTCCCTTCCCCGCATTTCCAGCACATATCGAGTCAGCCCAGCCAGGTCGGTGCCACGCTCCTGAGAGCTCCCAGCCAGCCTGTACTGGGGGTCTGGCAGGAGAAGGAGAGGGTGCAGCTAGTGCATTCACATAGCCGAGCCATTTGAGGTACAGCAATGGGCTCAGCAGTGGGCTGCAAAGATAGGGCAAGCCCAGCCTGCAGGAGGGTGGACAGTTTACATGTCACACAGGTACTGGCCATGCAGGGTTTGGCAGAGCAGTCACCCTGGCTCGTCTACAGAAAGTCATGCACACCCATATCCTTCTATGATATGAGAATGGGATCTGCAAGTTTCTGTGGGGAACAGAGCATCGGTTGTACCCTAGCTACAGTACATCTTTCAACACTGTCTCCTATGATAGGCTGTCTCCTGTGATGATTATTAAGAGAGGATGATGGAAATGGGCTGATTTAGTCTGCAGAAGAGAAGATCGAGGGGGATTGACTAGCAGCCTCCACCTCCCTGCCGCGGGGCTGCAAAGAGGACGGAGCTGGACTGGTCTCAGTGGGGGCAGATGGCAGGACAAGGAGCAATGGGCTCAGGCTGCAGCAAGGGGAGTTGAGGTTGGATATTAGGACGAATTTTCTTACTAGGAGGGTGGTGAAGCACTGGGACAGGTTACCCAGAGAGGTGGTGGCATCTCCATCCTTGAAGGTTTTGAAGACCCGGGTAGACAAAGCCCTGGCTGGGATGATGTAGTTGGGGCTGGTCCTGCTTGGAGCAGGGGGCTGGACTAGATGTGACCTCCTGGGTCCCTTCAACCCTCATTACCTGCAATTCTATGATAGTCTCATAAGTAAGCTAAATACACGTAGGATATCTAAAACTGCTATAAGGTGTTTACCTAATTACTTAGATAACTACTCTTTGAGCAAAAGTATCCAAGGTTCAATATACAACTGGAAGGATGTCTCAAGTGAGGTTCCCCTGGTATCCTTTTTTGGGCTCACTTCTCCTCAGTATCTTCTTTAGCAAACTGGGAAAATAGTCTGAAATAGATAGGATGAAATTTAGTGAGGGCAGGGGCAGAGCCTTACACATAGGAGAAACAATCTTATGAACAAATCCAAGCTGGGTTTGTTTGGCTCGGCTACAGTCCTGCAAAACAAGGATTTTGCAGTTATAGTGATCTCCACCCCCGAGTGCTGAGGGAATTGGCTGTGGTCATTGTGGGACCCCGGCACGGCTGTACGAGCACTCGTGGTGCTCTGGTGTGGGGCCGGAGGACTGGACAAGGGCCAACATGGTTCCCATCTTCAAAAAAGGGGAGGAAGGAGGACCCGGGAAACTATAGGCAAGTTACTCTTACCTCGATCTTGGGTAAGCTTTTTGAGAGAGTTATCCCGGCACATGTCCATGAGGGGCTGGGGGAGAGGTCATGCTTAGGGGCAACCAACACGGGTTCATTCGAGGCAGGTCCCGTCAGACCAACCCGGCGGCCTCTACGACCAGGTCACCAAACCCTTAGACGCAGGGGTAGCAGTGGACATCGTCTTCCTGGACTTTCAGAGGCTTTCAACACTGTCTCTCACCCCGTTCTCATTAAGAAACTGGGGGGCTGTGGTGTCAGCACCCCCACAGTCAGATGTGTCTCCAACTGGTTGGAGGGTCGCACCCAGAGAGCAGTGGTGGACGGGTCATTTTTGACCTGGAGGGACGTGGGCAGTGGGGTCCCCCAGGGCTCCGTCCTCGGGCCCGCACTGTTCAACATCTTCATCAGTGACTTGGACGAGGTGGTAAATAGCACCTGCTCAAATTTGCTGATGACACCAAGATGTGGGGGGATGTGGGCATGCTAGAAGGGAGGAATAGGCTGCAACTGGACCTAGACAGGTTACAGGGGTGGGCGGATGAGAACAGGATGGGATTCAGCACTGACGAGTGCAAGGTGCTGCCCCTGGGGAGGAAGAGGCAGCACCATACCTACAGGCTGGGGAACTCCCTTCTCATCAGGGCAGAGGCAGAAAAGGATCTTGGAGTCATCACTGACTCCAAGATGAACATGGGCCGGCAGTGTG
>NW_017728947.1:117739954-117811203 GCF_001723895.1 Crocodylus porosus | reverse complement strand
TGGTGCAGGCTCCTACCCTGGGGGTGTTTAAGAGGAGGTTAGATGAACATCTTGCTGGGGTTGTTTGACCCCAGTACTCTTTCCTGCCATGGGGGGGGTCGGACTCGATGATCTGCTCAGGTCCCTTCCGACCCTAGAAACTATGAAACTATCTGCTCAGGTCCCTTCTGACCCGACCAACTATGAAACTATGAAACTATGTGAACTGAAAGCTGAACATTAAACAGCAGCATAATGTAGCCACAAGATAAAAAGCATGTAATACTATATCTGGATGTACTTACAAAATAATTGCTATGGGAAGCGGTGCTCCACATTAGACTGACAAGAGCGGAAGAAGTGTGTCCCGTTCTGGGTACCGAGCTTTCATAAAGATGTGGACAAACTTGATCATAGAGAAATGGGGCTGGAGGAGACTTGCAGAGGCCACATCCTGCCCAAACCCCTGCCTGAGGCAGGATCAGGCCCATCCAAACCATCCTAGACAAATCCATTCTGTAACATCTTAGTGAAACTACACAGTCATTGTGTTTAGGAAATAATGAAGGGATGGGCACTATTTAATCTGAACAAGAGAAGAGCCAGGGTTTCTAAATGCAGTGGTATTCTTCTGCAGAGCATTGAACGCCCATTGTCCTCCTTGCTGTGTCTATCAATATTTTTGCTGCCCCTTCTTCCCTGACAGCTTCTTTCTCCTTCTCAGGCCTTTCAGGACTCTCTGCATTCGTCCTCCTCCCACCTCCTGCCATGGTGCTACATGCCCATCCACGTGAAATAGGGTGCCTGTTAGCTAATGCATGGGTGCCAAGAGGGAGCTGTAATGAAGAACGGCACATGAGGAACAGCCAGGGAGTAGCTGCACTTCCAACGGGACCGAGTGGGGGTTTGACTGTGGCCCCACGCTGCATAGTGCATTACCCAAGAAGCTGGAAAGTCACAACAAGGGTGAGGCGGTCAATGCAAGGACAAGGACAGTGGTAAACAGCAAGGAGGACAGGTCGCTGATACAGGGAGATCAGATGTGACTGAGAAAGTGGGTTCAGTTAAACAAGAAACATTTCCATAGGGAAATATCGTGTGAGGCCCCTCATTTAGGAGCAGAGGATGCAAACCATGCCTGCAGGGTGCGGGGTAATTGGATAGTGACCTTGGGAAGGTGCGGGTGTTTTGTGGCAGATAAGCAGCTGAACATCCATTCCCAGGACAAAGCTCTGCCCAAAGGGCTGATACAGCTCTTGGATGTATGCGCTGGGTAGTACATGAAGGAAGAGGGATGATCTAAATGTCACCCTGCTCGAATGCAGCATCCACATCTGGCATTGCCAGAGGAGAGCAGATCTTGAGGGTTCACACAACAGTCATGGGAATGAGAAAGGGATTGGGGAAAAGTCCTGCCAGAGACAGGGGAGAGCTCAGTCTGATTCACTTAACGAGAAGAGGAAGGGATGAGCTGATCCCGGAAAGGGAAAGAGAAATGTGGTAACAGAAAGATCTGCAATTGGCAGACAAAGGTGTAACAAGATCTCACTGGTAGGTGAAGCAAGACAACTTCAGGTTAAAAGAAAGATACACATCTTTAACCATTGCAAAATACAGAAAGAGGAGGATTCTCAATCACCAGGTGCTTTTAAATACAATTGTGTTTTTTTAAAGATATGCTCTAGTTCAAACAAATGAGGGAAGACTTCTTGGATATGCATGAGATCAGAAGATGACTGCAAGAGTTTCATCTGGTCTTATTAAATATAAATCTATGAATCACTAAAGAACCCCATGTAATAGAGTCTAAACATGCATTTTCACACAGAGTTTTTTATGCTTTTTAAAATAAAAATCAATAGCAGTAGTTGGAAATGGGAGGATTGAGGTGGGAAGAAGAAAAAAAGACCAGCATAGAAATAGGCAAAGGAAAATGCTGAAATAGAGGTGACTGACACTAGGCTGACCAGTCTTTTCCCCACAGAAACTGAAGCCTTTCACAAAAGTGTCTTAGCTGCAATAGAAAAGTTCCTCTGGTCCAGGATGGAGGATGTGTTGGCAGGGGAGACCAAGGACCAGGCTTTTAGAAGGGGATGTAGGAAACCCAGATCCTGAGTCCTGCTCTGTATCACACAGGGCAGGGACTTAGACCCTGGTTGCCTGCATCCCATCCGGCTCTTGGTTATTTGGGAGTGCAGCTGGCGCGTGTCTATGGAGGAGATAGAGTTGCCTTGTTTTTTTCAGGAAGACATTCAAAAGACATCACTTCCATTTCGTGCTGGAAAGAAAACCAGTTTCTACAGCCTTTGCATTTCCCAGCCAGCCCACTGAATATCACACTTGAAGGCTCTCCTACTCTGTGATTTCATGCCTTTCCCCATTGCTAATCGGCGTGTTGAGCCCCGTCTCCAGCTACATTGCTCTGTGATGCATGGGACCCTGAAGCTCTGATATGTTTCTATACCACCTTGGACAAAGGGGCCTGGATCCAGACTTGAGGCCCTGTGCACTAGTATAATATGAACAAATGCCATCAACTATAAATGCTGAAAACACAAGTGCTGTTTGGGAGCACTTCCCCATCAGGCCTGTGGAAAGCATTTCACAAATACCAGGCAAGATTTTTATTCAGACCCCCCCTTGCTAGTAGTTATTTAATATCCCTCCCCAAAGCCAGCAGAGAGATTCCTTATTAGGTCTGGAAACTGGGTGTCGCCAGCTCCGGTTTCCTATGGCACTGTCAAAACTGTCATGAAACAGGAACAGGGACAAGTCTGATTATAACCCCGCCAAACCAGCACATCAAAGCGTGCACATAGGGCACACCGCCACGCAGACTGTCCACGGGACAACATGGCAGTGAGCAAGACAAAGATAACTGCAAGCCTCAAATGCCTGGGATGGCAGTTCAATGCCCATCTCATGGCTTGACTGCGACATTGTACGCTGTGCATGCATCGGTTTTGAACACCTGGTAGGCCTGGCAGAGGTCCTCTGAAGTTTTGGGCAGCTCTCAGCAGCACGGGTCCAACAGCAAGAGAGCACGGACAGTAAATTGTACCACGGGCCTGGAAACGGTGGCTGTTCTCCGACGGGCGAGGGGCGTTGCAGCTGTCCGCTGACGAACACAGGGCATGCGATATGGAGGAGCACGTGCCTCCGTCTCAGCTGCAGCTGGTCCTGTTGCCTCCTGTCTGTCAATAAAGCCCAGCAGAATTTTAATCAGAGGTAGAGCCAAACAATTTGTGCAGCTGACATTCATAATGGGAAGGCTCCTCCTGGAAACGACTGCCACAGATGACATCAAATCTGTCACTTCATCTACATTTGGGGTGTCCCCATGGCTTTCACCGACTGCAGAACCTTTAGTATCAAAAAAAGTAGGCATATGTTGAAGCATTTGATTGTATAAGAGAGGTTATAAAAATGCACACTAGAAATGAAATATTTTACAGAAAATATTTTGCCTTATAGGTAGCCACACAATATGTAGCAAGGAGGCTCAAGCCTAAAATCTATCTATCTATATAGATAGATATACATCTATATATATATATATATATATATATATGATATAGATAATCTATACAGATAGATAGATAGATACTACTTAGGTTTTTTATTAATTTTTTAGCTAGCTGATTTAATTAAACATCAGGTAATTTTAACAAGTACCTTATCAAAAAAGAGAAAGAAAGAGCTGAAGCAGAGCATGGCTAATAGAAAGATCATCGGGATTCAGAGGACGACTGTTCCACTCTGGACACCTGGTAAGGCTGGCACAATGCCTCAGTGCACAGATCCTTTGATGAGTTCATATCAGAATAATATTGGTTAGATTGAGACTTAACACTCCTATGGCTACAGAAATAGCATTAGTGCATTTTCCAAAGAAACTAGCAAACAAGCTGAAGTGCTACTATTATTATTGTTGTTTTTATTAGTGTTATCATTATTATTCTCCGTGTAGTGATGGCATGGAAGTAGCTCCTGAGCCTGGTTTTTCATTAGTTAGGAAGTTAAGTTCTTTGATTGGGATCACTAAGGAGGATGCTTCATTTCCACAAAAAATGTTCAGAGCAATTCCAGGGCTGTAATTCTACCCCAGATGCCGTCAGCGAACGGTGCTGGGCTGTCCTGCACGTCAGCATTTTAACACAGGGTCTATTCCGTGGGATGAAAATGCACTTGAAATGGGCACACAGAAAAGCTTTGTTTTGGTTTTTTAAAAAGTTATAAAAATGGTTCAGAGAGCATAATGTTTCGCTAGAAGGGGAGTTTATAGTGCTGGAGCCAATGCTAACTTCATAGAGCTATCAGAAGGAACATTTCAGGCCTAATGAACTTCACCCGGTCCCCAAATACATCATCACTGCAGAGGAAAATTAATTGTGCTCTCAGTGGAGTGGAACTGCAAATGTTTTGAGACCACGGCCTGCTTGCTTCATAATGAGGAGAAGTCACATTTCTGGGAAGTATTTCTGTAATCCACTGGTCTCTGCGTGTTGCATGTCCCTTTCTGCGCCCCAGTCACAGAGGATGGGAATCTGCTGCAAAGCTTTGCCCTTTAATTTCAGCTGAGGGAATACCTTCCTTGGGCTCTGGTGGGCTGTGGTTCAGGCCATGGCGGCGTCCAGGACCCAACCTGTTTACACTGCTGGAGCAACACCAAGCCGGAGCAGGAGGCAAGAGTGGGGCAGGCTGCACCTCCTAGCAAAGAGAGGGCCACAACCTCTTTAAATAACACTCAAACCATCCGCTCCCGTGTCAGTAACTCAAAGAGCTATCTGTGGTGGCCTTGCAGAGTGCACCCGGGGATTTCACAAGGCTCCAGGGTCCTGCCTGTCCGCATGTCCAGCTTGCTCTGGATCCATTCAACCTCAGGCAGACATGAACGGCACCCTCCTGCCCGCTGCAGGCTCCCATGCCCCGGGTGCTTCCCAGCTGAGCTCCCACCTCCCTGTCTCACATGGGCAGGGAGCAACAGGATGGCTTGAGCATCACCAACCTGCGTGAGTGCCACTCGATCAGCAGAGACGACTGCCAAAGAAGAGAGAAAAAGGTGAACGGAATCAGAAACAAAGTCATTTCTACTCGGGACTCATCTCCTGTTAGACAATTCACTTTAAAAAAATGAAAACAAACCCCCCTGGAAACAGTCAAACAAGTTACCAAGGTCTGGCTACGCAACGTAGTCGTTTTGACTAAAAGTGCCAAGATGTACTAGCTGATGCTATACAGTGGCTTCTCAGAGTCAGCATTTGCTTCTCGATATCCAGACCTCTAGTATCTTAGGCACCAGTGTCTATTAATACGCAATTACTTTTTAATGACAGTCACTATGCAAAACAGCAAATACCTTGTCCAGGCTTTGTGTGTCAAGCCACGGTTTAATCGATTGGAAGCACAGTTAGATGTGGCAGCGTAGGGAATATTCTTCTTGTGCATATATTAAGAGGAAATGGCCTGTGCTGTGTGGCATAGCATCTGTGCTGAGATAATCCAGCAGTCAGCTAAAATACAGCAGATCCAAGGGGACTGTGAATCCTCGCAGAATCAAATAGAGAGTGCCAGTGACACAGAAAATGACTCTGGCAGATCATTTCTACTGGGATGCTTGTTTAGGATACAAAATAGCTTGCTCCCAGAAGTGTTGTGTGTTAGATTGCTGGTCGGTCAACCTATCCCCTGTAATTCATTGCTCCTACTGCAAAATCTAGAGTTAGAGAAGTCAAGCATATTTCATCTCAGGCCATGTCCTTATCGCCGAATGAAGAAGACACAATTACTCAGGAAGTATGCATGCAAAAGTGCTTGTGCAAGTCATTTTTTCCTGTGGCACAGCATGTCCCACTGTGGTTTATTTTCACAAAGCTACTTACCCTGAAAATGAGTGCATTTTTTCTGCGGGAAAATTGAGAATATTTCACACAAACATAGCTAATAGCTGACCTGCTATCAGGAATAAATCCAGAAAGTCACCAATTAAACCAGTGATGTGCATCTAGGTTTTTATTTTAGCTTCTGGTGTGGGGTCAGGTCTATATAACCATGCTTGTTGTGAGGCCCTTGGTACAAACCTTTATTTGTATTGGTGAATTCATCCCTGTGTGAAGAGTCTCGGAGTAACTGCATAACGGGACAATTGCACAGTCATCAAAAATAGGGCTGGAAGGGAGCTCAAGAGGTCAGGCAGTCCATCCCCCTACCTAAGGCAGGATCATCCCCCATCCACATCATT
Organism: Crocodylus porosus; assembly: GCF_001723895.1. Taxonomy (NCBI): domain Eukaryota; kingdom Metazoa; phylum Chordata; order Crocodylia; family Crocodylidae; genus Crocodylus; species Crocodylus porosus. Next base: position 117,804,983 of record NW_017728947.1, on the reverse strand, counting down.
TCAGAAAGGCGCTTGCCTACCCGTCCTTTGATTCATTTCAAACCATCTTTCTAGTTTATTAAGGTCATTCTTAATCTGAAGCTAAACCTCCAAAATGTCTGGTACTTCACCCAGCTTGGTGTCTTGTGCAAATTTGCTAATGGTGCATTCAATCCCATCCTCCAAATCATTAATGAAGGTATTAAACGGTACCTGGAACAGACCCCTGGGGAATCCTACTCAATACCTCTCCTACCAGTTAAACGTTCAGCAGTTGATGACTGCTCATTGAGCACAATGATCCAAGCACTTAATATAGCCACCTTACATTTAGATGGTATTTCTGTTCCCATTATTACTAATGAGAATGTCATGGGAGACACAAATATTAAGCAATAACAGAGACTCCACTTGATACTTCCTCCCAACTTGACACTGAGCCTTTGATCACTACTTGCTGTGTGTGATGATCCAACTAGCTCTGTATCTACCTTACAGTACTTTTGTCTCGTCTGCATTGCCTTTGTCTCTCATGACAGTCTCATTAATAGGCTGTGTAAAAGCTTTGCTAAAGTCAAAGTATATCACATCCACTGCTCTCCCCAAGTCCACCGAGCCTGTCACCCTATTACAGAAGGAAATCCGGTTGGTGAGGCATGACTTCCTCTTGGTGCATCCATGCTGGCTGTTCCTGATCCCATCGTTTTCTTCCAAGTGTTTCAAAATAGATTCCTAATGACCTAATGCATAATCTTACTGGGCATCAAGGTGAGGCTGACTGGTCTCCAAATCACCCTTCTTCCCTTTAAGAACTCATGGAAGTTGGGTGAAATGCTAGATGACGGGAAAAACACATATATATTGCCCGTCTTTCAGAAAGACAACAGTCAGTGGCTCTGCAATGGCCTCTGCTAATTCATTGGGTGCTCTGGCCTTGCCAGATTGAACACATCCAGGTTCTCTAAGTAATCCTTAAACGTCTTCCTCTACTTGAGACTACTCATCTCCTCCTCTAGCCTTTCTTCCAGCTGTGCTCATGATCTGAAAGGTGATCTGATTCATGAAGACTGACGTGAAAAAAGGCATTAAATACCTCAACTTTCTCTGCCGCTTCTGTTAGTAGATTTCCTTCTCCAGTCATGAATAGACGTACATTTCCCTTGATCTTCCTCTTACTAATATCCCTTGCTAGCTGCATCTCAATTTGTGCCTTGGCTTTCATCACAATTTCTATCCACAGCTTGCCCGGAATGGAAGTCTGTCTCTTGAGGAACCCATATGGCTGTTCAGAAACTGCATTTGTATTCATGTTATTCCAACTCCGAGTGACAAAACCAAGGAAATACATGTTCACTACTTATACAAGCTAGAGATTAAAATACAAACATAAAGCTCCCACACTCAGCTACCCTGGATGAAGTGCTAAACCCATTGAAGTCAATGACACAATTCATATAAATGTCACTCAGAGACTTTCCTCGGTTAACCTCCTTTGTGATATCTTGTTGCAGGTGGCACCTACACAGGTAATGTTCCCATGCAAAGTCCCCCATGTCCATGAAGAACTCAAGTGGGGCCACTTCTGTCTTGCTTGCATGCTATTCAGATCAAGACTACTCAACAAAGCAATGCCATAAGCTCAGTCCTATTTCCAGCTTCCCTTGGGACTAACTCTATGCTGCCACTGGAAAGGCATCTCCTTTCCCTTTCTGGAGCAGCAGAGAAGACTAGAGCATGCAAGATGATGGCATGGTTTGGGGTGTGTCTGCACCTCTGGGCTTTTACCCATTGCAACACTGGCATGGAGATTCACTAAGACGAGTTTGGCTTACTATGCGCATCCATAGACTGGAGCTTTGCAATGGGGAGGCAGGTTTGATTGGGGTCAACTGGCCATCTTAATACAGGGATGTGCATCCTTTCCCCACTGTCCTCCTCACAGTGCTGGAGGCCAACCACACATTGCAAGCAGGAGGGGAGGGAGGTGGCTATTTTGACCTGGGGTTTGCAACCCAGTGCTAAGAAAAGTGGCTGTGTGGATCGGTCTTGACATAGCCGAGCATAATGTGGTGCTCTCAGGGCACCCAGGAGTAAGTCGGGAACACTGCTGTCTGCCACTGCCTCCATCAATCTTATTAAGTGTGCCTGGACTACAGGTTTTACCACCATCCTATTCAGGAGCATGAAAAACTTGGCCCTGCTGCATTGCTAAGGTCCCAGTGCAGACGTAGTGTTACAACAGCCCTTTGGCCAGTGCAGCTCTTGGCATCCAGAGACGGGTAGAAGTGGTGCTGGGGGAAGCGCTCTTTGCTGCTAAAAACTGCATCTCTGCTGGGGATGTTTGCAGGATGCTCCTGCGGTGCACCCACCAGGCAAACCCCTCTCCTGGTTCTCCCTGGGCTGCTGTTTGCAACCCACCCGACCTCGTATGTGCCCGGGGTCCTCTTGTCTAACGCTGGCTAGTCTGATGGCCTGTCTTGGGGAGCGGTACTGACAGCGAGCCTCCTAAGAGAAGCTGTGGATAACTCAAGTAAATGGGGTAGCTCAGTCCATGCCTAGACCAGCTACCTCTGGGCCAGGTTCATGTGACCAGGCAGAGAGGGGTCACCGTCAGGATAACGAGCAGGCAGTGTCACCTACTCCATCTCCCACTGGCCACAGGGAAGTCAGAGATCGCTGCCAACTCCTGCCCATGATCTTAAGGTTTTGTAGAGCTGAAAGCCAGGGAGGAGTGAGCTCCGAAGAGAGCTAACTAAGCATTGCTGTCAAATGCCATGTGGTACCAACACTTCAGGAGTGAGAAATGGCCTGAAATCAAAAAGCGAATGTTTTCCCTGTGAAATTCTACTGCGAACTTCACCTCTTCCTCATTCACCCACAGGCAGCCCACGTTCCCTCAGAGGAAGCCCGGGCAAGCCCTTGCAAAATGGACTGAACCTTTGCCGGGGGCCTGGACGTGAGAAGCTGAGCGGAGCTGCTGGTGCCACAAGGTTTCAGCTGGCTGAGACATAGCCTGGTTGCCACCGTGCCGCTTGGGCAGGGCTCCTCTTCACTGAGTTTGGCACCCGAGTGCCCGTGTATCTGGGGAGATTCAGGAGTGCAGGTGCCAGGCTCTGGAAATGAGCTCCTTGCAGCCACCGCGTGCCTGCAAAATACTGTCATCTTCACTGCGCTGACAACCGGCTCTGTGCTCCCCTTCCTCGGGGCTTCAAGGGACCTTGTAGGGGAGCTGGGCTGGGGATTTCCCCAGGAGGGGTCAGCCCTTATCCCGGGCAAGGTGCAAGGACTCCAGGGGTTTGTCCCGGATCATCACTGCCTCTGCTCGGGCCTGTGGGGGGCTGTCAGGAAAGCTAAGGCAGACATAGAGCTAGGACTTGCGTCCAAGATCAAAGATAATAAAAAGTCCTTTTTCAAATATATAGGGAGGATGAAGAAAGCACCGACAAACGTGGGTCCCTGCAAGATCCTCTGGGCAATCTGGTGATTGCACCAGAGGAGAAAGCAAACCTCTTTAACCAATTCTTCACCTCCATTTTCTTGTTCAGGGACTGGGACTTCTTCACGGTCAGGGCAGCGAGGGTCTGGGACCAACTTCCAAGGGAAGTGCTGGCTCCTACCCTGGGGGGCTTTAAGAAGAGGCTTGATGCCTACCTGGCTGGAGTCATTTGTGCCCAGTTTTTCTCCCGCCCAGGCAGGGGGTCGGACTTGAGGATCTACAAGGTCCCTTCGACCCGACTGCTGTGATCTATGATCTGAAAATGTGAAAATGAAAACTATGCCTCTTGGTACCCACCCACTTCAAGGTAGGTCACTGTATGGGCAAATAGACCAGCTTCAGTGTGATGCACACATGAGTTCATGATTGTTATGGTCATTGGCATGATTAAAACCCCAGTGTCAGGGATTCTGTGCTTTATGCATTTTAGCAGCAAGCTCATTTTATGCCATAATCACGCCTGGGATTTGAGGTGTGTGAGAAGAGCCGGACGCCTTGCCCGCTCTGCGGGCTGTGCCTGACTCCTGAACGTGACGGCAGGGAGAACAAGACGGATCCTCTTCTCCCCGAGTGTCCTGTGCTGTGGAGCTGCAACAATCACTCTTCAGACATCAGAGGCAGCATTTTGTCATTGCTGTTGCACGTTTAATGACTTGTGCAGGAGGTAAAAGTGACTTAAATCGAGCCATACTGCTGGCGAATACACCCAGTTATTTCAGCACGAAGCTTTCTGGTGGACTGTTTGTTTGCAATGAATGGATTGCCTGAACACAAAGATGTATGGTGTTTTGATTAAACACCGGCATTATTATATCTTGTTAATAATTTCATTCCCAGGTCCATTAAACAATAGTAAATTCAACTGAAGTTGGCACCAAAAAGGTAACTTGCGAGCCCTAAAATTAAGAAGACTGTCATGCAAGTATATGGCCAACCCCAGATGTTCACAGCAGGGCGTTCCCCGGTGAAAAGGAAAAAAAACCGGGGTGGAGAAAGGAATGCAGAGCAGAGGGGAGAGAAATCATGGATAGTAAAACGAGACAAAATAGTTTTTCTGGATCTCCAATCTAAACTTACTTTTCTGCAACTTCAAGCCATTGGTCCCTATCCTCCTCTCTGCAGGGATTTCCTTTCTGGCAGCTCTTCAAGTATTTGCAGACTGCTGTCATGTCCCTTCTTAAGTGCCTTTTCCTCATGCTAAATGTGCCCAGATCCTTCAGCCTTTTCTCATACACCACTTGTCTTCCAAGCTCTTGTTGCTACCTCAGGACCCGCTCTAATTTTCCACAGCCTTATTAAAATGTGGAGCCCAGAACTGCACCCCGTATCCAGATGAGGCCCGACCAGCGTGGAGTAGAGTCACCATTATCTCCCGTGTCTTGCACCTGATGCTTCTTTTGCTGCATCCCAACACCACATTCAGCATTTGTGCCTCTGCATCACACTGCAGATCCATATTGAGTCTATGATCTGCCAAGACCCCCAAGTCCTTCTCCACAGAGCTGCCATCCAGCCAGGGGTCCCCCACTTTGCATCTGTGTTTTTGATTATTCCTCTTTCTCTCCAGCTGTGCTCCCCCCCTGAGCCTTTGAGGGGGCCAGTGCAGCCTGAATGACCCCATGCAGCGGTGAGCTAAGCCATGCTATCGCTTGCCTCAGCACCACCCACAAAGTCCTCTTGCCAAATTGGGCATGGCTATTCCTTCATTCCTCTAGCTCCCACAGAGGTTGAGGTCCGAGGGGAACGCTGTGATCTGCACTGACCTCCAGGAGAAAGGGAGACTTTTCCAACCAAACCACTGCAGAGGGGTGGGAAAGGCCCGTGACACCCAAAGCTGCAACCTCAGCCCAGCCAGAAGTCGTCTGCCGCAGCGCTGAGGGTGCTCAGCTGAGGAGCTGTCACTCCGTTCACGCGCCAAGGGCCAGATCTACTGCAGCCGCATGGTCTGTCTGTGGAAGGATCCCGTCAGGACTGTCCCGCAACCCCACGGTGTTGGCTGTGCAGGTTCCCCAGCCCAACGCAGGGTGCATGGGCTGCACCACCCCACCCCACCCCACCCCACCTCACTGGGGTACAGCCCCGTTAGAAATCACTGCATGAGTAGGGAGACTGGGGAGTGAATGGATGAACCAAGAACATCACCACCCCATTGGCCGTGGAGATAATTATCCTTCCCTATGGTACATATGAACCAGACGCTGAAGAAATCAAACCTTCTTCAGTTTGATCCTGTCTTCAGTGGCTTAGTCTCTTTTAAATGAAGCAATAATATTTAGCCACAGCTAGCTGAAAGTCATCCCAGCATGGGAAACATGGTGAACTCTATTCAAAGGAGGCCCACTCCCTAGTGCAGAAGATCTCTGTCATACTGGGAGCTATTACTCACTTGCAGAGGAGGAGGTGGGGAAGGTGTCTTTCTGGGTCTCTGGTCAAATGGTCAACTTTGCAGAATGTCATATAAATGCAAGGGACACAACTGGCTGTGCTGCATCTCAACCTCAGGACCACAAGAAAGTCCGAGCCAAGGTTGCCACCACGCCAGACAGAAGGAATATCTGCCTAAATCAACACTGAGAGAAGTTGGAATAAGGGTGGTGAGGTGTGAATGAATCAATCAGGCCCTGAGATGTCTCTGAGTTAAAGACTTGCCTGTGTTTGAGAGCGTGACTAGCAGCATGTTAGCAAAAACAAGAGAACTCACCTTCTGTCTGTACAGAGCCCAATTCAAGAGGGGATCTAAGGAGTCACCTTGACAGCACCAAGATAAGACATCTTATTGCTTTTTCTGAGCTTCGCACAGAAATAATCACTGTGGTATCATGTACAGATGACAGGATTCATTCTACTAGGAGCTCTGCTACACACAGGAGAATACAGTTTGAATAGGACAAAGCCAAGGTCCTTGCAAATTGGGAACTTTTTTGACTTGGAAATGTCTGGAAGCAACCAGATAAAATGGCACCTTTCTATTCCAGTGTAATTCCTTCATTCAGGCAGTCTCTTATTCAGGTTTCCCATAGGAGTCATGGAAATCAGTTAACTCCTGTTGGCACTATAGACCCAGTGCAGTCAAGAGGAAGTTTGCTGCTGGCTACCTCTATTGTATCATCAGTACCATTGTTTCCGGATGCACGGTCATCAAAGGCACTTTTGAAACTCCTTTGAAGGCATTTAGTTTGCACAGGTGTTACTGAAGGTTTCCTGCAGTGTGCAAAACTTTTATTATTCATGCTGATGCATGAAAAAGGGAAGAAAAATATGTCAGAACTCAGCATAGGTTTGCCAAGCTGGCAGCCTGAAAATTAAACCTGGTGAAGAAGTTTATAACTAACAGGAAAATAGTGTAAGGAGATCCAACTGCTGGAATCTGAAGCTAGGCAAATTCAATAGAAGGCATTTGTTTTTACGGCCAAGAGTAAGTGAGTATTGCAACAATTTACCTTAGGGATCTAGCAGATTCTCTGTCACTGGAAGCCTTTAAAACAACACTTGGGGTCTTTCTAAAAGATAGGCTTAATTCCAAGTTTTGGGACTAATACAGAAACTTCTAGATGGAGTTGTTTGGCCCCTTTATATATAGGATACCAGACCAGATAGCCATTAATGCCCAAAGGCAACATTTTGACTTTTTTTTTTTTAAATAACTGACATGTCCAATCATGTGCTTTAATGTGCATTAGTCTATTTTAATGTGCATTAAAGTATCACTAGAAACTGTGCTGTTTAGTTATAGCACATTAGAATAGGCTAATTCTCATTTTTCTAGTACTTCACAATAGAGGCACTAGTTTTAATGTGCTTTAGCTAAAGGACATTAACACGTGTAAACGTGCCCACTGAGACAATAAAAGCAGGACATGATGAATCTCAAAAAACCATGGAATCATAGAAAACGAGGGCTGGAAGGGAGCTCAGGAGGTCACATCTAGTCCAGCCTCCCATACGAAGCAGGACTAGCCCCAACTACATCATCCCAGCCAGGCCTATGTCAAGCTGGACCTTAAAAACCTCCATGGATGGTGACTCCACCACCACTCTGTGTAACCTGTCCCCATGCTTCACCACCCTCCTAGTGAGAAAATTCTTCCTAATATCCAACCTCAACTTCCCTTGCTGCAGCTTGAGCCCATTGCTCCTTGTCCTGTCATCTGCCCCCACTGAGACCAACCCAGCTCCATCGTCTTTGCAGCCCCCCTGCAGGGAGCTGAAGGCTGCTATTCAATCCCCCTCAGTCTTCTCTTCTGTAGGCTCAGTAAGCCAAGGGATATGGTCAAACCACTCTTTAGACATCAGGGTGAATGCATCCCCCCACCCCTCAGGAAGTTAATAATTCAGCACAATGAGGGGACAAGTGCCCTCCACAGTCACAAGTGCCCCATGCCATCACTTCTGCCCTCTTCCCCATTGGCGACAGCATAGGTGTGCAGGTCTACGTGCAAGCAGGAGCCAAGGGCCCCATCCCACACACTCCCACAGGCATTTTTGACTTTGCCCCTGACCAGTCCCACCAGAGCCAGTGGAGACAGCCCCACTCCTGCATCACCTTCGCGGTGTGTGCCAGCTTCCTAAGCCGCACACGCTCACAACCTGCACTGCATTTCCATGTGTGGTAATGGTTCAGACAACATTAGACGATGCTGAACAAACAGCTTCACAAGTGCTAAATAGATTAGAGGCTTAGTGATCTCCAAGCTACAAAGTGTGATGCAGCCCTTCTGATTGCTTTCTGCAAGTACTTCTCTGTGCAGGCTGGGGGCTCACTGGAGGAGGAAAGGCCACTTTCTAGGGCTCCCAGCTGTGGGAGGGCATGGTATGCCCCATGGCTGGGAGCCCCATCAGCTGCGGGGAGCTTGACACTTTCCAGTGCAGAGGGAGCCCACGATTAGGATCCTGTGCCTCTCCTGCCCTAGCAATAAGGTGTCATGGGATCTGAAGCTTGATCCTACAGTCACAGGTCCTGCCATGAATATGCAGCATGGCAGAAAACATGACAATGGAGACTGTGCTTCAGATGCAATTATATTTTTAATTGCATGTTTGCCAGGGGCCTAAGTGGGGCCTGGGTCTTAGTGGAGGACTGTGGGCTACTACAATGCAAACAAGTAAATCTCAGCTTCTTTGCAGGGGGGCTGAAAAAAGGATGGAGCTGGGCTGGTCTCAATGGGGGAAGATGACAGGACAAGGAGCAATGGGCTCAAGCTGCAGCAAGGGAAGTTGAGGCTAGATAGTAGCAAAAACTATGTTACTAGGAGGGTAGTAAAGCACTGGAACAGATTACATAGACATGTTGTGGAGTCTCCATCTTTGAAGGTGTTTAAGACCCAGCCCAGTCTGGGATGATGGAGTTGGGGCTGGTCCTGCTTGGAGCAGGGGGTTGGACTAGATGTGATCTCCTGAGCTCCCTTCCACCCTCATTGCCTGTGACTGTGTGATTCTGTAAATGGGTGAGTAAGGAAACATCAGCTATTGCTTGTGACTACCTTAATAGATTAGTTAGTACATTTTTCAAAGGTAAAGCCCCAAGGCATTGACTTCTCTCTAGACAGTAAGTTTGAGAGATCTTTAATCTTTCACAAGATTGTTGCGTGGTATTAACCTTAATCAAAAATTTACAGATGCACTAATTCTTATTGTCAAGAAAGCAACTGCACTGCAGCTGGACTGCTGAGGAAGCAGGGAGGTCACATACTAAATACTCCAAATAATTAAAAAACAGCTGTGATAGCAAAGCTGCTGGTTATTAATAATTAATTACAGCTTTTTTCCACCAGTCAGAGAGGGTAATGCTGCAGTCTGCCGGGCTGTGATACTGTGCTGGAGAATGACAGCTAAGCGCTGGTGTGGCGGCTCTGTACTTCTGCTGAAGCATTTGGTCCTGGCTGTGTTTTAACCTGGGAGAGGAGTTAAAAGTGGCCCGTGAGGCTCATATTAACCTCTCCATAGCAGAATGAGTTTGGGGTCACAAGAAGCTTGATTACTGCAGCTTACCGACAGCAGGAGAAGATGCACTTGACCAGCTTTGTTCTGAACAGTTGTTTTTTTTTTACCAGAAAGGGGAAAAAAATCTCTGAAGGTAGTTGGGGTTTTATTTTCTTGTTCATTTTTGGTTCTCTGCTCTGTCTTATTTCTAATTTTCTTTCCCCAAGTTAAGAGTCCACCCTAACCCATTCTGTCATCCAGGCTGGACTGCCAGGAAGTGATTCCTCTGAAATCATAAGGCTGCATTGACGAGGAGGGAAAGCCAGGATGCTGATCTGGACCTCTTTGCACTTCAAGGGTCTGGGTTTGGATTTGAACTTGTAGATCTGAACCTGCTCCAATGGGATTAATTCCATGCCAGATTTATACCCTGCAGGAACAGATGTTTCCTGGGGAAGGGCCTGATCCAGCAAAAAGATTACAGACACGAAGCAGCACACCAACTTTATACACACAGATGCACTATCATGTGTGAGGGCCCTTTTAGATACCATGAGTTTCTTGCCTCAAGGTATCTCACTTCATAGAGAGAAGTGTTGCTACTAATGGTAGGAGCCAATGGTCACCTCTGACTGTCCTCAGACAGGAATACATCTGTGACCCATTAGGGGGCCTTTCGGTCAGCTCCAAACACATTTTGGGGGTACAGCCGCAACACTCACGAAATGCACGTTTACCTGCTTGTTCACTCTAAGACCGTGCCCCAGCAGGCTGGCTAGTCCCTCTGGGAAGTCCTCCAGGTGCTTTTCATCACTTGCTCCTCTAACCCAGGTTTGGCCCCAGTGCTTGGATTGCCCTGGAGCATCTGGTTCAGAAACAGCATGAGTGGAGGCTGTGGCGGGCCAGTAGGGGGCGCTCCTGCGCTAAGCCGCCCACCTCCCTGTACCCGACCACCTGCCAGGCTCTGAGCGCCTCCCTGGGGCGCCTCACGTCCGCCCGACCCCTTCCTGGAGCACACACGCTGGCCTGGGGGTAACATCGCCACCACCCCGAGAAGAGACCGTCTTGGTCCTGTGTCCTCGGGGAAACACAGGCCTAATAGTCCGACGGGTACTCGACCCGGTACAGGCACTTGGGGCACTTCCCCAAGTCCGGGGGCAAAAAGTAAAGTCTCCCTTAGTCCACAGACCTAAGGGGTCTCTTAGGCATAATTTAGACCCACCCCTCAATAAGCCTCCCACACCGGTCACAAAGGAGAACTTTATCGGTTACAGGGGTAGGGTGAAAATAGGGTACAAGATTGAGCAATACCCTAGAAATCCTAAAGAGTAAACAGTCTGGCTGAGGTAGCCTTTTGATCACGCATCTGAGTTACTGCCAGCTAGATATCTATCAGATCTCGAGTAGCTTACTCACAAGCATCTTCCAGAGTCTGGTGAAGTTTCCCCTCTGGAGGCAGGCTGTTCCTAGCTTGTGAGTTTGGGGGAGAGAGCCAATTTTAGATGGTAAAGCTCCTCTGTGTCCCCCGCATGGCTGCTGCTTCACCTCGCCCGTCCTAACTTATATAGCCCCCGTGACCTCATTCACCTGGTCCAGTGGAGGCCAGCCCTGGTTGGCTGTCCGCCAACCAGTTTGAAATGCATCACCTGTTACCGGGCAGATTCCAGCCCACCAGGTAGATGCCCCTCACCCAGGTACCAGTCCCCTAGGCAGAGGGAGCAGGTTTCCCCCCTCCCTCAGGACTGCAGCCAGCTCAGGTTCCCTAAAGAGATAGGCCGAGGTGTGACTTCTCTGTGCTGGCCCATCTTAATCACATTGTCACAGGGCAGAGATTTTGGGGAGAAACCAAGGTGGCTTTCTGCCACAGAGGCTATTCCAAAAACTAGCTTGGTTTGTTCAAGTAGCCTTCACTTATGTGTCAATCAGGGCATGCTTCTTATCATTGTCATCAGCCCCTGGTTACAGATAAGCCAGAGAGAGGCTGATCTTGGAAGAAGGCTCACAACTGCAAAGGAGGCAAGTACATCTTCCACCTGGACCCAAACACAGCACTGGGATAGCCACTGACAATAGCATCAGGGAGCAGTGGGGCTGGAAGGGACCTGTGGAGGCCATCTAGTCCACTCCCGGCCTGGGGCAGGATCAGCCTTACCCACCATCCTATACAACTCCACTGTGCAACCTCTTAGCAAAACTAGATGGTCAGCTCTGACACAATGCAAGTCAAACCACCTGAACCTGCCCCAGAGAAAACAGAGGATGACAACAGTCAACATCCTGCTTCTGTACAGGCTGTTAGTACACGCTCGAGAGATCCCAGGTAGAGGCCGCATGCCCTGCTACAGAAGAAGACCCCCCCCCCCCAAACACACACACACTCTGTACCAAACTCACCACGGGGTAAAATTCCTCCCTGACCCTAAATCTGGCTTCAGTCTGACCCTGAGCAGAGGGACAAGACCTTCTGGCCAGGAACCTATGGGTTTTAGTCCCAGCAGGAGCACTGGCACAGCCCGGTCACAATCCCCAGCCTGGGCTGCAATCAACATGCAATGCCTCTGAGGAAGGCTTAACTGCCCCCATCCTATCCCCAACACATGTAGCAGTAGGGGAGGGAGATTAATCCCCTCCTAAATCCATGTAGCAACCTGCAAAGCCCAGAAGCCTCTGCCATCCCCACAGTGGAGCACAGGCATTGCTACTCCAAGATCATCCCCGACCAGGGGCTGTCCAACCTCTTTGTGACACCTCCAGTGATGGAGAGTCCACGACTTCCCTGGGTGTCTATTCCACGGCCTCCCTGCTCCAACAGTGAAGAAGTGTTTCCTGATCTCCAGTCTAAGCCTAATTTACTGCAGCCTCAAGTCACTGGTCTGCATCCTCCTCTTCTGCAGCAAGAGGGGAAAGGTGCTTTTCCTCTTCTTGAGGGCAGCCCTTCAGGTGTCTGCTTTCATGTCTCCTCTTAAGTGCCTTTTTTCCTCAAGCTGAACGTGCCCAGCTCCTTCGGCCTCACCTTGTGTGACTCACTTTGCAAGTCCTTTTTTATTGCTGTCCCCTGCCTCTCGACCCTCTCTGATGTTTCCACACCTTCCTAAAATGTGGAGCCTCAAACAGCACACACTGCCCTGGATGAGGCTTAACCAGTGCTGAGTTCAGGGGCTGCATCACCTCCCATGTCTTGCACCTAATGCTTCTCTGGATATACCTCAGACTGCATTCACCTTTTATAACACATCTGCCTCATCCCGCAGACTCGTATTGAACCTGGGCTCTACCAAGACTCCCAAGTCCCTTTCCATAAAGCTGCCATCCAGCCAGGGGTCCTCCGTTTTGTATTTGTGTTTTTGATTATTCTTCTTGTGGTACAGCACCTTGCATCTGCTTGCATTGACAAGTGGTATCTTTGATATTACTGCCCATACAAACAGCTCTGCTCTTTTTCATTGCTAGCAGTATGGAAGTTTCCACTGAGCCTTGGATATAATCCCAGAGTCCTGTAAACATAGAGTCACAGGCAGTGAGGGTTGAAGGGGCCTCAGGAAGTCACATCTAGTCCAGCTCCCGGCTCAAACAGGACCAGCCCCAACTACATCATCCCAGCCAAGGCTTTGTCGAGCTGGGCTTTAAAAACCTCCAAGGATGGAGACCCCACCACCACTGGGTAATCTGTTCCAGTGCTTCACCACCCTCCTCGTAGTAGTAAAGCACTTTGCCCTAATATCTAAGAAAGTATAGAGTCTCTTTCTTAATATCTAATGTCAAGTTTAAGATATTAAGACTTTTTCTTAATATCTAATGTCAGCTTCCCTTGTCTGGCCCAGCCTATGGCAGTTCTGATATTTTTACATATCTGTGCTGCCAATTTATAGGTTTTAGCTACCTCTTACACTCCCTATCACTGACACCTTTTTTCTCCACCCTGGTATTACTGGTTTTTGTCCTTTCTTCCAGGACTCTTGGTAGACATGGCTCAGCGCTCACTCAAGCTATCAAATGAGTCCATTTGCACGTCAAGCTCTTTACATCCTTTTCCTATAAATGGGCGGCCCCCAGTCGGTGGTGCAGGTTGCAATGTTGATCTCTCTCCTTTGGGCCCCTGCAGTCACCCTGTCTCCCACTGCGCTCCTGGGGCAGGATCCCACCCTGATGGCCAGTTGTCCTTGCTCTCTCTCTCTCCTCCCCAGTCATCATCTGATCTCAAGATCCCAAGGCCAGTAAGTGGTTATTGGGCAGCAGCCTGATCTCCTGCACTGCAGTGTCAGTCACCCACCAGAGCCCAGAGGCCACAGTCAATATTTGATACAGGGTGGAGAACATGGCAGCTCCCACACCCAGAAATAAAAATGTTTGAAGCTTGCGGTGGGAGGGAGGCTCCCATCGCTAGAAGAGCAGCACATGTCAGTCACTGAATCCGTGTGGATCTACGTGCACAATAGCAGGCACCAGAGGGTCTGGAAACCATGCACAGCCCTACAACTCTGCTGTAGGTTGCAACTCATTTCCTAATGGGTCTGTGATCGTGCAGAAGTGGCAGTAGCTAGTACACAATGTCTGTCACCTGTGCGCGTGTCAGAGAAGCCAGCCTGAGGTCTGCCAAGGTGGAGGAATCCAGAATAACAAAAGCAAGGCGGGGTGGCACCTTAGAGACTAACCCGTTCAGAGAGGCAGACGCTGTTGTAGGCAACAACGTGCTGTTAGATGCTACCTGAGCTAGTAACAGACTGGCCTTGTGCCACCAGATGCTCCCAGGAGGGCAAGGGTGCCATTAGCTGCCATCAACAAATCCCAGCATGCGTATCCCAATTCCCTGTGCCGAGATACCAATACAGAGCAATGGTTTCCATTGCTCAGGTGGAGGCTATTTGAACCCTGTATGACACCATAGTTCATAGTTTCATAGTTAGTAGGGCTGGAAGGGATGTGAGCAGATCATCTGGTCCGACCCTCTGCCATGGCAGGAAAGAGTACTGGGGTCAAACGACCCCAGCAAGATGATTGTCTAGCCACTTCCTATAAAAGTTTTTGTTTGGCTGACGGGACATACAGAAGAGCACTTTACTTCCACAACAGCTTAACCCTGAGCCTGTCCCCAGCCCTCCTCTGCTTCCCTTTGCACTGACTTTGAAGTTAATAAATGACCCTCTTTTGGCGTGTGGAACCTTTTCAAATCCTCTACCACCTGGTATCGCTTACTGCATTAATCACCGTCCCGGGAACAAACTAGCTTTGACTTCAACAGATCTGCAAACTACAAAGATTTGTCCATTCTAGATGCTATAGCAAGAAGTCTGGAGTTTCTCAAGGTACCTTGAACTCATTTAATTGCTTGATGAGAGGGAAAAAATGGAAGTTTTATAACTTGATGGTGGTGACGATGGCTGAGCTTTGGCACAACATGGTGTCTACATTTTTGACAATCTTTACAGTTTAAACTTTCACGACCCAAATTTCAAAATGTACCTCTGGCAATATTTTAATATTGATAGAGAAAATTGTAATTCATGAACATCCTGCTGTTTAACTCATAAGAAAACAACTTCTGTGTAATGAAGAAGCAAATTCAAAAGAGAATCAGTAGAGACCAAGTATTAATTATGCAGGCATAGAACAAATTAATAGTCCAATGCAGGATATAACCCTTCATGTATTAGCACTAGAAAACATTCTTGCAGCAATTGTTTTTAAGTGTAGTTGAGGTCCACAACGATCTTTTTTTTTTTTTTAAATGCACCATTTACCTACATGCAATGGCCAGAACTGAACATGAAAGATGTCGATGTACAAAATTTGTGTCTTGTCATCTGAGAAACAGTCTCCTGTTTTTAAAGGTCCTGATCTTTATACATGTATGCAAACAATTATCAGTGTGCTTTCTCACTGATGTTTTGCACTACCTATAATTTCCTCAATCATGAAGGACCCCACTACACTTTAAAATATATGCACAAAGTTTTGCTTGTCCTGAAAGGCAGGTACCAGGGGAGTTAGCAGCTCTGTTAACAGCTCTTAGGACATAAAGGGAGGGAAAATGGATGGGCAGGGAACGCCGGGAGGAAGTAGACACTTATTCCATTAAGAACCTGGCTCAGTTTTTAGGGGGGTCAGACTTCTGCTTCAGTGAAAAGTGCCATCATCTCTGAACTAGGCCACTTCTCACAGCACCTGTCTACAAGAGAAAGAACATCCTGGGGTCATATTGCAGGACTGCAAATGCTGCATTTGCTACACCAGGCCCGCTTTATCATTCCTGGTACGCAGCAATTTTTTGCAATCATGCTTTCTCCATTCTCATTCCTCAGACTTAAACCATTGCTCTTCTGAAACTGTTGAAGCAGAAAGGCTGTCAGATCAAGAGGCCTGGCAGAGCACTTTGACACCCTGCCAGGGTCATGTTATATAGGGGTGTGATGGTGGTATCCAAACCTCTCCGTGCTGATGAAGCATCTCTACTAAGGAGTCTACAAGGGAAAAGAAGCATCGTGCTTTGCTTTACTTGGCATTTGCTGTGTGCATCCATTAGCAGCTGAACCAAGGGAGCCACATGCAACACAACGATGGTGACAAACTTCATGGAGATGTCCAAACCCAGCCGTCATGCTGTGTCTTGAGCATGAGACCAGCCTATTCTCTTTCTGCTTTATGGCAGTACTGTAACACCTTCCCATCCTTTTAAACTGGACCTGAGCCCTAATGGCAGCAACTGGGCTCTGATACACTCTCACGGTCCCACCAATACATTTGCAGGAGTCAGATCTCCATCGGGGATGGGCTGCCAACGTTACTGAGAGAGAGCGATGCCAGGTGAGCACGAAATGCAGCAGCACCTCTGTGACTCTGACAGGATGAGAGAGAGCCGACCATTTCCAAACCTCGTGGCAAAGCTCAGCTGCAGCCCTGGACTCGAATGACAGGCTGTAATGAAAGGAGAGTGCCGCCTGTCCCCGAAGAGGCAAAGCGTTTAGTTCTGACTGTGCCAGGCTGCCTGTGATTAATTTTTAATTTTTTTTTAGCAGCATGACAAGCCATTTAACAAAGCGAGTAAAACTTTGAAACTGAAATCTGCTGCAATGATACCGGAGCCGACTGCTTTTAAACCGGAGGTTGTGCTGCGTGCTGGAAAGCATCGTTTGAGTTATTGATCCAGGACGCCAGCGTGCTCCACGGACGACAGAGCATTTGTTTTTCCTGGAATCACACAGGATCAGAGCTTTTCCCATTTGCAAACGGCGTACTCAATCCAATGCTGATTCTTGAAGTTATTAGGTCCTGAGCCAGGACCTTTGCAGGTATTTAGGCACCTAATTCCTGTGGATTTCAGTGGTGATTAAGCACCTAACTACCCTCAGGAATCTCGGCCTAAGATATTAGTTGGGTCACGGGCGGCATTTGCTGAGTGTTGGTGCAGTGCGTGGCCCGGGGGCGGTCCAGCTTGGTTGGAGTTTGCAGGCACTTATGCAGCTGAATAGCTGCAGTGATCAGAGCACAGGATTGATTGTCCCCAAGCTGATTATTGTTCATTACGGTGCTTATTTCTAAAAGGAGCTAACGGTGAAACTAAGTACAAACTAAAATAAAGCAATAAAGAGTCATGGGAAGGGAGGGAAAAGAGGTTCTAAGACCCAATTCAGAATATAATAATGGGCATGTGCTTTTGTCTTACTGACTCCAAGGGGTCTTATATAAAAGTTTTAGGTTAAACACATGCTTAGGAGACGTCCTGATCTGAGGCTGAGGCACGGAAACTATTGCTGACTATGATGAAGATGTGACTGAATTGTTCATTTCAAATAATTTCTGTCTGTGTAGTGTTTTTTTGTTTAATTATCTGATGGGAAACTCATGCTTACAGTTCACGATCTCCTCAAACAATTTGTATTTAATTTGGACATCTTTTTTTCCTGTTATGTTCATGAACTTTGCTGTGCCTGATTCCTTAAGGCATATGGTCTCATTTCTGTTCCTCAGCTGGGAACTTCAAGCTTTATCAATAGTCCTTCTGCTCATTCATGTCATCTTCTCAAGTGTTTACAATGGTAGAAGTCTATTGTGAAAATAAGAAAAAGGACTTTTCAAAATGGGCATTTTTTTTCTTCTCAAAGCATTCTTGTGAAAACTGCTTCAGTCACCAAATTTTCTCAAGTGAATGCAAAGATTCATAAAAGCTAGCAAAACCAAATCACCAGGTTTTAAGCCTATGGGTTTTCATGTATACTCTGTACTGCCTATGTCATATGGATTCACTGACTTCTAGTCTCATAATATTTTTTTTAAAGATGTGGATTTTTGTATGCAGATGCAACAGTTGAAAACAGTTATATTCTGTATGGACAAAACCTGATTTAAATTCTGCATTGGCTGCTCCTAAATGTGCAGGTCTATATGAAGCAAGCTTTATCACTACTGATGTAGTGCACTTTATGTTAGTGCACTACATCAGTATTTCAAAATGTTATGGAAAACATCTACAAAATATATTACCTACAGGAAATCCCAAACACTTAATCATGTCATCTGCCACATACACATCTCACATCCTTTTATGAGCATTTGCCCTGGCCTCCTCCTGGCTGGGTACATAGTTATCCAACTTCCCTGACTTTTTCCAGAAACAATATCAACACATACCTTTTGCTGAACAAGGGGTTACAAATTGGCTGTTTCTCAAAGGTATGGGGAGTGCACTGGTACCATGAAAGCATTTGTCTTTGGTCTTTGACTACAGACAACTACAAAGGATATCTCGTGTACAGCGCTGATTCTGTGAACCCGGGATGCTGTTATGACTGAAGGGTGTTAGGAAGAGGCTGTCTTAGATTAAACACTAATATAAATTTTCAAGAGTTTAAGGTGCAGTGAATTCAATATTTAGAAAGCAACAGGAGGCTGCTGCTTCCTGGGACATTAAGGATTTAAAACCAACCAGCACATAAAGGTAACAGCATTCATCTGCTATGCTCTTTGACAAGATCCCGGGGTTGGCAGAGACTTTGAGGGTCATCTAGTCCAGCTGCCAGCACCGGTGCAGCATGCACCGTGCTCAGCCCATCCCACGCAGGTGCCCAACCACCCTCTTTTTTGAAGACCTCCAAAGAAACCGAGTGCACATCTTCCCCGGGCAGCTAGCTCTGTTGTCATGTTGCTCTGACCGCTCAGACAGTCTTTCTGAGATTTGATGTCAGCCTGGTTGGCTGAAATGTAAGCCCATTGACCTGCCCTCCGTGGCAAGGCAGATTAATTTTTCCCTCGTTTCTTTACAGTAGCTTTTAAAATATTCAGAACTATCATCATGCCCTGCCTTGAATTTCCTTTCATCCAGTTTAAACATATCCAGTTCTCTCAAACGGTTTTTATTCCAACCTCTTTATTTTCTTTGTCTGGATAGTCACCAGCTTGTCCACATCTTTCTTTAAATGTGGTGCCCAGAACTGGCTGCAGCATTTCAGCTGACGAATAACCAGACTGGTAGCATCACCTCTGACCTGTGCCTACTGTGGCTATGTTCAAAGTAGTCCAAAAATGCCCTTGCTTTGATGCATGTTGAGCTTGTGATCCACTGTAACCCCCAGCTCTTTTCGGCAGTGTGAGTGCCTGGAAAGTTACCCCCATGCGGTATTTGTGCATTCGGCATTTCCTCCCAGTGTGCAACACTTTTCCTGTGTCTTCGGTGTCTAGCTCAGTTCCTTGATTTATAAAAATCCCACACTGATATATTTGCAACCCCCCCTGGTTTTGTCATCTCCTCCTTTGATCACAGTGCTCTCTATCCTTGCATGTAAACATGAACAACAAGCGTTGAAAAGCACCAGAGCCAGAAGGCAACCCTGCTCGAGACCTCACTGCCATTAGGACCTTGATCCATTTATAGTAACTCTCTGCTTGCAGTGATTCAACCAGGTGTGTCCACCTAATGGTCATTCTGTCTAGCCCAGCTCTCTTAAAGAGTATGACTCCGAGGGCAGGTATGCCGTATTCACCGCACCCCCCTAAGCCTCCCAAACAGACACCATTAAAGAAGGAAATCGGGTTGTTTTGTTCTCATTTGTTCATAGCAAATCCATGTTCACTGCTAATGATCGTTCTTTCTGCCTACTGGTGTTTGCAAACTGATTGCTTTATAATTTGCTCTGGTATCTAAATCATATAAATACATCAATAGATAAATAAGTGCCAGTAACTTTCCAGGTACTGAAGGCAAGCTGTCCCATCTGCAATTCCCTGAGTCTTCCTTTTCCCTTTTTAAAGACCGATACTATATTTGCCTTTCTCTAAGCCTCTAGGACCTCGTCTGTCCTCCAAGGGTTTGTCCACAACTTTGCCAATGGCTCAGAGATTTCTTCAGCCAGATCCCGACATGAAATATTCTGGGCCCTGCTGCCTCAAATTAGTCAAAGTCTCTTGTGTCCTCTTCACTTGTCATGACTCACATCCCATCCTCTTTTCTGTTTATATTCAGTTACTAGGTGTCAGGTCACAGTTTCTTCTTTATTGTGAAAACTGAAGCATTTCTGTATATCTTCTGTTAATAGCTCCCCTTCTCTGTGGAAAAGAGGACACAAACTGGCCTAGATCACCATCACTAGCGGTATTTAAAGAGGAAGTGAAGTGAGTGTCTGTCAGGAATGGCTTAGGTAGGACTTATCCTGCTGTAAATTTGTGGGGGTACCTCGATGGGCCCGCTGGAGCCTTTCCTATTTTCTGTGATTATGGGACCCTTAGCAGAAAGAGTAGCTGCAGCTAAAATCTACCCTGAAATACTGCTGACTCCCAGCATGCAGCCAGAGATGAGGAAGAAAGCTGAACACACTCATCACAGCACAGAATAGGGTTGTCCTTTCAAGCCAGTCAGACGCTGGGGCACATCCAGACAAGTGTGCACATGTGGTACGCAGTGCCGCACACCCACCCCATCTGTAGCACCACACATGGAGGCATTCTCCATGCTGCTAATTTGCAGCGTGAGGTGGGATCGACACTGGGAAATCCTCGTGTCAAAGAACCCTGTGCCCCAAAAAGTGGGACAGCACATCTGGTAGCAGTGCACGCCGCTGAAACTGGGGCCTGGCCTGCTGCAGGCTCCCAGGGCCCCGGGGAAAGCCACCCTCCCTTGCCCCACCCAGGGCAATGTGCCACTTGCCAGAGAGCGCGTGCACAGGGTGTATGAAGTAAGACAAGCCATAGCAGAAATCACTTTGAGTTTCCCCCTCCATCCTGGTGTTTGCACCAGGCAGTGTTTTTTTCTGTGACAACTCCCAGATGAGCAACGATCATATTTATTCCTCAGAACCGATAAAATCAAATCCGTGAATATCTATAGCCAATATTCCCTCTCCAGCATCCCTGAGAAAACTGTCAGATACTTAATATGACTGATTTTTCTGCTGGCTGAACTTAGCATCAACTTCCTAAGGAAATCACGATGAAAGGGCTTCTCTGTGTTCTGCTGCTGCTGCTGATTATTCAGGGGTTATGTTCATCATCATATTTTTTTTTCCCCATGGTGATTTTTCAACCCTCCAAAAAGTAGTTTTTTTCTGTAATGGAAAGGGAAATTCTCTGGGGAATGTCCATTTCATTAAAAAAAAAAGAAGAAGAAGAAGAAGAAGGGCATTTGAAAATAACAACAACAACAAAATATTTTTCATAGCTTGGTTCTTGCAAACTGAAACATGTCAGCCACAAACAGAAATATTTTTGGCTTCCAGCAGAAAGCTCTTTCCACCTCCCTCAAATCCAAGAGATTTTAATGCAAATGGAAACTTTAAATCAAAATTCTTTCCTGTAAGAAGAAAAATTAAAAGCACTGAGAAGTTCAAATAGCTCCAGCACAATGCCTGGATGGGCGCATGAGACCTGGGAGCTGGCTCAGAAGCCCCTATAGCCTGAGATGTCCTGCTCTGGGGGAAGGTGTTGGGGGGGATCTGGCAGGTTGTGCTGCACTCCTCAACCAGCAGCCAAAAAGGAGATGGGTTGTGATACTCTTGAGCACATTTAATCTCTTTGAGCTCACATCATAGTGTTGCCACAGAGTTATTCAATGGTATTACTAGCCAAGGGGCCAGCATCACTTATGTCACCTGCACCTGTCATGTCATCACCCTGCGTTTCGGTGGACTTCGGCGCTGCCTCCTGAATTCCCCTGCAGGTGAGCTGACGGCTCAAACACCTGGTGCCGGAGTGACTGTGCTGACAGCGAGGCAGTCAAAAGTACTGAAAGCAGGAGGGAAGTCCTCTTAGTTTTTTTCTTTTTTCTTTTTTTAAAGAGGGATATAACTTCAGACATCAGTGATCCCTTTCTGCAAACCACCAGGCCTGCATGTGAGGAGGACGTGGAGGTCATAGGGAAGGAGCAAGTCCTTCAGTCAGTGGTAATGCATCTGCCTTGCAGCAGGAGCAGGGCTGCTGCCCTCTCTCTGAGAAGCCTGGTGTTCCTGGGATTAGAGCAAGGACACCATGTAAATATGCACATTTGCCAGTCTAAGCACATACAGGACCCTCACACTCATCAACAAATGTCCTCACAACCCTCCTGGGAGTTTCCAGCCCTAGTTTACAGAAGAACTTCGCTGCAGTGAAGTTACGTGAGGTGCCCAGTTTCACAGAGGCAGCGTCAGGGTCAAACTCAGTCCCAGTCCAGTTCTGCCCACGCTGACTCTGAATTGAGCCCGTCACTGTCATATGGCACTAATAATGTCTTGCACATGCCACGGACAGCAGGCAGGTGAAGTCCCTGAGCTCTGTGCTTACCCCCCAAATGCCCTCCTGGCTTGAACTGAGCACAACACTGGACTTCCCCATCCTGCTGCAACCTAGCAATGGTGATACAGCAAAGGCTTACACGAGAGGAGGAAAGTTACAGGGCATTGCTGTCATCGGGACTCAATTGAACTGGAAAGACTTTGTTTCCTTGTGCATATTTTGTTTGAAAAAATAGAGTTGAGCCAATATTTCAGAGGAGGCCAGAAGTTTGCAAGCAACCACAGGCCACCTGGCCCATCCTGGATAGCAAGCCACTTTGTGATTTCCTGACGCTTGGGTTGCAAAGAGCTGGCTCATTGCTAAACAGCAACATAGAGCAGCGTCAGGGCTATCCTAATTGCACCAGCTATAATGAACCCTGCACTCCAGCCCTGTCCCCTTCCTCCTGGCCATACCTTCCACACTGGGATAGGGCATGAACCAGGGAGAACTGCCCCGGGGTGACAACGCTGTGCTCCAGCACCCGACTGCACCATCTTTCAGGCATCTTTTTACCACTACCGCAGCATGATCCCATGTGGCAGGGCCACCAATGTGCCACAGCACGTTGAGAGCATGGAGCTGACCTGCCACTAATTGCACTGTGGGGATCATCGGGGAACCGTCCTCCTAACCAGATCGGAGCAGCATTCAGAACAGATTGCCATTGTCAACGGTCTGCACATACCAGACCTCCTCTCATCGCCATGCTTGTCTCTCCTGCACGGCCAAGCACTGTTTTTATTTCCAGCCCCCTCTTTCCTAACATCTAATCCTGGAGACCGAGCTCTCCCAGCAGGGTAGACAGAAGTTAACATCAATTGCAGAACCACGGAGCATCCTGTTTCAGAGACGCTCTCTTCCCACTCCGATTACAGACCTGTGCAAAGATCACCGATGGCATAGCCGCTACTTCAAAACCATCATCACCATCACTGAGGTAAGATAACCAGTGTTACCTGCACGAGGGCAGCTCATGCAGGACTCAGCACTACAAGCTCACCTGCCTGTCCTCCCAGTTAGTTAATCACGCTGACTGGGAAGGACGGGGGCTATCAAATCACCTGTAGTTACCAGGCCTGAAAGAACTGGTTGGCTGCAGGCAAATGCACATTACTAAAGAGTTTACAAACAATGATCTATTGTCATGGGGTGACAACTACAGACCTCAAAGCCTGGCTGCTAATGGCATCAGTGAAACCAAAGCACTATCTGTGTCAGGCTCTGCTATGGCCTGACCTTAGCGCAATAACTTATTCCAAACCAAGCCATGAGCATCTGTACTCGTGACCTAGATAGCGTTTAACAACACAGCCATCCCTGGGGTGTGATATGGGATCACTTGCTTAAAGATATCCCCTGAGAAGGAACATGCCAGACGTACCAGTGCGGCGATACCGATGTGCTACACCAGACACGGGGGGGCTGATTCTCCGCCATGACACGCCAGCTTTACGCTCCTGGAGCTCCACTAACATCTGTGGGATTTCCTCAGTGTGCAACTGGTGTTAGCAGAATAGTGAATGGGTACCCTTGAGACTGAGATTCAAGAGTATTATTAACATGTTGGTTAAGCCTGTTCTCCTTGCATGAACTGCTTTTATTATTGTACTTAATAAATGTTCCCATTTTACAATGTAGGAATTGCACACATGAGACTTCATGTTTCTGTGCAGAACAACAAGCTTGATCTAAAATTGGAATATTAAGTAAAACTAACAGGCTGATCCTGCATCAGCATTTCAAATAATCACACACAAACATAAATTAAATCAGAAGCATCCAGGTTGTAGTGCTACAAATAAGGGCAGCAATCCTGCCCCAGGTAGGTAATCATATGGAAACCTGCTATGAACAATCAGACCTAAGTGACTTATCTCACAGCTACTTGGCCCGGTCATCACAAGAACGAACAACTCCTGGGAGGAAAACAAAACAAAAGGCTGGGCTGAAACACAAGGGCGATGTCCGCCGCACAGAACTGCCAAAAACACACCTGTAAAGACTTGCTGTTCTGATCACGGTGGATTGTGCAGTCCCTCAGTATGACTTCCAAGCTGCGTGTCCTAATGTGCATTTAATATTGAAATTAGTAATGCCAGCTGTCAGATTATCAAATCGCTTTTGAGGTGAGGTCAGAGCTTATACGCAGTCGGATTTGCCAATAATTGCATGGAGCTGGCCAAATTTTGAAATCTGCAAACCGAACCAGAGTTCAAGGAGCCCCTTTGCTACCGTGCTCATGGCCTCACTGGGGATTACAGCTGCTCTGAAACTCATGGATAATAGCCCAGGACTTTGTTCCAGCCCTAAGTGAATACAGGATCTCTGTCAGGAGTTAGTGCATCAGCAACTCTGGAAGAGACAGATGAAATCCCCTGCATCCTTATTGCTATCTATACTCTGTGTCAGTCAGTAATAAAGAGGATAGTCCTTGTTCCAGGAGGCTCATGAAGTCATGGTCCACAGGTTCTGTGGAGGGAAGGAGCAGATGCATGGAAGGGGAACAGCACATCCTCCTCCTGCTGGGAGCTGGACTAGGTGACCCTCCAGGTCCCCACAGGCCTTAGGAGTTTCACAGGTTGGAGGTGATTTGGGAAAGGAGGCTTATCAGGAAATGAATGTTATCACCATGGATGGGAGCAGGACAGGTCAAAGAATTAGGCTCCTACAGGAGCAGGATGAGGGCCAACATTGTGCATGGGGGAGAGGACACAGGAGAGATGGACACTTCGATCCATCTAGAGCATATTCAAAGCCTGCACGGCAAATCTCTGACTGCCAGGTGGCACTGATATGCAGCAGCCATGAACTTTGCTCACTCAGTGCACGCTGAAGTCTATGGGCACACTCCCTTTGACTTCAACAGATGTGGTATGAAGCAGTAGGTAATTACTGCTGGCAAATAATATAGCACTTAGTCCCCTAGTTTTGAATGGAGCAGCATAGGAAATTCTTCACTTAAAAACTGCAGAGATGAGAGGGAAAAAATCCACCAATTTTCCTCTTTTGCAAATGGACTGAAAGCAACAAGTTCGCTCAAGTGTCTGTATTAGGTGAACTTTTTAAATGAAGACTGAAGCAAAGCAGCTATTGAGTAGCCCCATCCATCTTCTTTGCATCTTTGGTGAGGAGTTTCCCCTGGATTGTTAACAGGACTCACAGCTCCTTGGGCCCTTCTTTTTGGCCAGTATACTTACAGACTCTTTTCTTGGTGTCCTTAACCTCCTCTGCCAGCTGCGGCTTGTCCTTTATTTTTGCTTTCCTGGTTTTGTCCCTGCAGGTCCTTGCTATTTCCTGGTGCATGTCCTTGGTGACCTGCCCATGGTCCCATTGCCTGTCTGCTTTCTTTTGCATCTGAGGCATCCTAGAAGCTCCTTTTGCAGCCACATTGGTCTGTTGTCATTCTTCTTGTGCTTGTGTGTCTTGTGTTGAGGTGCACGCTGCACAGCGTAGAGGGAACGCTGTCCTTGTGTTGGATGAAATCCACCTTTTTGAAATCTAGCACCCTAGTTTTGCTGACCTCCTGCTTCCCCCATCTCAGGATCTGCAATTCTATTGTATCACAATTGTTTCCCCCCAAGGTGCCCATCACCTCTCACATCCTCCACTACTTCTTCCCTGCTGACCAGGAAAAGATCCAAGACAGATGATCTGCTAGTTATATTCCCCACCTGTCTGAACAGAATAGTGTTCTCCATGCAAATTAGGCACCAACTTGATATTTTATGTTTGTCTGCACTTGTCTTTCAGTAGGTGTTTGGAAAATTGAAGTCTCCCACGGAAACCATGTTATAACTAGTATGATTTTGAGGGATGGATGAGCTTTGGGAGTCTTTTTGTGACATTCTGCATGTGATCTCTCCAGCCAGACAGCACACCTTCTGGGACCTGCAATACGGACAAAAATTGGTGTTTTGTCCCCAGTCATGCCCACTCTTCTCTTCCTTCTTGGTGCAGCCATTTTAGCGCTCCCACCATCTGACCCCAGCTCTCTTTCCTGCCCTGGGCAGGGGGTCGGACGCGGTGAGCTACTGAGGTCCCTTCCGACCCTAAAAAGCTATGAAATCTATGAAATCCCTGAGACCCTGAACTTCCTGCTCTCTCGACTGCTGATGTCCTCACCGCCGCCTTTTCCTGAGCTGTTCCACTGCAGACTGCTTGAAAGTGGTTGCTGACTTCAGTCTGTTCCTCTTAATTCGGGGGACCCTCCTTCTAGCGGCCACGTATTTCCAATGTTTTTCTTTTCCCTTTGGCTTCTCCAGTGCCAATATCTCAGGCCTCATTTCCCTGATAGCAGTGTGGCTACCTGTGCCCTGCACCAGATTGCACCTGGCACCATCTGAACTGCTGGCAAAGCAAGGCACGGTTGCATACTTCTGAGTATGCTGAGCCTGTGGACAGAGACCCAGACCCTTGGCACTTGTAACAAGGCAGGCAGAGGTGAGGGGTAGGAAGAGAAACACAGCACAGCCCCAGGAGAGCCTTTCCCCTCCGTTGTTTGTAGTTATACAAAGTGGGCTACTGTAGGGAGCTTGCACACTTTCCTACATGAAACCTGTTCAAATGGAAAGTGATTGGCAGCATGGTCATGCCCTTAGCCATTGCCATAGGAAGTTAAATAGAGGTTAGGCCACTATTCATCTGGGATGGGCTAAATTATGGATTTTCAATCAGGTAGCCATGGGGTGCTCTGCCTTGAGACCCTTTCAAGTGTCCCATGGGGTACCGCGCAACGTTTGAGACGTGTAAACGTGATTCACAAGATAAACCCAGAGCTTTCAAATAGGAATTTATAGTGTTCATCAGTTGGGGTCTTTCTGAGCTCTTTGCAACAAAATAAAATGGTCTGTTATATTTTTGTAGTAAAAAAAGGAGTGAAAACAAAGAGCTGGCATTGTCTATAGGGTGCCTCATGAATGGCCCCTTGAATATAAAACGATTCAGAACCACTGGCTGAAACCCAGTCCAGAGCAGGGGCTGGGTTGGATGACCTCTGAAAGTCCCTACCTCAAGACCCTATAGAGGAAAGGCTCTGCAATATGTCTAAATTGGGGTATTTTCTACTACTTTCCAGTTTTTGCAGTCAGCGGCCTTGACTACATGAGTTGTCACTGGACAGTCATTTAGTACTTGCATACCCAAGGACTAAATGACGGCACAATAACTGGTGTTATTGCACAGTAGCATCCCCACACAGTTGCCCGGTGACCCTTACTGCACAATAGCTCGTTACTACTGCACAGTAAAGTCATGTCATGGTTCATGCCCCGTGACGCTACTGAATGGTACTAACGAGGTACTGCGCAGCAAGCATCTCGGCCCGTTTGCCATTGTGCTTTGGAAAGCACGCAGCCATGCTGTGGAGGAACAACAACTTAAGGAGGATCATCACGCAAGACGTGTTGGAATTAGCTGTAGGTATGAATTACTTCCACCCACATTTGCTTTGCGTGACCCAGGAAAGCATACAGGAGATGGGGAAAAGGGATGGCAAACGAGTTGGAGTGCACTGTGCAGGCCTCAGGAACAGCACACTGAAGAATGTATTTGAATGACAGAAAGGCCAAGATTGGGACAGGGTGAGTTAAGCTCTTCAAACAGAGGCATGACGTGTTTTGTTTCTCTTTTTCCAGAGCGCGCCGGAGAGCGTGGGATGGCGTAGAGGAGCCTGGATTCAGCCAAGAAAGTGTTTACAAATCCTCCTGCACCAAATAACCCAATGCCTTTGTCTCTGATTCGCCTGAGTCACAAGAGCAAAACACGTTTGAGTCCTAAAACTGGAGAGCCTGCCTGGTACTCAGGTGTGACGATCTGCCCCCGTTTCTACTCAGGCAGTGCTCACACTGACACTGTGATTTAGCCCCCGAAATCGCTCTCTCTTTCTTCCCCAGCAGTGTTAATTTGGAGTGCCTCAAGGAACAGTGCCTGCAGCGCTTTGGAGAACTTCACACGATTTCCAAAGTAAGCAAGATGCTCAGGGACACCTGTCCCGGTGTCTTCCCTTCTTTCAGGGTAGACACTTGGAAACCCCCCATTCTTTGTACCACGGGTCTCACCCCAGCCGACCCAGCACCTTTGTTAGGTACTTGCCAGTCAGTCACCTGTGGAGGGACAGGGATGGGGGATTGCTGCAGATCACAGTGGCCTCCTGAAATCAAGGCGTCACTGCATTCCCGTGGGAACAGGGCCTCTCAGTGAAAGCAGACCCCATGGCTGGCCTGCCAAGAGCAAAGCCATGCTTCCCATGGGCACAGCAGTGGTCTGACTTCCCCAAGGCTCCTTCACAGCAGGCTCCTGGGTTATCAGGCTCTTTCTTTTGAGGGAGCATGTTTATTTTCTGTCCATCCCCAGAGTTTCTGGCATGTGTCACAAGGATCGAGTCAGTGCAGGGACAACCCATCTCTTGCATTGCGCCTTGGGTGTTTGCAGGGAATTGTAGGGCAGGAGATGGCTTCCTCCCTTCCCCCGTGCAGCGCCTGGAAGCCTTCCATTGACTTAGCTCAGTCTGTATGCCTACCATGACCATAGCCCAGGCGAGATGCAGTATCCATAAATCATTACACGATGCAAGGACCATGTCATCCACCTTCTCTTTGCAATTCAAGATTCCCTATAACTTTATTGTGTCTTCTTTTGTTTGCCTGCCCACACAGGACCAGTCCTTCCAGGCATTCCTGCCCTCAATCACATGTCTCTCCAGGTCTCCACAGCACTTGCCTCTGAGCCTGCTGTATTCCTCTTTAGTCCTCTCCGACATGGAGTGAAGACAGCTGAACCCCCTTTGTAAGTGAGGGCAAGCTGCTGAGTACAGATGGTTAGGAAATACTGATTTTTGCTGATAAGATATTTTAGAAAAAACAACATCAGCAAGTTTGGGGATTTCATCTCATAAGTGTTTGACAAACTTAGTTTTCTATGGAAAGCAAATATTTCTTCCTGAAAAGCAGAGGTGGAAAACCACTTATCTCTAAAAATTCAACCGGAAATTTTCAACCTGCCCAACTATTGATTCATTTAAAAACATTGAAGGGTTTTTTGTTTTGTTTTGGGGTTTTTTAGTTGTTTCCTATCCTCTTCCTCAACAAAAATGGTTGTGGGGCTGGGGAAGGAGAGGAGGAGGGAACTGGGCTGATTTAGTCTATAGAAGAGAAGACCGAGGGGGATTGAACAGCAGCCTTCACCTCCCTGCAGGGGGGCTGCAAAGAGGATGGAGCTGGGCTGTTCTCAGTGGGGGCAGATGGCAGGACAAGGAGCAATGGGCTCAGGCTGCAGCAAGGCAAGTTGAGGTTGGATATTAGGAGAAACTTTCACACGAAGAGGGTGGTGAAGCACTGGGACTGGCTCCCCAGAGAGGTGGTGAGTTTCTGTCCTTGGAGGTATTGAAGACCCAGGTAGACAAAGCCTTGGCTGGGATGATATAGTTGGGGCTGGTCCTGCTTGGAGCAGGGGGTTGGACTAGATGTGGCTTCCTGAGTTCCCTTCAACCCTCATTTTGTGTTTCTATGGAACTTTATTTTTAACAGCATCTATACATTAGGTAACTCACGAGAAAGTCCTGATTTTTTTTATTTAGCTCAGTTAAATTATAGTCCAGAATTTTCCTGAGTAGATTAGATTGTTCTTTCTCCTGTACATCACCTTGGATTTGTCAGCACTGAATGCTACTTGCCATCACCGTCTGTCTGAATTGGTTCATGTCAAACTCTTCATAATCTGCCATAGGCTTGGCTAGCTTCGTTAATTTTCCTGGACTAATCATCATTTGTAATTTCCACCCCCCTCACTGCCCACCCCTATGCCACTTTTCAAAGGTTGTTAATAATAACTAGGTCAATTAGCACAGCCCTTCAGTGTTACCCCAGGGCATGCAGGCACACACACCAGAAACTCGCATATCGGACTCAAGCAAGAAGCACCACATACAGAAGGGATGATGTCCAGCTTTTTCTTTGAGGGTGCCATGTCTGTGTTCATGTAAAAACAGCCGCCACTGTTTTGGTTTTTTGTTTGTTTTTTTAATAATATTTGCTGTTTGGTGTTACATAAATCATAGGAGGCTTCAGCTGAACCGTGTGTATGAGAGTTTGCTTGAGTGGGTTTTTTGAGCTTTACTGCAAGGTGGGAATCCATTTTTTCCCCTATCAGATCCTGTTTGCAGACTTTGAATTCAAATTCTTTCTTTGTGGCATTGGAGATTGCAGTCTAAGGAGTGAGTTTATTTTAACAAGAACTGCAGGTGTTTTTTCTGTGTAAAATTGGAGTGTAGAGTATCACCACAAAATTACTTTGCCTTTTTGTTGATTTCTGGGATGCTGCCGTAGCATGGAAAATGAACACAGAAATAGGAAAGCCCATGTAAGATGACAGCACAGTTTGGTCACGGAGCAGAGAATGAGACCCAGAGCGTGATGATGGCATTGCTGTTTACAGAAACAGCAACGACAAAAAAGGAGGATGCAGGAGTCACACCTGTAAGTGTGAACTGCAGCCTTCCAGGACATTTAATAGGATTAAGAGAACATAACTTAAAAAGGGATATGCATGAGTAGAGGTATCATGAAATCCAGTCTGGATTTCCTTTAATAAAAATCATCTATCTATCTATCTATCTATCCATCTATCTATCTATCTATCTATCTAAAATACATACATATATATATATATATATATAAAGAATGCGGGTAACTAACTACCTGTGGGAACTAGCTACTCGGGGATGATGGATCCTCCATCCCTTGAAGTCTTTAAGTGGAGACATGCCTTTGCAATGTCTCTGTAAAAGTTATGCTCTATCTCAGCCAAAATGCATGAGCTGGAAGGAAGCACCTGGTAAAATATTCTGATGTCGCATACAGGAGGAAAGATAGGAGGATCACAGGGAAAACCTTCTGCCCTTCGAAATGACTAATCAATACTGCAGTGGTCTAGCTCTGCCATGAACTCAGTCCCTTTCTCCCTTTCGGCAGTAGGGGTGCTGGGCAGCCACAAGGGAAGAAAGGTGCTTGTTGCCGTGCTCGGGTGGTGGGATGAGGGGTGTGCGTCGGACCCCAGGCCGAGGATGGAGGGACATGGTCAGCCTGGCCCTGCAGCCTCTCCTTGCTCCTTGCCAAGCCAGAGGAGGACAAGGGAAGGATGGAGCATTGGTTAGTTTATCCTAGAAGCTGTGATTGGCACTTCCAAGAGCTCCTTGTTATCCAAAAGCCTCAGAGGTGATGGTCTGTGTCTCAGCAATCTTGTCCTCAAAGAAGCATCCTGGACTGAAATGAGAATCCTAATGGGAGCCCCACAAAATGTTCTTGCTCCTCTTTCAGCTGCAGATTAGCTTTTGTCCCTACTTCACGTTGCGGTGCGTGCACCGAGGCAGCCAGCCGTTCCTCCTGGCTCCAGTGATGCAAAGCGGCCATGCACCCGGATCTCCTGGTGGTTTGGCATCTGTTGGTTTTGCTGGAGCAATACGAAGTAGCCTTGATCCACCTGTGGATCTGTCTCCATGGCTAGGACTCCTCCTTGTAAGTGACCTTAATCTCCTCTTTTTGGCCTGCCTATTTACTTGTGCTTAGGTCACTGCTAGGAGGAGATAGAGAAGGGCTACAGGCAACATGCTCCCATTAAATGTGCAGCTGTATTCTGACCTCTCCTCTTGAGGCTAGACATGGCATCAAACAGCTAAATAAAGACATATGGCTATAGACGGGTAGCACATGAGGCTGGACGGAGCCTTTAAAAGTCATCTTTCTGTCCTCAGGTGGGTTAGCTTTACCAGCCTCATTCCTCCAAGATATTTGTCTGACCTGTTCTTGAATGGCTCCGTTGCAGACATGCAGCAGCCTCCCCAGACAATGCATCACTGTGCTTAACTATCTTGACGAGTTAGTTTTCCCAGAGCCTACCTCTTGTTGCATTTTTTGCCTATTATTCCCTATCTTATGTCTAACGAACAAGGTAAACAGTTTATAAGCTTCTTCACTGCAGTAAACTTTTCCCTATTTGACATATTTAAATGTCTTCCCTCATTCTTCTCTCTTGATTAATCAAGCCCAGTTCTTCCAGTCTTTTCTTTTAGGTCAGGCTTTTATAGACCTGTGTTCACATTGTTGCTCTTCTCGAGATGCTTTCCAATTGATCTACAGCTTACCTGAAGTTTGGTGCCCAAAATGTTGGTCCAAGTGACGCCTTGCTAGTACTGAGTAGAGTGGAAGGATCACTTCAGATGTCTTATGTATGAGACCTGTGTGTATACATCCCAGTGGGGCAGCTCTTTTTCACTCAGCAGCATGGTATTGCTGAATTGTGTTCAGTTTGCTGCCCACTAGCATGCCCACATCTTTTTTTTTTCATCTGCAAAACTGCAGCCTCGCCACTCATTTCTCCCCTCTGCATTTGCAGCTGACTATGCCTGTGTCAGCCTTGTAGGGTGCACTTGCCTTGACTGAACTGCATCCTACTTATTTCAGCTCATACCTCCAATTTGCCAGCTTCATTTTGAATTCTAAACCTGCCTTCTAAATGTATGATGACACTTCCCAGCTCGGTATCAGCTGCAGATTTAATGTAAACTCTCTATTCCCTCATCCAACTCATGGAGTAATAGCTTGACTAAGACCAGACCCAGGACTGCCCCAAGTACAGCCCCACTTTATACACTCTTCGAGTTCAAGAGTGAGCCGCTACTTACTGATCTTTGATGTGATTTTCCAATCAGGTGTGAATGCACCTGATAGCACTTTTTTTCTAGACCAATAATATTCAACGGTGTCTGGCATACAAGTGAATCTTAATACTTGGGCTCTTAACATGTTATCAAAGCGGGGCTTTACTTTTGATTATTTCTTTTTTTCATTGCATGTATTAGGTATGTCTTTCCTGCAATCACAAAAAATGCAACCTGGGTGTGCCAACTGTTACAGTGTCCTGTAGGTTTTCCTCTTGTGAATTGGACTGTGTTTACTCTGATTTCTCTAGGGGTGTAGATGTTGTTGCAGCCCTTTGGCTAACAATGACAGCTGAGTGTTACTGCTCTAGATCATATTTCCCTCGCTTGGACAACACGTGGGGAAGGTCAGAAAAGCCCGACCAAATCGTTATATCACATCTGCTGTTTATCTCATGTTCACCAGGCCTGGTAGGAACTTAGGTTAGACTAGGGTAATGTCTTTGGCCATGTGTAGACAAAATGAGAGGCATGCGTGCATGACACTTTAAAGCAGGTTAAATGCTTTTGCACCACTTTAATAGTGTTGGTGTTTGCACACGTCAGAGGCGTAATTCCAAGTGATATAGCAAATTTGGTGGTGTAAAGCACCTTAAAAGACTTGGGGCACAGCAAACTAAAACTCCTCCAAGGAGTTTTAATTTGCTGCTCTACAGCCATGGAGTGAAGCACTGGGCCCCTTGCAGCTCAGGGGCTCTGCAGGAAGCCCTGCAGGCAGCCTGGCAGCAGCCCGGGAAGGCAGGCTCAGGCCAAGGAAAAAAAAGCAGCAATCTTTTTTTCTTTTTTCCTCCGGAGCCTGCCTGCTTGCCTGAGCTGCATGGGGGCCTGGTGCTTTAGTGCCCCCCAGGACCACCCGAGCTGGGTGCCTGTGGGTGGGTGCTGTCTGGGGG
Source organism: Crocodylus porosus (assembly GCF_001723895.1). NCBI lineage: Eukaryota > Metazoa > Chordata > Crocodylia > Crocodylidae > Crocodylus > Crocodylus porosus. Next base: position 117,771,250 of record NW_017728947.1, on the reverse strand, counting down.
GAGGCCCAGGGACCACTCCACCTGTCGAAAGCTCGCCCTCCCCTCCCCACTGGAGAGCCAGGTAAGTAGGTTTGTGCACGACGTGGGGGTTTAAAGGGCCCTAAATTGAAGCGGTGTTTTTAAAAATCCACTGCTTCAATGTAGGGCCCCATTTCATCTACACACACCCTTCTTGATTAAGCCATGTTGGCTGTTATTTAACACCTTGTTATTTCTAGGTGTTTACACACTGATGTTTTATTTGTTCCAATATCATTCTAGAAATGAAATGAAATCATTTGGCCTAAAAATTTCCTAGGTCTTTGTTTTCCCTATTTTAAATGATAGCAGCTGTTGGTCCATTTCCACTCTTCTTGAAAGTCACCTAAGCTTTGAGTTCTCAGAGATAATCACTAATGACAGATTGCTTCAGCCATTTCCCTAAGTGCTCCAGGGTGAAGTTCATTAGGGTCAGTGGATTTGCAAACTTCTGACTCTTCTAAAATCTTTCGTCCCTGCTCTCAGTTCAGCTCATGCCCACTGCACTGATGCCAGGTGTGTTAGCCGCTCAGCAAAGATGGAAGCAAAGAGGAATTAATGCATTGTCTTGCAGGGCATCATTTATTCTCCCTCTCTTTCCAGTGAACAGTGGACCAACTCTTTTCTTGAACTTCCTCCGTACAAATGTACTTACAGACTGTTTTCTTTTTACCTCTTGTGTCCCTTTCTAATTACATCTCAAATGGGGCTGTGCAAGAGCCCTGTCTCTTTCCCTCTGTATGTTCTTGCTATGTCCCTGCACCAAACTTTAGTCATTTGACCCAGCTTCCATGTTCTGTATAATTCCTTCTTGAGTATCAGAGCTTTGAAACGCTCATGGAGTTAGCTAAGCTGGTCTCTTTTTATACAATTACTACCTTGTCCTTTCTCTGGAATAGTTTAAAATAAAGGAAGTGCAAAGGAAGTGCAAAGAAACTGCCAAATCTCTTGAACTGTGTTCCCTCTTAGGCTTACTTATCTATCCACCCCAGTATCTATTGACACCTGCTTTGTCAAAGTCCATTGGCCATATTTTGCTGCTCTCCTCCATCCCAACCAAAGAACCAGATGCTCTCACTTAACCATCACTATCACCCAAATTCTCTTCCACCCTGATATCCTCAACACATTGTTCCTTATTGCTCATATTCAAACCTAAACGAGCTGCTCCTCTGTGAACGTTATCCACCTGCTGGACAATGAATGTGCTGGACGTTTTCTTTCCCAACAGATTGCTGAGTCCTTAAAATCCTGTAGTACCTCCAGGTACTGCCTTGACTCTGCAAGTTGATGTACAAAGCCCCATCCACTCAATCTTCCTGGCTAGTTACCCAATAGTAAACCTCATCCTTGTACTTCTCTCTTTTTTATCTTTACCCAGAGATTTCCAATAGGACTATCTCCCACCACATCTTAGACCTCAAAGCAAGCACACACATCTTTGATACACATGGCATCGCCTCTTCCTTTCCCCCATCCCTCCTTTCTGAACCAGCTATATGTTTCTATATTGATATTCCAAGCATGTGAACTATTTCATCAAGCCTCTGTTACTCCCTATTAAGTGACAGTTTTAATTACATGCTAAGATTTCCAGTTGTTCCTGTTGATCCCCCATACTTCTCACATTAGTAAAAAGACACCTCTGTTGTTAAGCAGATTGACCCTCTTTCCTTCTTAATTCACCTACTGTGACTGCCATCTCTTTTAAGTTTTCGGGCCATCATCCACGCTGTTGTGGTTTGTATGTACTTCACGGCTCAGTCGTTGGACCTTGCTCAACCCTAGTTTAAAGACACCATCACTACATTAGCAAGACTGTGATAAAAGCTGCTCTGGGTCCCAGCTGTGATCACCAGTCTTCTTCCTTAGGTCATCCACCCCTCTATGGTGGGGAAGGCCAAAGTCCTCCAGAAATACCCTGCTACTCAGCTGAGTAGAGGGTTATGTCTTCATGGATGCATCTGAAACCTTTATCCTTGACTGGAACAGTTGAAGAAAAGCACCATCTCCTTCAGCCTGACTCCAAGACACTCACCTTTCTAATCTGCTCATGGTCACCCCTGCTTAGGGTCATGATACATGTGTGGTTGAAGAGCATGGGGTCTTAACCAGAAAGCCAGCTGAGTTCTGGCAGCTGGGCTGTCACCTGCCTGCCAGGAGCCCATCGCTTGGGCTATTAACTCAGGTCAGCAAAGGGACGCTTCAAGGAAGGGGTCGTCAACTAACATGACCCTTGGGAATAGTTTTTTCCCCTCTGGTATCTGCCTGATCCTGCTTCACTCTCAGTTTTCCCATCCTCATGCTGGACGTTTTCCATGCTCCTCTCCATCAACTATTTCCTTTGTCTTTGCTTTCCTTTTTAAAAAAACTCCCTTCTGGCCTCCTCTGCTCACCTTCCAAGGCATGGGATACATTGCATATGGAAAGTCAGGTAAAATAAAGCAATACACACACTCCAGCTGTTCCAGTTAGGGAATGAAACACAAGGTGGACAAAGATGCTATTTCCTGCAACATGCTCCTGTGGGGCTGCCCCGATGACTGCCCAGAAGCTACCGCTGGCTTGGTACATGGCCACCCGCCTTCTCATCGGGCTGGTTTACCAGAGCTCCAGGGTCTGTGCTACCTTCTGATTGCTTTCTAGGTGTGCTTCAAAATGCTGGTTTTGACTCATGAAGTCCTTAACAGTCCAGGCCCTGCATACCTGTGGGACCATCTTCTTCTTTACACCCTATTGCTGTCAGCCAAGAGCAAGGTACCATCAGTGCACCACGTCTGCTTAGCTTGGGAGTTTGTTTTTGGCGGTCGCTCCTCAGCTTGGGAGCTCCTTCTCTCTTGAGGCTTGTCAGAGCACAAGCTCAAGCATCTGGATGTGCTATAAGGCCTTGCTATTTGGGCAGGGATTTAGCACACCAGGCTAGGCTGGGGAATTGTTTAAGGGAGTTTTTGTTTCAAAGTTTATGTCAATATGCCATATGCTTGCATATGTCTTACACCCTGAGCCTTTGGTGGAAAGTGCAGCATATACGTCCAATACATAAATAAATGATAAACTGCTTTGTCTCACCTATCCGAGGTGAAATGTTGAAGGCACAGAAGCAGAATGTGCCTTTGAAAATCTACCTCCTCTGTCTGCAGAAGAGACTTTCCCACATATTTGTTTGCTCAAGTGCAGAAATGAGTGGGCTTCTAAAAAGCTGTTAGATATAAATAATACCTAAATAAAGCATAAAATCTGGTTTACTATGGTGTAACTGCACCGGCTTCAATTAACGTATCCTAGAGTCAGGTTAATGCAGGTGAGAGGAGAATCAAGCCCCTTTGTTTGGATAATAAATTAATTATCATTTCCAAATCTAATTTTCATCAGCAAACTGTTAAATACCCACTGCAGAGAAGTGAAGCTCTGTGTCTTCCATGTGTTTGAAATTCTGCACATAAATATTCAGTGCAGTCTCTCAAGAAAACATGAGGTTTTACACAAGAACAACTATCCGAGATAAACAGGATTTATTGCTCTAAAATGGTCTGGTTTCATAATTTGCAAATTTTTAACCTTTCAAGCATTACAAAGCCTATTTTAGCATGCAGGAGTGGTGATGCACAGGCATTCACATTAAAACTTTGCATATCTCTAGTGGAGTTTTCCTTACAATAATGCACAAACTTTATCATTTTTTCCGTCATCATATTCTACTACTTCAGTGGTTTGCACATATAGGCATATAGACTTATTTTGTCTTCATGGAAACATGGCTATTTAATTAACACAGAGAGTAAAGCTTGAGATACACAGATTAAAGTGAAAATATTGACCATGGCGATATCAAAGCATGACAACTCTGCCTTGGGAATTTGCTTTGCAGATCACAGTCAAAACATGAGCTAGCTTTTGGACTTTACATTTCCTTGTGGGTCCCCTCAATGAGGTTTCAACTAACTGCCACTTACTTTCAGTCTTCAGTACATTATGTTCATGTTTGGGAGAGAAAACATATGAGATTGTATTCAAAAAGAAAACCAAGCTGCATGAATCATGCAGCATCTGCCAGGAACCTGGAGCTGCAGGCGCTCGTCCTGTGATGAGCACGGCTCACAAATTACTTTAAGCTAATGCAGCACTGGCTAAGCTCCATGCAACTCTGGAGGCTGCTGCGAGCGGGGCCATGCGCCGCGCCTGGACCTGAGCGACAGCCACTTGCTGACGCCAATGGGAGAGCTACACATAGAGCAGGACAGTGCAGGGGCCTATTCTGTGCACATAAAACCAGCCCGTGTGCAGGACACACAACAAACGAATCTATGTTACCCAAGTTGTTCTCTTATTGTGAGCTGCTGCGAGCCTTTGTTGGGAAGGGTGGCAGATAAATCATATGAATAAAGAAAATACTCATGGATTGAGCATTTGCCCTGCTCCTTACAGTACATGCGAAGAGGATGAGAAAGCCTGTGCCCAGCACTCTTCATTCATTAATGGCATCAGACGTCGTTGCCTCCAGGGTGATCGGCAGCAATGCTGTACGGGGAGGACACGAGCCAGGGTGTCCTGCACCCAGCACTGGCTGTTCTGCACAAACCATGTAGTGTTGAGGGAGGAAGGGAAGCAGAATCATCAGGGGAAAAATGAAACCTATTCCTGCATCCCTGGCTCCCAAAGCACCTCTGGAGCAGCCAGCCGTAACACCATCACTGCACCAGGTGCTGCTGCTGTATAGTTTTGCCTATCGCGACTGCACAGGCAGATACTCGGTGAAATGGTAGGAAGATGGGTCTCTCAAGCTGCACAGATGTGTCAGGGCTGTAGGGACATCCCTGTTTTCTCAGAACAAATGCATTCTTGGCTGTCTTGTGACCAGGCTGTTTCCAGTTCCCTTCTAATGCACTAGTTTTCTTTTCTGCATCTGAACACAGAGGGCAGGATTTGGCCCAGTCTCTAACTTGCTTTCTTACTTTAATTAGTGAAGGTTTCATAGAATCACATAAAATGAGGGTTGGAAAGGCCTTCAGAAAGTTATGTCTAGTTCAACCCCCTGCTCAAAGCAGGACCAGTCCCAACTACATCATCCCAGCCAAGGCTTTGTCTACCTGGGTCTTAAGCACCTCCAAGGTTGGAGCCGGAACCACCTCTCTGGGTAACCTGTCCCAGTGCTTCACCACCCTCCTGGTGAGCAGGTTTCTCCTAATCTCTAACCTCAACTTTCCTTTCTGCAGCTTGAGCCCATTGCTCCTTGTCCTCTCATCTGCCCCCACTGAAACCAGTCCAGCTCCAGCCTCTTTGCAGCCCCCCAGCAGGGAGGTGGAGGCTGCTATTCAACCCCCCTCAGTCTTCTCTTCTCCAGACTAAATCAGCCCAGACCCTTCAACCTCTCCTCACCAGTCTTGTCCCCCAGCCCTACAACTATTTTCGTTGCCCTTCACTGGACTTTCCAACATGACCACATCCTTTTTGTAGTGGGGGCCCACAGCTGGACACAGGACTCCAGATGTGTGCTCACTAGTGCTGAATAGAGGGGAAAAATCACTGCCCTCGATCTGCCGGCAGCGCTCCTACCGATGCAACCCAAGATGCCGGGAGCCTTCTTGGCACCGAGGACACACTGCTGGCTCACTGTAGTCTTGCGTTTTTCTATTTTGCAATGAAACTGGAAGCAATACCCGTGATATTCAAGGGAAATATCTTCCATTTCATCAAATCGCTCTTTCTCTGAAAATACATATTTTAAAAGGCTTTTTTAAATGGGAAAGTCAATTATTTTGCCTGTAGACTATGTACCAGGCCAGATGCGGGCTTTTAGTATTTCAAGCTGGTAGCTTGGCAATATAGCAACATCATCTCCTACCCTTCTATTTATTTTAGCAATATGTAACCCAAAAGCATGTCTTGTCATATGAAAGACATTAAATGAAAATGGCTTCATCTTCAGCCGGTATAAAATGGAATAGCTCTATTGAAATAAAATGCTGTTTCGCAAAGGGAGAATCACTTCTGCAGAGCCATTCCAGGCTGCATCTGTGATTCATTTTGTATTTTCCCTTATCTGCAGCTTCCCACTGTCTCTTGTTTCCTGTCTTCATTGACAGCCAGTTTCAACTCCCATTCAAGGACCTAGTCTCCCATTCATTGTCGTATAGGCAGGACTGGCACGTCTTCTTGTTTCACCCATGGGGTTCTGAATTATGGGAGCTGTGAAGCTGGGGATTCAGTTTAAAACACCACTTCCTGCCTATCATCCATCCCTGACCTTCCTCATCACCCTCACCAGAGTAATGACTATATGGCTTGGAGACAACCTCTTAAAGGCAGCAGGCTTGATGCTGCTATCACTCAGAGCATGCTACTTGCAGTTATGCCACTGGGAGTGCAGAGGTGGAATCAATGGCAGGATACGGCCCCTAAGGTAGTAGGAGCAGCAAGCCCCTGGGGAAATCACATTGGGAGAAAAATGAAATGCTAAAAGTCCCAAGCACAAGGGACAGAATTCAAAACTAGACATCGGGAAAGAGCTAGATGAATGAGCTGAGATCCTGAATCCTCCCTTACAGCCGGCACGTCTATGCATGCACACTTACTGTACAGTAACCTAGATTACTGCGCAGTAACCAAAAATGACTGTGTAGTATGGGCACATGTCTACATGTGCACACTTGTACTGTGCCGTAACTTTGACAACTTGTGCTAACTTGGGCTTAAATTTCCTACTCGTATCAAGTTGGTAGAAAATTTACACCCAATTAGTTACTTCACAGTAATGCACATGTAGACATGTTACTGCACAATGTTGCTGCAGCGTGTGTTCACTGACTTGGGATTAACTTTACTCTCAAGTCAGTCCAAACACAGTGTTACTGCAATTTAATGCCTGCATGTGTAAACACTGGACTAAATCCTTTTACGGTACAGTAATTTACTGCTCCGTAAATTTACTGTGCAGTAACATACTGTACAGTAAATTTATTGTGCAGTAAGTGAATGTGTAAACCCACCCAGTGAAAACTAAAGCTCCACCTATTTGGTCTTTCCAAGAGAAGATTAGGAGGTAAAATGACAGCACACTTCAGGGGCCTAAATGAAGGAGCATTTCCATTCCCAGGAGACTCTTTTACATACCAGACACAAGCAAAACAAGACCCAATGGCAGGGGGGCTGAAGCTGGGCATATTACGTCTGGAGAGAAGAGGCACCTTTGTATCAGTTATAGTAGATAGTTCTTGGAGCAACATATTTGGGAATGTGGTTGGGTCCTCCATCACTAGAAGTCTGAAATGAGACTGGATGTCCCTCTAGAAGCTACTTGATAGCCAAGCCAGAGGGCCCAGGCCTGGTACAGGAATCACTCGGGGGGAAGTTCTTTGGCTCTGGCTATTCAGATGGTCAGATGGGATAATCCCAATGACCGCTTCTGGCCTTAAAATCTACTGACAGTTAAGCTTGTGAGTGTAATTTTGAAGTGTTGGCTGTCTGATTTTTTTCATTTTTAACCACAGATACCTCCCTGCAGCTCTGTCCTTGAAGGGATAGATTTAAAACTGGACAGTGAGATGGTATTTGTGCCTTGCAAAAGGTATCAGTCTCAGGAATGCACTATCCTGGACCCAAAGTGGGGCAAGCAAACTTGTTGCTCTCCAGCAGTGGCCGGAAAGACCTTCTGCGTATACCTCTCCTTTCACCACTAGCGCTGGACCCTGGCCAGCTGTCACTTTCTTTTCATGGCTTTGCCATATGTTCCTGACTGGTGACCCTCCTTATGTAGTACTTTGCAGCCTCATCCAAACTGACTACCTGGAAATCATTGATAACAACCTTTTTGCGACTGCCCTTGAATGGTGTTACATGTGCAAATACCTTCCCTGCAACCCTTGAGGCTTCTTTTTCTCTGATGTGCTCTTGGAAACCTACCTCTTATTGGGTGCATCTACACAAGACACTAACTGCACAGTAGCCTAATAACACTATGCAGTAGCATGCCGGGCAAAGCCCATGCTAATACAGGACGGCACAGTAGCATTAGACTGCTACGCGGTTAGTGTCTGTAAAAACCCATGCACTGGTGCTGCTGTGCAGTAATGCCAGTTACTGTGCATTGATTTAGTACTTTGTTATCCAAGTACTAAATTTAATGCACAGTAACCACGGTGCATTACTGAACATATAGATGCACCCACCTAGTACTTTATTATTGTCTCTCCACCCCCAATCCTGTTGCTGTCTGAATGGTTTCCTCTTCTGCATTGCTTGTCTGGGCTCGGTCATTCATTCTGAAATTGGTATGAGCCATGCATTATCCATCCCCTCCACGTGAGACACCCTCAGGTTCCTTCATGTGAAAAGCTCTTGGACTGCACCTGAGGACAGTTTGCTGGTGATGAAGAAAGATGGAGTGGCTCACATTCAACACCCAGATTTCCTTTGCTTGGGAGCCAGAAGGTACATTCAGATCCTCTCTTTCTGTGTAGTTCGTCAGCTGGACGGTACTTCAATGAGAAGAGACAACTGCAGCCACAGGGGAGCTGGGCACACGTTGGACCGACTGGCAATAGGAACCTTATGTCTCAGGACACGGGGCTCCGGGACTCTCCCAGTGCAGCATTTGGATCGTGACATTTTCCAGTAATCTCTGGGGTTTTTACTCTAATAGACAACATGAAAATGTGCAGGGAAAATTAGAGAAGGTGGGGTTTCACTACTGAGGTAACAGGAAGGTTATAAACACATGACAAGCAAATGACCTGAAGGGTAATTTTTCGGTGAGTGCTTCTTCTGTGGGAGCTGAAACAAGCAGGGTGAGAGCAGGGCTCAGCAGGCCCCGGACAGGGTCTGCAGTGAGAATTAAAAATCATTCTTGGGGAGGTCCCTTTCATTCTTATGCTCATATGAGCCTAAGCAGCCCTGGTTTGACTACTTCACATGCACTGGACCGAGAACAGGGCCCTTGCATGCTGCATTGGAGCCAGGCATGGTCTGCCAAACAGAAATATGAGGCTCCTTGAGTGCAGAGATTCCCACCTCTCTCAAACAGCTGTTGCACAAGGGCCTGAAGAATGATGGAAACGAGCTTCTTCCATCTGCCTTGCAAAACAAAGAGGTTTTGAACTGGTGGAGCTTAGCAGCAAGCCCATCCGGGGCATGGTCATAGTGCCTCGCCACAGGGAAAGGAAATCCCAGGAACCTGAACCAGTGAGTGGGGCTTGGAGCTGACAACTTTGGCCCAGGCAGAATTAGCTTCTTCAAGCCTTGCGTTTCTGAGGTGTAATGTGGTGAGGCACTTTCCAACACCCCTGTCATCATCCCTAACAGAGTCCAGAAGCCACATATGTGAGAAACCCACGCAGGTGAATGCAGAAGCAACGCCCCGTTCGTGGAGACCTTCGGCAGGTTCACTCCCGGTCAGGGGGAAACTTCAGTCCTGTTCCTTCTTGATCTGAGCAGCAACAAATTCCCCCTCACCTGGAGAAGCCACATCTATATTTATTGGGATGGTGACCATGGCTGCAACCCTCTTCTCCCCTTCGTCCCCCCTCTGTGAAATCTCGTCTCTCAGCCACTTTCTTTGATCTTACATTAGCCATGCTTTTCTCTTTGCTAATTTGCTCCTGAAATCTGCATCACAGCTTCAGCTGATGATTGTGGCCTTGCACTGCCTATAAATTAGACTATTATTAGTGAGACGAGGCAGCAAACACAACTCTGCACCCAGGCACTTGCACACCTCTTGCAAAGATTTTCTGCTATGGGACAACAGGGAGCTACCGCCTCCTCCCATTCAAAGGGATGGATTCATCAGAGGACATGGCCAAGGTGATGCACTAATTCAGTTTACACACTCGTTCCCCATAAAGAACACGTGTCCTTTGCCCCATGTACCTGCTAGCCATGTACACAACTGCCCCCTGCGCTCAGCACGGCCCAGGAGTTATAAACACAGCTCGTCTTGCTCAGCCCAGGGAAAACAAATGAGCTGGGCAGCAGGACCGGGCGGTCCATAAAGCCAGGCTCTTTCTGAGTGGGGAAGATGTTTCCAGAGTGGGGGAGTGATTATCGATGCATTAGTTCCAGCACCCCTGTTTTGACACCTCCACCTGCGATCGTGCCGCATCTTTATTACCTGGAAAGGCTGGACCTACGTTATCATCCCTTCCTGCAACTTGAGCCCATTGCTCCTGGTTCTGTCATCTCCCCCCACTGAAAACCACCTAGTTCCACATGCCACTTCAATATTTGACAACGTAAAATACAAAATGAAACACCATTTTTTTTTCAAACCTGTTCATTTAAACTTTCCAAAGCCTAGACTGTGAACTTCTGAGTGACTTTGTCTTGAATCCGGGCTCATATATCATTTGACCCTGCTATTCATTTAACTGGTGGAAGAATCAAAGGAGGCGACTTGCAAGAGCATAGCTGCAAGGTCTACACATCTTGTTGTCAATAGCAGTTTATCACTTTCCTTGGAAGGAAGTTCGGGGCGATGCACACATCAGGATCAGCGGGTGGCACAGAGCTGCTTGTTCAGCCCTGTTGTCACAAGGGCGAGGAACCGAGTGGCCAGCCTGAAAGCGCAGCTGCAACTGATGCAACAATACTATTAATTGCATGGCTCCAAACGAAACAACATCTCTGTAGATCTCAGATAACATGTTTTACAGCTTTATGCCCTTAAGCATCTATACACTAATACTTGGCATTTTACAAGGCTAAGAAAAAAATGCTAGAGTGTTATGTAGGATAATGTTCATTTTCGCTTTGTTTACTCTGGGTTTTTGCCTGGAGCGCCTGTAGCATTTACAAACATGTATCATAGAGCTTTTTCCTTCAGGTTCAATTCCACTGGAGAACTGTGGTAAATGAATTTTCTGCAGTTTTTAAGGTATCCTCTCTGCTTTCCCTCCGAACATGCGGCCACAGATGATCATTTCAATTCAGCCTCATTGGATATGCGCTTTGTGCCAACCCTAAAAACACAAGAGTAGGCAGGAAAGTTTACACCCATTGCAGCTTCTCCAGAGACTGAGCGCACCTAGAAAAGAGGCCAAGCCACATACCGCAGCGCTCAGCAGAGATGTATATGAATAAAGTCACTCGTGTTGACGTGTTTGCTGGACAGCAATGCTGAATTCCTGCGGAGCGAGTGCCTGGACTCAGAAGGCATGTGGATGTCACAGCACAGCACTGAGCCAGGTGACAATTCATCATTGCGCCACTTTGAAGTCTGCTCTGCCATTGATGTGTGCACGTAACGCTCATTAGTGCAAACAAGAGCTACATTTGTCTGGAGAGGGGAGAACAGCCCCACATGGATGAATATCAGGCCTGCTGTGTGGCTGCAGATTTACAATTACAAAGCGCTCTGAATTAACAACACGTGCAGTTTACACACAGTGTCACAGGCTTGTGGAACCTGATAAGAGGCCTGAATATTATCATGCAAACATAAAAAACAAAGATAGAGAAATGCCAGACAAAGACAGACAACATAGGCAGAGGCATTTGATATAACTGGGTACAAGTCACATACCTCTCAAAAGAAACACCCTCCCCCCTCCTGCCATTCCCAAAGTACTGGGATTAAGAAAACATCTCTGATTAAAAAAAATACCCAGTTGCATATATGGTATAAATGCCATTGTATTTGGTCTGATAGGTAACAGCAGAGAAAGAATACAAAAGTATTTGTATTTCCAGGGCAATCTTTTCAACTAGTAAGGCATCTTTTTTTTTTTTTTCCTATTTTCATTAATTTAAAAAACAGTTTTGCAATGCTCATTGCTTAAACTCAGTTTACAATATTTCAGTTATTATGGAGATGGAGGTGTAGCACCATGTCCAATAAAAATATATATGTGCACACATCACACTGAGTGCAAATAGGCATTTTACATGCAACATGCTTACAGCAGGGAAATAGGGAACACATTCAGCCAGAAAGAGTTTGATCCTTATAGTTCAAATGGAGTCATGCAACTGTGCCAGGGAAACTCCCAGAATGCCTGGCTTTCACTCTGTCAGGTATCCAGGTAGCAGCCGTATTGGTCTAGAGGAAAAGGCAATCAAGACTCATAACAGAGATGATATCTTTTATTAAACCAACAAAATCTTTTTTTTTTCCTGCAAAAATCTTGTTGGTCTAATAAAAGATGTCATCTCTACTATGAGTCCCGATTGGCTTTCACTAGAAACTAATGAGAGGCATTCTTGCAGCTACAGGTGAAAGAATGGAAGTGCAAAGTTTTATGCCATGATGCTGGTGACTGGAGACGGCCAAGAGACGGAAGATAATCCTCCCTGCTGGCTTGCAGCACTGATGTGACGCCCTGCTGCAAGCTCAGGGGCTGACCCCGAGCACGGGTGTGGACAAGAAATCCGGGTTTGCAGTGTGGTAAGTGCTATTTCAAAGGCAGATAGCTCAATTGACCCCCGATCTGTCCATAATACTCTACAATATTGCTGCTGAAGCCTGTCTGATGAGCCAATTTTGCTGTCTGAAGAGAACACTTGGAAACGAAAGGCTTGTCAGTTAGACTATTAGTGAATCCAGGTTTGCTGAAAGTGAAGTAATTATATTTTCATTACTCCGAGGCTATAATAAAAAAGAAACTGCGGTGATGACAGTACAGCAACTATTGTACCAGAGAGTTGGCTGGCACACTTTTGTACATCAGAATTAATTAAGTTTCTGCTCGCACCAATCTGCAGCGAGCTCTCCTGCCCACCTTCTACGGGAAGTTATATTTAAAGCTAGACGATGTAACTACAGTTGCAGACAGGAGAGGGTGAGATGCCCTTTTGCAGAGGGCATGTTCTTGGATATGCCTATGCAGCATTTCAACAGCTTGGCATATGCACTTGCCCCGATGTGCAGATACAAATCAGCATCCGGACATACCCATGCACTCGCTAAATGGCACTCAGATAAATGGTGCTTCACGACCTGCCAGGTCAGATATATCGCCTCTTATAGCAATGACTCTGTGGCCAGAAACAGTTTGCTATGGCCCAGACGGCCGCCCTGACACGGTCTTCCCGCCTCGCTCCGAACCTTTGCAGACACTTGAGCGCTGCTGGGATTAGTCTGCACTGAGCTGCACTATTTCAGCTGTTCATCTGCTGGTGGCTCCCTTTGCTCCATGGGTTTACAGCCCACTGCCCTTCTTAAGTGACTGCCTTCATTGGCACAAAGGGGCCAGACAGAAGTGGTTGCTCTGCTGGGGGTTCAGCTGCTTTCCCAGGCGTGAGGAAGGGTATTCAGTGCCTGAAAGCTTGCCTAGCATCTCTCCCACCCATGGAGTGGGGCAATAAAAAGATGTTACCAAGCAAACTGATTCGTGCACAATCCCTGTCAGCAGTCAGGGCAGCAAGAGGGATTCATTGCCTCACCCTGGCCCTGATGACCAGCACCTCATCAAGTGGCCAGCAGGAAACTCAGCAGGATAGACACCTTCCTGCGCAGCTTTCTGCTCTTAGTTCCCCAGTCCCTGTGTCCTGCATCTTTGTTCCTTGTGTCTCTTCCCTGACTCCTGCTCCTTGGCTTCCTCTTTTCCCTCATTTCTGCCCATCGGTTCCTGCCAGCAAACTCGTGCCTTAGTTTGGTGATTGCTCACATCCTGGTCCCATGCAGCTCTGGAGAGTGACCTCCACCTGCATCCCTGCCATGGGTTCCCCGCTCCCCTCCCAGCCCACGGGTCTAACCAGGCTGACCGCCGACCTCCCACGCAGACCCCGGCACCCTGAGCTGTCTTGCATACAAGAGCAGTGCTGCTACTGCGACCCAAAGAAATCATCCACGTGCTTCCCAGCACTGCAGTAACAACCGCTGAGTGCACGTGAAACTTGGCTTTAGCACCAGGCTCCTTATTCCTGCTGCCCTTGCAGGACATGAGTCCAACTTTCCCATGACTAGATCAAGTATGGGGCCAGTGGCCATCTGTATGGGCAGGGTTTACCACTGTGCAGTCAGTAGAGGAGTCGGCAGGCTGCTCTAACGCAGCTGTAGTGTCCGCCAAGGACTCCCTCCAGCCCCTACCCCAGGCCCGTATCTACCATCTTCACATCACCAGCACATTCCCCTGCACCGGGGAAGCCCCCGCCAGCTATTTGTAGCTGGAAAGAGACCCCAAAAAACATTATATTGGATGCCACCCTTGCAGGTCCCTGCACCCATCAGCTCTCTGCACATGAAGCATCATTGAGGAAGATGTTGTTTTGAGCGAGAGATCACAAAAAGAAATGGGGAAGAAGCTGAAGCACAGTTAAAGTGTGGATGGCAGACTATCACCTTGGTCCTACTTGGAGCGTCCTCGTTGTCGGGCTACGTGGCTCCCTTCTCAGCTAAAACTGCCGTCAGCTGCGTGGAGCTATATATTCCTTATGTCTCTTCAAAGTTCCTGAAAAGTGTCACTGCCTTTTTTTTTTCACGTATCTATTCTGGCTGCCTGGTGCAAAGCTGAACCCACACACAGCCTTCCAGGATCAAAAAAAAAAAAAGGACCTGATTTCCAGGCCAAACCTTTCAGCATTTAGAGCTGATTAGCAGGCTTCTTGGTTCTTGATTACCATGCCAGGAATAAATCCTACTCTGATGTGAGGAGGTAGTACTTCTTGGAGAGGAAAGATAGCTAGTGAGCTCAGGATAATTATCCTTCAGCTCCCCAAACCCTCTTGTCCGTATTGTATGAAGGGTGTCCTTGCAGCCTGAGTCTGCCCTCACCGGAGGGTGGGTTGGTGTCCAGTGAGAAACAAGCTGCAGGGTCCCCTGACGTGAAGCACAGTTTTTTGCCGTGTTTTCTACCTTCCAGGTGGGCAGAAGCCACCTGTCACATAACATCTGCCTTTGAGTCTTACTTCCCTTATTGCTACCTCCATTTCTTTCATCAGCTTGTTGCAAATGACATTATTTAAGTGAACAACGCCATGCAGAGATGATTCCCATCCTGCCTTACAATCCATGCGTGTGACCACATGGGGAGTTCCTACAGGAAAACACTGTGGGACCTTGGCGTTAAAGACTGTATCGCAACTCATACGCACAAAAGGGCTGCATCCTTAGCCCTAGAGCTCCCCAATGCTTTTCTAACAGCATCTTTCCAAAACGTAATCAGTGAAAATGGGGGGTATACATCCATTGCTAACTTTTTGAAGTACAGCACTTTTAGGGTGCCCTGGGGTCTCGCTCTCTCCCTCTTACAAGTTCTCCCCTGGCCCTGAAGAAGCCTCCCTAGTGAAATGGTCATTAAATCAACATTCACTGAAAAGTTTCATTTTCAGTGAAATGAGACTTCTTTTTCTCCAACAGTTTTCAATCAGCTCTACATTTTTCTTGATAGAGAAAATTACTTTTTTTTCCAACAAAGGTTGAAAAGCAGAGTTTAGAAGTTCATTGTGGTGTGAAGGCATAATTAAACTTTAACCATATGTACTGACCCATTAGACACCCTGTGGCCCCTTGCTGACCTCAAGAGAAGTAGAGGAGGAAACACTTTGCACCTGCCCCAGGGTCCCTTTGCAGGTGTGTGAGTGCTGTCACGCCATTGACAACTGGCTTCTGGGGGCAGGTGCCAGCAGGTGCAGGAGGTGGATATGCATACTTCAGGGGCAATGCTGGTGCTTGGGGGTGCTCAGCCTGCTGCTTGGGTTAATCCTCCAGTCATCCAGTAGAAGGAGTATACAGATGTACTGTGCACCCATGCAGTGTGTAGGGAGCCTGGATGTCCAGGCCATGCATGGCAGTGACCTGTCTGAAATATGTTTAGTCCCATTTAGAGATGAAGAGAAATGGGGTTCACACAGGATGCTTTTGTGGCACAAAATCTGTAAAAATGTGCACAAGCACATGTGCAAGATATGTATATATTGTATATTATTGTATGATATAGGATTGCAAGAAAGCAGGACAGGAAGGGACGTCACAAGGTCATCTAGTGCACTCCCCTGCTCAAGGCAGGATCATTCCTAGCTAAACCATCTGATAATCGCATTCTAATTATATTAATGGGAATTAAAAAAAAATACAAGATCTTTTCTTCTCTGCTTTCTTCTAGGAAGCAGGAGGTAGTGTTGTATGACATCATTAACTGGCCTGACAACAGTGTGCATGCGCACAGGGGCTTTTCAGGTTGTTGCCTGAACCAGGGACGGCTCAGCTGTACTACTAACTGCCACGATGTTTGCTGCTGATGTGAGATTTGGGGGGTTAGAAGGAGGGCTTCCCACTCCCTTGAACTTGCCATGAATTGGGAGCAATTTGTCAATGAAAAAAAAATGAATTTTTTATGCTGCTGCTACCCATGTAATCTTGAACTTTTGGTTCAAAAACAAAACTGCATCTCCTTTGCGAATGGCTTGCAGAAGCCCCTACCAGGGGGCTTTCGTGATGTGCACCATGACCGTTCAGGGCACACAATCCGCAGGCGTGCTTTTTGGGAGGAGCAGAGCCCCTTGGAGTGACATAATCAGACCCAACATGGCAGTGAATGACACTGGGCTCAGAAACCAGCCTGAGGCTTGACAACTCTAGAGCCCTTTCTTGCTATGCTGGGCCAGCTGCTGGTCTTGGAATCCTTCTCATCCGAGGCTGTATTTAGGATTAGTGCAATTTAAATAGCAGTCATCCCATCTTCATTTTTTTAAAAGTGGCCTCTGCCCACATGATAGCATCATTCTTGACAAAAGTTAGAAACTAGCAACATCAAACTATGTTAACTCTCACCCTTTTTTTTGTACCAGCAGGAGATGGATTTTGATCTAGTGGAGGGGGTGTAACTGTTCATTTATAAAATGTACTTCATTATAAACTGCTTTTAGATTGTTTGATTTGAGAAATATAGTCTTCTCTAGTCCTGAAAACATCCCCGGGTCTTTGCAAAGTCCGGGGCAGTTCTTATAATTATCTTGCCTTGACTGACCCTCAGCAATATTGTGCTCCGCTCAGTCTCTCTTGAGCCTGCTAACTGTCCAAAGTCATTGTCCTTTCTGTCCTTTCTTTATTCAGAGATCAATGTTATAAAATCATAAGGTTGGAAGAGTCCTCAAAGGTCATCTATTCCAATCTCTGCACAGATGCTGGATGCATTATGACCATACCGTCGTAGACCGATGACTGTCCAGTCACTTCTTGGAAACCTTCAGTGAAGGAGATTCCCTGAGCATCATGTTCACTTTGTCTTGTGGTTCCTACGGTTCAGAAGTTTTTTTTTTCCCCTGGGATTGGGTCTAAATCTTTCTTTAATGCAATTTAAACCCACTGCCCTTACAGTTAGGCCTCTACAGCAATTGTTCTCTACCTTCTTTATGGAAACTTTCAGATATCTGAAAACCATGATCATGCCCTCCCACCCACTCCGCACCCATACTGCCTAGCCGCACTTATTCCTTGTTCCTTATTTGTGCATATTTTCTTCCCTACCTGTTGCACCTTCCATTTGTCTTTTCTGAATTGCATATGTTGTCCATAAACCCACTTCTTTAATCCATCAAGATCTCTTTGAATTCTACCTCAATTTGCAACCCTTCCTAGTTTTGAAGTATCTGCAAAATTGATCAGGTCATTACTAAACTTCTGAAACAGCACCAGAGCCAGGACAGACCCCCTGCTATTCTGACATCCTTACTCTTTGCTTCGGCTGAATACGGCTTTCCTTGGTTATTCAGCCAATTATATTATATATATATTGTTTGGTTATTCAGCCACCTAACAATACTTTCTACCCTACGTTTCTCCAGTTTGCTGACAAGAATGTAATGAGTGACTGTGTGAAAAATCATATTAAAGACCAAGTATACTATATCTATTGCACTTCTCATTCACAAAACAAGTTACCCCTAGACTGTCAGGTCAAAAATGACCCTTACGATCATCTCCAATATCTGTTCTTTAAAATAATGCTGCCAGCAAGAAATCTTCCCTTGATAAGCTTTTCTACTGGTTAATTATGTCCACTGTTTAAAAAAAAAAAGCCTCATCTCTGGTTTGAATTTGCCTTTCTTTTTCAATTGCTTTTGTAATAACTTTGCCTAGTAGATCGATTTTTGTTTGTTTGCTTGGTTTTTTTCTCTTCCCAGGTAGGTACTCAAATGGACTCTCATCTTCCCCTTGATAACCTGAATAGATTGAGCTCCTTTGGTGTCTCTGGAAGGCCTGTTTTCCAACCCTTTACTCTTTTTCACGAGTCTTCTCTGAGTACTTTACCAATTTATCAACCTCCTTTTTGTACTTTAAATGCTAGGACTTAGAAGAGCATCCCAATAATGATCATACAAATGACAAAAGCAGAGGTAAATCACCCTTCTAGAACTGCCTGAGCCCTTTCAGATGCATTTTGATACTAGGACATCCTGTTCAGCTGATTACCCAAGGAAGCAGTGACTCTGAAAAGGACTTAGCACATCTTTGGTTTTGCTCATCAGACCCAAATCACTAGATACACGTTTTGTCTTCTCCATTATTTACTTCTCTTTTGGTCTTATTTTCATCTGGAAACAGTATCAGTGATTATTTGGTTGTCTTCCAGCTCATTCATAAAAAGTGTTAAATAGCATAAGACCAAGAGCCGATCCTTGCACACCCTGCCAAGAAACACCTGCTATGTGGTGACAATTCCCTGCTTAGAGTTATATGTGAAAAGAAGATTTTGGCCAGATTTTATCTATTTAATGCCTGCCAAGTTATTTTTTTTTATTCTTCTCATTTTCTAACGAGAGTGCTGTTCCATATCAAGTCAAAAGACATTACAGAAGTTTAAATGTGTTACATCAATACTGTTACCGCTACCAACCAAACTTCTAATCTTACCAAAAAAAAAAAGATATTGAGTTAGTTTGACAGGATGTATTTTCCATGAACCCATATTAGTTGGAATTAATTCCATTTCCCTCCTTTATCCCTATCTTAATTATTTTCTGCAACAGCTGTTCCATTATCTTGCCCAGAACTGATGTCAGGCTGATAAAGTATCATTAGATAGTCTCATTTACCTTTTAAATACTGGGACAACATTTGCATTTCTTCAGTGCCATTGAAACTTGGACAAAGTTATTGAAAAATCATGCAGCAAGAGAATTGCTTGGCTTCCTCTTTAGAAGTACAAACATGTCTAATATAGGTATTTCTCATACCCTCCTGATGAATTTGGTGCTTTTTAAAGTTCAGAAATTGTCATCTAAAACATTTAGAAAGTCTGAGGATGCTTAAACATGGGCAGTATAATACCACTAGCCTATGTCACTCATTAAAATCCCCCAAGAGAACAGTTTTTTAAAAAAAATTTAATTTAATTTTTGTAACCTTCCAATTAGTTAGGTAAATGCCCCACACTTCAATAAGCATGCAGACAGTTTGAAGAGTTCAGAGCACAGCAACAAAAATGATCAGGAGCCTAGGAAGCAAGATGTATGAGGAAAGACTGAAAGAACTAGGGTTATTCAGCTTGGAGAAGAGAAGATTGGGGGGGTCGGGGTGGGATTTGTTAATAGTCTTCAAATATGCAATGGGCAATTACAGACAGGATAGAGAGGGGCTTTTCTCTGTGGCCATAGGTGACAGAACTAGGAGCAATGGCCAAAAGCTTCAGCAGGGGAAATTTAGGTTGGAGATTAGAAGGAGCTGTCTGACTATGAGGGTGGTCAACCATTGGAGCAGGCACCTACGGAAATGGTGGTATCTCCATCCTTGGAAGTTTCAGCTGGACAGACACTTGGCTAGGATGGTATAATGAGTGCTGGGCCTGCTTTGAGCAGGGGGCTGCACTAGATGACCTTTTGAAGTCCCTTTCAACTCTGCTTTCCTATGATCTCATGATCTGGTCCTGTTCTCTAATTCAAGTTGGAGGTTTGCAGGTAAAAAACTGCATCTTTTGCTTGACTTACACATCACCACGAGGATGTTGATGCATGAAACCATAGAATCATAGGATCACAGCAGTCAGGTCGAAGGGACCTTGTAGATCTTCAAGTCCGACCCCCGCCTGGGCAGGAGAAAAAACTGGGCTCAAATGACTCCAGCCAGGCAGGCATCAAGCCTCTTCTTAAAGCCCCCCAGGGTAGGAGCAAGCACCAATGCCCTTGGAAGTTGGTTCCAGCTCCTAGACGTCCTGACTGTGAAGTCGTTCTTGTGGATGTCTGAACTAAACCTCCTCTCCAATAATTTGTCTCCATTGTTCCTTGTTATGCCAGGGGACGCTGGGGAAACAAGGTCTCTCCCAAACCCTTCTGGTCCCCCCCAGTGAGTTTATAGACGGTCACCAGGTGCCCCCTCAGCCTTCTCTTGTGAAGGCTGAACAGGTTCAGGTCCCTCAGTCTCTCCTCGTAGGGCCTGCCCTGATCATGCGAGTGGCCTCCTCTGAACCCTCTCCATGCTGTCCACATCCCTCCTGCAGTGCGGCACCCAGAGCTGGACGCAGTACTCCAGCTGCGGCCTGACCAGCGTTGCATAGAGGGGGAGGATCACCTCCTTGGACCTGCTCGAGATGCATCTGTGGATGCACGGCAAGGTGCGGTTAGCCCTGCCAACCGTGACCTTGCATTGTCGGCCCATGTTCATCTTGGAGTCATTACTGACTCCCAGATCCCTTTCTGCCTCCGTGCTCTCAAGAAGGGAGTTTCCCATCTTCTAAGTGTGCTGCTGGTTACTACTGCCCACGTGCAGCACCCTGCACTTGTCAGTATTGAACCGCATCCTGCTTTTGTTAGCCCACCCCTGTAACCTATCCAAGTCTTGCTGCAGTCTTTCCCTCCCTACTAGCATGCTCATCTCACCCCAAATGTAGGTATCATCAGCGAATTTAAACAGGTTGCTTTTCACCCCGTCGCCCAAATGGCTGATGAAGAAATTGAAGAGCGCGGGCCCAAGGACCGAGCCCTGGGGGACTCCGCTGCCCACTTCCCCCCAGGTCGAATATGACCCGTCCACCACCACCCTCTGAGTCCGACCCTTCAGCCAATCTGCAATCCATCTGACTGTGGAGGCATCAATGCCACAGTCACCCAATTTCTTAATGAGGATGGGGTGGGAGACGGTGTCAAAGGCCTTGCTGAAGTCCTGAAAGACTACGTCCACGGCGACACCTGCATCCAAGGCTTTTGTGACCTGATCATAAAAGGCAATCAGGTTGGTCTGACATGAGCTGCCCCTAATGAAACCGTGCTGGTTGCCCTTAAGCATCATCCCTGAAGCTGGCCCATCGCAGATGTGCTCCTTGAGGATCTTCTCAAAGAGTTTCCCTAGGACTGAGGTAAGACTGAAAGGCCTATAGTTGCCCAGGTCCTCCCTCCTCCCTTTTTTAAAGATGGGGACCATGTTGGCTACCTTCCAGTCATCCGGCAGCTGGGCCGAGCACCACAAGCACTCGTAAAGCCATGCCAAGGGCCCTGCAATAACCCCAGCTAGCTCCCTCAACACGCTGGGGTGGAGAGCATCTGGACCCGCTGACTTGAACACATCCAGCCCCTCCAGAAGCTCTCTAACCCGGTCCTCCCCAACCTGAGGTCTGGAGGCGTTCCCCTCGAGTCCATCTGGCATCCCAGCGGGGAAGTCCCGGTCCCTGCACAAGAAAATGGACATGAAGAATTGGTTAAAGAGGTCTGCTTTCTCCTCTGGCGCAACCACCAGATTGCCCAGAGGATCTTGCAGGGGCCCCACGTTTCCCGGTGCTTTCTTCGTCCTCCCTATATATTTGAAAAAGGATTTTTTATTATCTTTTTTCTTGGATGCTAGTCCTAGCTCTATGTTTGCCTTAGCTTTCCTGACAGCCCCCCTGCAGGCCCGAGCAGTGGAGATATACTCCTCTTCGGAGTTAGCACCCCCCTTCCACTGGGTGTACGCCGACTTTTTGGCAATCAGGCATTTCTGGACGCCCTTGATGAGCCAGGGGGGCTTTTGGGCACTCTTGCCCCTTTGCTTTTTGTTGGGATGATCACCCCTTGGGCCCTGAGTATCATCTCCTTAAGGAACGACCACTCATCCTGGACACTGAGCTCCCCTGCTCTCGAGAGCCCCAGTGCCTCTCCCACTAATCTCAACTCATTGAAGTTGGCCCTGCATCAGTAAGTGACCATCAGAAACATGCAAGGCCTCCCTTCCTGCCTTACATGCAGAGGTATTCCTATTATTTTTTCTTTTTGATCCTTCCTAAATGGTTATAAACAGTGTTTTTTTCACATTCCAGTCATATGAAACATCCCTCCAGGTTTCCTCAGTGCCAAATAGGATGAAGTTTTAATTAGAAATATGCAGGTCTATTTAGATTCACTTATTAACCGTGTTTCTCACATGGATGTATAAGACTTCCTTTTCACATTGCATCTCACTCTCTGATGCCTTGGTTAATTTTGGTCTCTGCATTATTATTTTGTGTTAAATGGCTGCTCATTTGTTTGCTCTTTTAGCTTCCTTCCCTCTCAGCTACCCTAATCTCCCTGTTGTTATCTGGACATGCTCCTGAGTCTTCTAGCCTGATACCTCTATTATAATATAAATTCAATATAAACTCAGTTCTCCTCCTGGCCATCCTAACTGCATAGTCCCTCACCTGAAAAGGTGAATGGATCTCCTTTAAAATCCAAAACATTTCCCTTTAATATTGCTTAACTCATGATGGTCTGTCTTCTGCCCTCCTCTGCCCCGGGACAGGAGGGATCACTGTGATCCCCTGCACACACTTCTCCACTAGCACCTTCTGGGTTACCAGGAGTCATAATCAACATCCTATGAGCTATTCCATGACATGTTACCGTTCGTGCCAATCTGTGCAATTACTCTTGCAATGTTTGCCCACTGCGGGAATGGCGATACCTTGTGTTTTAGCTTCTGGAACACAGACCACCATCCTGTTGTCTACCTGCCTGCTGGTAACTGTTCTTTCCCATGTTTTTCATGTTGAATTCCCACCAAGAAATATCTTACTTCCTTGGCTGGAAGTCTAATTTGTAGGTTTCTAACATCTTGATCAGTGATCTCACTTAGCAAAAGTTTCTCTTGAAGAAATTTCCCAAGACTCATTCTGGTATGTCTCATTGCATGTTTGACAATTTTGAATATTTTTTTTTCCCCAGCAAGTATAAATTTCTCCAAGCTTCTATGGGATTGAATTATCAATCAGGGCCTCACTATATAATCTTAGGAATTAATTGCAGCAGTATTCATAGATGCAACATTTTCAGAAGGAGATTGTTTTTCAAACTTTTAAAGGTCCCCATACAACATTTGTCAGAACCCCATTGAGCACAAATGCCATGATGTAGTCTGTTAATTATGCTTCTTAAAAGGTTCTTTTTTTGGTATATTTTGTAAGATTTTGTATCAGTTGTGAATGGTGTAGACATATTGAAAGCTGGATGATAATTCACAGGAACAGGGGACAGAGCTAAATTTGTATAAGGATTATTTGAATAAGGAAAAGGACAAGAAAATAAAAGAGGAAAGGGAATTGGCAGTCAGAAAGTTTGTCATGGATCTGAACAAAGTCAAATAAGCAGGACGTGATGACAGTTCATCCCAGGATACTGAAGGAGCTGGCAGAGGTCATCTTGGAGCCCTTGACAATAATATTTACAAAGTTGTGGGAGATGGACTGAAAAACCACCAACATAGTGCCCCTCATTAAAAAAGGCAAAACAAGCAGGACCCAGAGACCACAGATTGCTTAGACTCACCTTGATAACCAGGAAGTAACTGGAGCATAACATAAGGAAGTCCATTTACAAGCAATGAATCACAAACAACGAGGGTGGAAGGGACCTCAGGGGGTCACATCTAGTCCAACCCCCCACTCAAAGCAGGACCAGCCCTGACTACATCATCCCAGCCAAGGCTTTGTCTACCTGGGTGTTAAACACCTCCAGGAACAGAGAGCCTCTGGGTAACTTGAGGAGGGAGGCTTCACCACCCTCCTGATGAGAAAGTTTTTCCTAAAATCTAACCTCAACTTCCCTTGCTGCAGCTTGAGGCCATTGCTCCTTGTCCTGTATTTGCCCCCACTGAGACCAGCCCAGCACCATCCTCTTTGCAGCCCCCCTGCAGGGAGCTGAAGGCTGCTATGAAATCCCCACTTAGTCTTCTCTTCTCAATAGATTCATAGATTTACAGATATCAGGGTCGGAAGGGACCTATTAGATCAGAGTCCGACCCCCTGCCCTGGGCAGGAAAGAGTGCTGGGGCCAGATGACCCCAGCCAAGTGTTTGTCCAGTCTCCTCTTAAATGTCTCCAAGGAAGGGGACAGCACCACCTCCCTTGGAAGCATATTCCATATTTTGGCAACCCTCACTAAAGTATTTTTTCCTGATGTCCAATCTGAATTTGCTCTCCTTCAGTTTGTGGCCATTGCTTCTAGTTACCCCGACAGGCACCCTGGTAAACATCATATCTCCAATTTCCTGCTGTCCCCCACAATGAGTTTGTAAGTCCAGTTTCCTCGGCCTCTCCTCACCAGTCATGTGCCCCAACCCCTGAACCATTTTCATTGTCCTCTGCTGGACTCTCTGCAATGTGTCCCTGTCCCTTCTGTAGTGGGGGCCTGCAACTGGACACAGGATCCAGATGTGGCCTCCCCCATGCTGAACAGAGGGGAAGAATCACTGCCCTCGATCTGCTGACAACACTGCTTCTAATTCAGTCTGGATGAGGAAAGACTGATCACGAGCTGCCAGCACGGATTTACTAAGAATAAATCATGCCAAACAAACTTGATCTCCAACAAGATAGCTAGCTGTGGGGACGGAGGGAGTGCTGTGGATATTGTGTATCTAGACTTCAGCAAGGCTTTTGACAAAGTCCCGTATGGCTTTCTCATAAGCAAATTGGAGACATGTGGGGCAGACAAAACTACTGTAAGGTGCATAGATAACTAGCTCAATAGCCACAAAGAAAATGTAATTCCAAATGATTAATGGCAGAATGGCAAGAGGTTTGGAGTGGTGTCCCAAAAGCGTCTGTCCTGGGCCCAGTGCTGTTCAATGTCTCTGTTAATGATTTAGATACTAAAACTGATTGCTTCTTGAGCAAGTCTAAAGATGACAGGAGACCGGGAAGGATAGCAAACACGTTGGAGGACGGGAACACCAGTCAGAAGGACCTAGACAGATTGGAAAGCGGGGCTGACATTGTCTGGGTGAAGAACGGTGCTGACAAACGCAGGGTGCTGCACCTCAGGGAGGATAATCAAACCACACAAAAGGGGTGACATCTGGCTGGAAGGCAGCATGGCAGAGAAGGATCTAGGAGTCGTGGTAGATCACAGACTCAGTACAAGTCTGTAGTTTGGTGCAGTTGTACAGAAGATAAATGCAATTTTAGGCTGCATCGACAGGAGCATTATTTGCAAAACACTACAAGTGACAGTGCCTCTTTACTCAGCATTGGTTAGGTCTCATCCAAACTATTATGAACAGCTTTGGGCTTCACATTTTAAGAATGATGTGTGGAAGTTGGAGAGGTCCAGAGGTGGGCAATAAAAATGATAAATGCCTTGGATGGCAAGTCATATGAGCAGAGGCTGAAGGAGCTGGGCATGTTCAGCTATCAGAAAATAAATTTAAGAGGGGACATGATAGCACTCTGCAAATATCTGAAGGGCTGCCATAAAGAAGAGGGAAAGCATCTTTTCTCTCTTGCTGCAGAGAGGAAGATGCAGACCAGCAGCTTGACGTTGCAGCCAAGTAGATTTAGATTGAATATGTAGGGGGAAAAACCAAACTTCTTTACTGTTAGAGCAGTGAGGCCATGGGATAGATGCCTAGGAAAGATGTGGACTTTCCATCATTGGAGCTGTTCAAGATGATGTTGAATAAACAGTGGTCAGGGATGATCCAGTAGCTAGGCCCACGTGCTTCTGTGGGTATTTCCCATGTTTCTGAGCATTGATGGTTGTGCCACGGGGCTCAGAAATAACTTTTTTCTCTTCTTATTGCTAAACACATTGGAGTTTTCTTTTCCACTTTCCTCAGAACAACTGGTGCTGCTGCAGCCCAGGTCAGGGACGGTGACTGGGTCGTGCCAATGCTCCTGCTGGGCCTGAACCTGGAGATTTCCGGTTACAGGGTCTTGTCCCCCACTCGGGGTCAGACCAATGGCTAGATTTGGGAAGAAATTTTACCCCACGTTCAGATGGATACAGATTGCTGCAGGGAGTGGGGTTGCTTTTCTCCGTAGCAAGGGAGCGGCCCTCTTCCTTGCATCCCTCCAATCCTTGAACCATTCGACTCTGGCCACTCTTGTCCTCTTGCTTTACCTCCGGCAGGTTTGGGTGCTACTTCTTGCAGTCGTGTGACAGGGATGACTGTGTGGTTTTAGGAGTAGGATAGACACGGATTTGCATGGGATGGTTTGGATAGGGAGTTGGACAAGATAACCTCCAGAGATCCCTTCCAGCCTTACTTATCTATGGTTCTATGTATTCAAGCTAAATGAACTGTGCATCCTTCATATTTGCTCAAAATTACCTTTTTGGATAGAATGTGTTTGAATTATTTAGGAGTTAATTGCTCTTCATGCTTCTTTTTTGTATCTATCTCCTTGATCTAATAGGAAGTTAAAATTTAATTAGATTTGTGCAGAGAAGGTAGTTGGACAAGATTACCTAAAAAAAAGGTCTTTCCCATTTCTAATGTCTATGATTTAATGAACTGCACATATGACTCTCTTTTTAAAACTGAACACATCAAAGGGGAATCAGCACAACGTCCATGTCTCCTAGGAATACAATCTATGATTTTGCTTAAGTGCTGAATGCCACCTGGTCACCAGGTGTTTCAGACCGGCAGATACACTTTTAAAAGCTTGCATTTGATTATCTAAAATCATTTCTCCAGGTGAGGTGTGACAGTTAATTGGGTTCTGTTTATATACACTGCTTTTGAAAAGACTGGCTTCTGTGACTTCCCTGGTCCACTTTGAAGCCAGCTTCACTTGCACAGGAATCACAGCAAACTTCAGGGAGTGAAAGACAGAGTCCCTGCTTCCATTTATTCGCCTTCCTAGTAGTACAACTTTGTCAGGGCAACTAAGGCAGCAGCCCCAGGCGCTGGCTGGGAAGGGGAGAAGCTGTGAGATTGCACCCGTGATTTAGCAACAGCAGGAAGTCGCTGCTACCCTGACACATCTCTGGCTGCCTTGTTATACCTCCGCCACAACCTCCTATCACTTCTTAAGACAAGTGCTCATGCGTCTCCACATGCCAGATCACAGAAATTAAACATCCTTTGAAAACTAAAGATGTGGGGCTGTAGATATGTCTCTTGCCTGTCTCAGTCCCAGTTTTGTGCAAGGTCATCACTTATATTACAGTTAAGTCTATATTGTTATATTGGCCCTTTGTTTTTGCACAGCTGAATGCACGGGAGATCCTTTCTGCGGGTGTTCTGGTTACGCAGAGGGCATGGGAGGTTTAGGAGCTCTCGTCCACAATGCTCAGCCGAAATCCCAGCATGCCCTGACGAGCACAGTGAATTATTCAGACTGGTAGAGACAGAGGGTTACACAACATCTTGTCACTTTTTAATGCAATAGGGGGAGGCAGAAGACTCCTGGAGTTTCCCAGAGTTGCTAATTGAAACCCAGGGGATTGGAAAAAAGAGAAATATTGCCGAGAAGAGGAAAGATAAAAGGAGAACCCAAATGAAGCTCTCCAGAATGTATTCAAAATGCCTTTTAGTGGAAATTTAAATAACAAAAGTATCTGTAAATAGCTTTTGTGCTGAACTCTTCATAATGTAAAAGAATACATGTTAATTGGTGCCACTTTAACTGAAAAAAATCTACACCAATTATAATTCTTACCTGCTTTGAAAGGATCAGCATGGAAGATACCCTCCCTCCCTAAAGGCAAAAATCTGTAGTGCTGGCAACGTATTATCAGAGCCCACCACCAGAGTTTCCTTCCCATTGTTATCAAAATCTGGAGTCAGCGAGTGCGATGAGTCTAATTTTTTGATCCAAAGTGGAAGATGACATTATCTTCGTCATAGATGGATGAGATCAGAATAGAGCTTAATCTTTAAAATAGGAGTAATTTATTTCAAGCTGTGGGTGTTTGGAAGGCTTGTAGTCAGTAAAAAGCCCAGGAGAGCTGTGCTGATTTTACATTAATTGTGGCTGGGACATAAATCATTCTGCGGACGTTCACTACTGTAAAGAAGGAGCCTTTTGTATTTTTCTCATGATGATATCTGCTTTCTTGAACAGAACATATGTGCATTGTTTTTGGGTCCCCCCCTCCTCTTTTTCTTTTCTTTGAAAGATCACTGGTTACTTCAGCTAAGTGCAAAGAACTAGGGAGAACAATGATTTAATGTGAAAACTCCTTGAATGGTGGTGCACAATCAACTTTGGGAAGGAATCTGATTGATCTGTTTTCTTACTTGGATACTTCTGCAGTGTTTTGCTCCCTTTAAATCAAACTATATACATATTGGCCCTCCACTGCTCTTTTGGAAGATGATGCTGGGGGTCTTCCCCCAGCCATGGTGCCCAAGACTACAAAGCCCATACTGGAAAAAAAGGATCATTGGCTGTAACTGCATTCGTTTAAGGATATAGGTAGACAAAGTTATTTGGGTAAATGTGATATTTTTTATTAGACCAACTAAATCATTGGGGAAAAGTCTTTTTTGCAAGCTTTTGGGCACAGACACCCTTCTTCAGGCATAGAAAGGTGCTGCTGGTGTATCGTATGCTTTCCTGGGTAGAATAGCAGACAAAATGCAAAATTCAGGTCTGTGAGAATGCATATATGTGGCAGCGAGGATCAGAGGGAAGGAGAGACAACAGGTGCAAGCTGGGAAGGTTGAGTGGGAAAGGGGGAAAGCTGACCTGGGGACAGAATGCAGCTGGTAAAATACAGACAGGTTACTTGGGGTTATCAGATGTAAATCAGAGGCAAGTTATAACGTGCCATAACTCCAATGTCTATGTTTAGTCTATGCAGTTTTTGTAACCAGCAAATTGATGAAGTGAAGTTTGTAGGCTCGTCTGCAAAAGGTGTTTTGTAGGTTCCTCTTGAGGACTAAAACTGAGAGATCAGAGAGGGAGCAATTGCCTTGTGAGACATGTCCCCCCACAGGTTACTGGATATTTTTTGTCTTTGATGGATTTTTGGTGTGTTTTTTGGTGCACAGTTGTTGTTTGGTTTCTCCTACTTAGTTTCCATTGGGCATTCAGTGCACTGGATGAGATATATGACATTTCTGGAAATGCAGGTGTAAGAACCAGGAATGCTGATGGTCCCTGAAGAACTGCACCATCAAACCCATGCTATAACTAAGATGTGTAGAGGACATCATCATTTGGACTGAAAACTTGCAGTCTTGGATTGATTTCCATCACAAATTCAATAACTATAATAAAAGATATCACATCTACCCAAATAACCTTGTCATGCTTTTAAAAGGGCAGGGTGGATTCCCAGGTGCACTGCAAACTTTGGGTGCCATCACTGGGACAACTCCATCCAGGGCCTGGAGATCCGGCTTGGGATCCTGCTGGGAAAAAGTGCATGGATGTGTGGCTATGGGGAGGGCAGATCTCCCTGCTTAGACCTTGGACATTGTCCTGTACCTGATAAACTCTTTGAAGCATTAGTCTCACTAATGAGCAAAGCTTGCTCTGCACTTGTAGAAAGGGCATTCTCATTTTTTAAAGAAAGAAATATGGTGACAGTCAGGCACAACTCAGCTGTCAGTGTGTGCGCTCACTTCATGCTGCCAAGAGGAGGATGGTAATTAGTTGTTTAATACATCTTTCCCTGCATTTTTGCAAATGTAGCAGACAAAACGTTAACATAAATCGTTATTTAGGAATGCTAGACTGGTGAACAGAATGGGATGCCTCATCTCATTTAAAGCAAGACTGCAGACTTTTATCCTATTACCTGGATTAGATTTTATAACCCCCATGTCTTTCAGCAGAGGGGTAACTGCTTTGCTTTCTCTCTCTCCTGCCACCCTTGCCTCTCCCAGTAGTGCCCCCTTCCTTCCTCCTCCCCCTTCCCTACCCCTTGTATCCTAATCACTACTTTCTAGCCCATTTATCAGCTCTGCTTCCTGTCATCCCTTCACAGCATCTGATGAAGTCAAGCAAAGCTTATGACAGCTTATTCATGTCTGATTAAATATGTCTATAAGGTGAAAACCTACCCTGACTTCTGCCTGACTTCAGACTAACGGGGCTAAGGACCATAAACAGAAAATGCCACCCCTACATGCTGTAGCTTTATTCATAATGGATGTCAATTGCTCTTTTTTAAATATATCTTATCAGTTCTTTGCCTCAGTTCTCTTAACCCCTTCCTTATACACATTGTCTCTTTTTGCTTATTGTAGACTTTTTTTCTTCCTTCCCAACACATTCACTTCCAAACAGAGATCCGGTACACAGTGGGATCCTTTGATATGTCTTCTTGCTCTCAGACAGCAGCATCTAAAGAAAGAAACATATACGGCAGCTTGCTTTCTTCAGTCATTTTCAACCAGACTGCATTATATTTTCTGCCCTTGTTGCATGACTGCTGCATTGTACAGATCCACCATCTATGACTTACTAGGCAATGAAAATGCTTCAAAGTACCCAGGCAAGGTGAAGGGAGATCTGTGTTTTCTAAGATGCACTGTTTAGACTGCTTTCTTCTTCATTTCCTAGCCTCTGCAATGCCTGCCATGTACACTTTTCTTGGAGGATGCAAATTGCCCCTTCCCTGAATTGCCCTCTTGATGTAACGACCAATCTTGTGAACAGAGTGAGCCATGAACAGAGGCAGCCCATCGGGGTGCTTCTGAGAAGAGCACTTCTATGTGCCTGGGGCAAGTGCTGCACCAGGAAGGGGGGACTTTGAGACAAGCTGCTGGAGTGAAAATCTGAATAACTGGGGTCTTCTTAGTTAGCGACTGACTGATGATGTGTTTGCAAACTGAGCGTGAGCGCGTTGGCCCATGCATGAGGGGGAATCAGGCATGGTTTATTCCAGAGTGACTACTGAAACTCAGCAACCCTTTGTGAACACAGACTGAGAAGTTAACACCACCGAAGACTCCCTGTAGCTCTATGAACCTTCCCCGTCTCCATTAACTGCACGAGAGAGCACCCTGCCCCTTTCACAGCTCTGTGCCTTGCTCTGCTCAGAGCCAGGGACCGCTCTCATCTGCGGAGCAAAAACAAATTCTCCTTTCAGACCAAGCTCTATGTCTAAGGCAGACATAGAGCTAGGACTAGCGTCCAAGATCAAGGATAATAAAAAGTCCTTTTTCAAATACATAGGGAGGATGAAGAAGGCACCGGGTAACGTGGGGCCCCTGCAAGGTAC
>NW_017728947.1:117734794-117738973 GCF_001723895.1 Crocodylus porosus | reverse complement strand
GAGAGGGTCCAGAGGAGGCCACCTGCATGATCCGGGGACAGCAGGGCAGACCCTGTTCAGCCTTCACAAGAGAAGGCTGAGGGGGGACCCGGTGACCATCTATAAACTCACTAGGGGGGACCAGAAGGGTTTGGGAGAGACCCAGCGTCCCCCGGCATGACAAGGAACAATGGACACAAATTATTGGAGAGTAGATTGAGATTAGACATCCGTAAGAACGACCTCACGGTCAGGGCGGCTAGGATCGGGAACCAACTTCCAAGGGAAGTGGTGCTGGCTCTTACCCTGGGGGGGTTTAAGAAGAGGCTGGATGACTACCTGGCTGGAGTCATTTGAGTCCAGTCTTTTCTGCCGCCCAGGCGGGGGGTCGAGCTTGAAGATCTACACGGTCCCTTCAACCCGACTGCTGTGATCCTATGATAAGAGAGTCACTGGTGCCACCTCATTCTCCTGGGCCACATCCTGACCTCCAGTGTGGCAGGGATCTCCGTGCTTGTGAACAGACTTGAGAGTCAATATAAGTGACTCTCTCCGGGGACAGTTCTGCCTCTGATCGCAGGCAGCTCTCGCTGTGCCAAAATCACTCCTATGAAGCCAGGCATGCTATTCCTCTCTATCTGCCTTTTCCCTACCTGTCTGTGCTTTACTACAGATAATGTTACTCACAGCACTTCCTAATGACCTTCCCCTGTCCATCTTATGTGCATATCTTGACCAAACAAGGTTGTCATAGGGTACTATATTGCTACCTATCCGAGTCGTACGGGACAAGCTCTGCCTGCACTGCCGGGGCAGTTAGGACAACTGCTTGTGGGGGTTCCCCTGCATGGCATTGCATGGCAGCAAGCAGACATGTCCTATGCAAGTGCAAGAAGGAAATGGTTTGTTGGCTCATGAAGTGCATCCTCAGCACATTCGCATTCCCATCTGGGTTTGCCCTCCCCTTGCAATGCCTTCACCATCAGTCGCCGGGTACTGCTGGGGATGCTGAACGTCCGTCTCTTTATCTAGCGACACATGGGCCTGTTGCACCAATCATGCCTCTTGCACCTGCCCCCCTAGCACAGCTTCCCTTGACATGAAATCCTAGCCTACACTTTTATCACATCTTGTCTTGGCTGTTGCCACATCGGCCGCGACAGCGTCAGCACATCACCGCTTCCCAGCTGTGCGGCCTCTTTCATGACCGCAGGAGACTCAGCAATGCTGCTGGTGGCTCCTTGGCTTTGGTGTCTAGGTCAGAAATTGTTGCTGTGCCATTCCCAGGATGCAGGATGTCTTCCACCACGTCCCTCTCTTTGGCCCCACGGCATCGTCGTCTGGCAGAAAGCAATTCCACTTTTCCCCCTTGTGCCTCTGTAGAGCGAGCGTGGGGCTTCGCTCCTCCCTGGTTTCTACCGGGCAGGACAGCCTCGCTGTCTCTCTGCACCTCATTGACTCACCAGCCTATTTCAGATGCCAGTGGAAATCACATTTTCCCCTTTGCATAGACGTTTTGCTTTCTCTGTCTCCTCCTGAGATTCATTTTAACTCTGCCCTTGTGCTATTTCATTCTGTAAAGTGTTTTGGCAGGCAGTTTGTATGGAAGAAGCCATTCAAAACAGAAATAGCAATGTGCTGTACTGAACTGATTATCCTTTGGCTATGGACAAGAGCATCCTAAGAAAATGAAGGGAAAGAAGTGCTGAAGCATGCAAAGTATTCAATGAGGCACGCTGCACTGTACCACTGCGCTTTCAAGCACTGTGGTGGGGCCCGGTAGGCAGCAAGTTTGGTCCTCAATACAGCTGCAGGAGAGGAAAAAACAGATCCCTTTCCCTCATAGCTAGAGAAGGGAAACAGTGTCGCACTCCTCCTGATCTCTCTTAAGCCACATGCACGGAAGGGGTGGTATAACAAAGGGAGCAGGCAGGCATCTGCTTGCTGGAGTTTAGGAGAGGGCTGACTCTGCCATGCCAGTCACATGAGCTGCCTCCTATTTTCTAACACCACACTACTTGAGACATTTCCAGTCCCAGTTGCAGAACCACGGGGATTACAATACAGTGCGTGGTACCTGCATTTCTGCATGCTCGTCCCAGCTTCCTGAGGCTGCCGCGTAACCAGGGGATGATTCAAGAGCGTGGGCAGAGTGGGGTGGGCTCTGCTCTCGTGACCAGTTACACCCTCGGCAAAATTTCAGACAATGCTGCCATTATCCTGAACCACAGGCTGCTGAAACAGGCTTCCTTTCTCTTGGTGGGCCTCCAACAGGATTTGTAAGCTCTTGTTTTTCTTCCCTGCAGCTCCCAGAAAGGTGAGGATGGATCTGTCAGACTGACAGGGATGGGAACAGGAGCTGCATCCTGGAAAAAAACAACAGTGAATGTCATTGCCTTTCCAAACCCGTTTCCTGTGATGACTCAGAGGCTGTTACACACCTCCAAGGAGCATTCTGGGCTGTTTTAGTCACACTACTACTGCTAATAATAATAAAAAGAAAGGAAGGGATGTGTTTGACTTATCTAAAGCTTAATCTGCCAGGCCAGAAAACTATGAAGCAGTTGGAGGTAGAACAGCCTCCAAAGGGATGTGGTTCCAGCACCATCACTGTTGCTATTAAACTGGTGAGATTAAACTAATATCATCTGAAAATATGAGAAGAAAGTGCTAAATGATGCACTTCAGCAAGCCTGGTGGCCCTACAAAGAAGTGAGTGGTGAGATGGTCACCCAACCAGACTCTGCTGGCAAGGTTGTCAATGAATTTAATTTCTAGGACCTGTGGGCCCTATCACTTGTTTATGTTCCCCTTCTAACTGGGGAATTCAGGATTGGTACTAATGTTATACAAGCAGTGCAGGTGTAAAACGATAGTATGAGCTGCAAGGTGAGGGAGTGTCAGGACCGGGGTCTTCCATTTTTTCCAGGTATCCCAGCTTTTCCTTGTCTGCAGTGTCACTTCTCAGTCGCCCATCTCTTGAACAGGCAGCAAAAAAGCCTTCTCAGCAATCCATTTGTTTATAAACTAAATTATTTCCATACAAATTCATTCTGCATTTTAGCACATGAAGTCAAGGTTCTTTATGCTGGGCACATCTACGTGTCACATGACACATCACGCTACATCACTGTATGATGGGCTATGGTGACGTAGCGATCATGTAGGTCTACACATGATTGCTAGGTACGTCGCTGCAATGGTGCTCTATAAATGGGGAGTGCGCTGCAATGGTGACGTAGTGGGAAATCTAAGCATGTGCCACTCTTAAGCACAGTACGGTAGGTCACCATGCCATGTTTTAGTTCTTCCTAAAGGAAGTACTGAAGCACAGTGCAGTAACAATTTCACTGTACAGTAACGTGTAGATTCACCCACTGAGGTGGACTGAAAAGAATATGAAATGCTCTTCTGCAAACTGTTCCCCAAAGAGGAACTTTCTGATCAAGGCTTGAGGAATACAATGAAATTTCTTGTAGAGTTTATTCAATATAAGGAAAATATAGCCATGTACATGAGCATTTACCCATCACTTGAAGATAAAGCTACACATTTTGTTCATATGGTGTGGTAGCCAAATACTCTAGTTGGGCATACAATTATGGCATGCACGTAGTTTCATAGATAATAGGGTCAGACGGGACCTGAGTAGATCATCCAGTCCGACCCCCTGCCATGGCAGGAAAGAGCACTGGGGTCAAAAGACCCTGGCAAGGTGATTGTCAAGCCTTGTCTTAAAGACCCCCAGGGTAGGGGCCTGCACCACTTCTCTTGGAAGTTGGTTCCGGGCCCTAGCCCCCGACCGTGAAGTCGCGCCTCCTGATATCTAACCTAAACCTACCCTCTGCCAGCTTGTGACCGTTATTCCTTGTTACTCAGGGAGGTGCTCAGGGGAACAAGGTCTCTCCCAATCCCCACTGGTCCCCCTTCGCCAGTTTATAGATGGCCACTAGATCCCCCTCAGCCTTCTCTTGTGGAGGCTGAACAGGTTCAGGTCCCATCGCCTCTCCTCGTAGGGCCTGCCCTGCGGCCCCCGGATCATGCGAGTGGCCTCCTCTGGACCCTCTCCATGCTGTCCACATCCCTCCTGCAGTGCGGCGCCCAGAACTGGACGCAGTCCTCCAGCTGCGGCCTGACCAGCGCCGCACAGAGGGGGAGGATCACCTCCCTGGACCTGCTCGAGATGCATCTGTGGATGCA
>NW_017728947.1:117715913-117734597 GCF_001723895.1 Crocodylus porosus | reverse complement strand
GGGGGACCCCACTGCCCACGTCCCTCCAGGTCAACAATGACCCGTCCACCACCGCTCTCTGGGTGCGGCCCTCCAGCCAGTTGGCGACACATCTGACTCTGTGGGTGTCGACACCACAGCCCCCAGGTTCTTGATGAGAATGGGGTGAGAGACAGATTAACTGTGATTAACCATGCCCATTCTTTGTTAATCTGTGCATGCCATAATTGTATGCCCAGCTGGAATATTTGGTTACCACACCACAGGAACCAAGCAGGTAGCTTTATCTTCAAATGCTGGGTTAATGCTCATGTATATACAAGAAGCAACTGAAGGTGACCTTTCCCCAAAGACCTAAATTGTCACTTTCTTTAGAATTAAAACACATGACGACCTGTGCAAGGTACTGTGGCAACCGAGTTGACTGGTCACGGTCTGGGCCGACACAATCGAGCAGGTGGGGGCTAGCGGCAAGGAGTCAGGCAGCAATTACTCGTACGGTTGCAGAAGAATAATGAACTTTATTGACTTACACTACCAAAATTCAGCGTGTAAAGTAGACAGTTCAACTTGCGTAATTACAAGTTCAGGTTCAGACGACAGCTGCAGGTATCAACTTCGAAAGCTATAGACGAGTCGTTCGAGCATGCGGGGTGGGGTACGCCGGGAGATAGCGGTGGCGGAGAAACAATCACAAGTGGCCGGCCTGTGAGTTAGCTCTGGGCCCGTGTGAGCCAAGTTTTTGGGAGAGCTGGTTTCTGCTTTGGGCGGAAACGCGCCGGCTTAAATACTGTTTATGCAGCCAAACATATGATCCCTTTTGCGGAATGTTCTAGTCTGATTACGCAATGGCGACTGGGCATGCATGCTCTGCCAATTTGAATACCGTACTCAATCACACACTGGCCACGTGTGTGGCACGTGTTTGGACATGCGCACTTGTTTTAGGGGCTTTCCACCTGCATGTTTGTACTCTTAACTCTGTGTCATCAGCACTTTCTGATTTTGGCTTAGACAGGTACTGAGCAAATAGTAGGATTGTGCAGTTACTTCATGCCCACTGCTTGGATGTAAGCTACCAACTGAGGCGCTCCCAATGATGCACAGGGGAAGGCCCTCTGATGCGGTGCACAGGCCGCCAGCCAGAAGACGACCAGCACAGAAAACGCTGAATGCACCCGCCAGCAGCGCGTACAATGTTTGCAGGACTCTGTCAGTGCACCAAAGGGAGCAAGACCAATACAGTCCTCCACAATCAACCTGGCAGAATGCAGCTAGAAGCAATATTCTGTATGGTGAACTCGCTAATCAACTGAGATAAACAGCCCAGAGACCAAGAACAAGTACTGACCCCAGAAAAAGCCATCAGTCCAAACACATCCAGAGAAAATTAGCTGGGAAAGAAAGTTCCATCCTGGCCAGACTGGGCTCAACCTCCCGACTCCAGTTGATACCCATTAGCACCAGTGAGTCCCTAGCATATTATTACTGGGGTTATGATGACATCTGTAGCCATGCCTTTCCTTTCCGGTGATGAATTCTGCACACTACAAATGGAAAAAGCCAACATCTCATTCAGTAACACACACTTACAAAATGCTTGGGGAAGTACAATCCCTACATAGTCGCTGCTCATGCCTGGAGCTCTCCCCAGCCGCCATCCAAGCTCCAGTTCACTTCTTACGGGCTAATAGCCGAGCTCCAACAGCATGGATGGCAGCCGGCACCCTGGCTCTCTCAGGGTAAACAAGGGCACAGTGCAGAAATGGTTCCCATAGTATTAAACAATAATCCCAATAGTCTTAAATAATAGCTTCAGTGTAGACAAGATCTCCGCACCCACACTGGACTTCGCTGGACTTTTTGACCCAGTGGGACATACGCTACTGCTCACTTGCTGGAATTGCTTAGCAGGAGAGGATTACCCAGCAGTAGAGGAGCACCGGTCGTTTATCTCCTGAAGAATTAGGAGTCATGCCAGGGAAGCACACTCCCGTACCAAAGTCCATGAGCCCTAGGTCCTGCAGGATCCACACAACCCCTGTTTGTCTCCAGTGCCTGCATGAGACCCACAGGCTCAGCTGCCAGGACCCCCTATGCACAGCAGTGTTTTTAACCTGAATAAGGAGCAGCGCCAGGTAGTCTGTGAAGTCTGTGAGGCACTCCATTATTGACTTGGCATGGGAAGCACTCCTGGCCAGGACTCAGACAGAAATCATCAGCCATGAATTTATCTTCCTTTCACCATCCAAGAGCATTGCAACAGCAATGCCTGCATGCATATGCATGCTAGGTGCCAGCTGATGCACATGATCATGTCATGCTCAACAGCCTGGATCATGCTGCTTATCCTGCCTCCAGTCAAAGGGAGTCTTTCAGTGCATGCTTCAGGATTCATTAAGCTGGGTCCCGGGAGCTCAGCCCCTTTCAGCTTCCAGCCCTCCGTGAATAACACCATCTTCAGGCCATGCATCTGCCCCCACTGAATGCAGCAGCCACACTTCCATTATCTTTCATGGCAGCAGGATCATGTCCTTGATAACCCCATAAACCTCAATGACCATTTTCTCTTGCATTCGCAAGGCTGGAGAGTTTGCCCGAAACAAAATCAGCACCAGGACCTCCTGTTGCCCTCTCATGGCTCAGACAAAAAGGCAGTATCAGAAGGTGGCCAGAGGGAGATGGTGCAGTATTTGAATATGGATAACATGCACACAGGCTGAGGTCATACTTCTGTGATATTTCAAAAGCCATGCGAACATGACCAGCTGTGTTATACCTGACAAACTGCACTGTGTCTGTTCTCACAGCCTCAGACTTAGCAGCCTATTGAACATAGTCATGAATAATAGAAAAAACAGTAGGATGCCCAGTCCTAAATGTGAAGTTTATTATTCAGTGATGATTACCTGTTATAAATAGCACCCCTGAATATAAATAGTATCCTTTAGGGAGGTGCATTCATAAAGGCAGCAAGGGAGTTCCTGGGAAGCAAAGGATTTAGGCTAGATGTGTTCATTGTGCTTAAAATGTGCCACACAGCAAATCAAGAGTGAGAAGCATGGTTAGCAGCAGGACAGCTGCCTCCATCACTCCAGCCTAGCTTCCCTGAATCAGAACCACTCCTCAGTCTCTTTAGAAAAAGGCTGAAAGGAGGCTTTTGGGGAGGATAGCATCCTGACATTCATTTCGTATTTCACCTTGTAAATTAACGTGTCAAGATTTATACTTTTGCATTCCACTTGGAGGAAACGCTTCTGAAAATTGTTACTGGAGATGGGTATTATATGATCGACGGCACACACACAGAGTGCCATCCCGAATCAGCTGCAATTAGCTCCCTTCCTCCAGTAACACATAATAAAGAAACAAACTATGCAGAGCTGACTACAACACAGGGATGAGCAGGCATGTCCAAATGCACGCAGTTGGCAGACTGTAGAGCTGTCCGTACTACTCCTGTTGAGCATGTTATGGACGTCCTGGCGGACGCAATATACTGCAAGGCCATAGGAAACAAGACTGCGGTGTGTAAAGCCAGTATGCTCTTTTTGCATTCAGGAATGAGCAACTACAGACCCACTTACAAAGAAGCAGCAGAGGATATCAAATGCTGTCTGCTAATCATGCTGAACTTGCCAGAAGTTTTGAGCTAGTGAGACTTCTCATATTTGTACAGTACCTGATTTTACGTGGTGATCTATGTCCACAAACTGCAAGACAAGAGCAGCTGGAGGTCATCCTGAATTGCAAAGTGGCTTTAAAGATACCGCACTGGAGTATCTGGAGGAAATGAGTGCTGGGGACTCTCAGACTAGCTAATCTGCCCCCACTTTCTGATGGAGGGGTGTGCCAGGGCAGGTAGAAGGCACAATCAAAATAACTTAGGGGGCTCAGACGCATTTTCTAAAGTGACTTAGGAACTTAGGAGATTGGCTCTAATACTGGGTTTGAGAAAAGAAACATTTCTTGGATGCAGGACTTGCAAAACAATTAATTTATGAGACCGTACAAGAGCTACATATCTAAGCAAGTTTCCAGTCCCCCTGGGGGAAATACAGGAATAGTTTCCCCTTCATTTGAAGCATGAAACAGTGTCAGTTCTGATGGAAAAGGCACGTGTCAGGCCTGGAGATGAGGGCCGGTGGAAAGCACTCTGTCAGGATGCTGGATCGGCTTCTGGAAGAACAGAAGTGATTAGCCATCACCATCGCAGTGGTGGATCTGGGACTCAGCACTAATACATACGGGGAAAAGGAAATAGGTAATGCTGTTCAGCAGTCACTGTTGGGCTCTATAATTTAATCTTGCATGTTAGACACACACACCACACACATGCACTCACACTTTGCTTATTTGAGAACAATTATCATCACGTAGCTAAAATACCACACTTAGTGGTATTGACTTTTGGAGATTATTTAATGTAAATTGCAGTGCACTCAATTATGCCTATATTGGCTGTAATGTGCCACTCAGACATTTCATTTTGTGGTTCTTACTGCTATTTTCATCATCTCCTTTTTCTGTCCATATGGATAGGGAGAGGACAGGACTGTGGATTCAGATGGAAATGCCTGCCACAGATCTCAACACTAATGAAGCTGGCTGTTTAAAATAAATGGCTACAGAGAGTGGCTGGTAAATGCACTCAAATGTGATTGTGTTGTGTGCCCGTACACCTTTAAGTATTAGCTGATCTGACACAACATTGAGTCTTTTCTTTTGTAATCGCGAGGGGAAAAAATGCCTACAATCTCAGAGCTTTACAAGCTCATCTTTGCTTGCAAGAATGTGAACTCACTCCATTGAATTTATCTTTTTAAGAAACTGGGAAACTGCAAAGGCTCCATTGCTTCACGTTTCTTAAGCAAGTATTTATAGTAAGAGAGAGTGCTGGAAAAATGAATGGTTGAAAAAAAAGTCACTTCAGGGCTTTTATCTCGAGGAAAGGTGAGAACATATAACCTTACATAAAACATACAAGGTTTTCTTCATGACTGACTGCTCCTCTGTTTGATATAAATGCCTCTGAAGGTGCCACTACAACTCTGGAAAGAGTGGAGAAGCATTTTGGAGCAGGAAGAAGTAAGTGAACAAAACGCAGAACTTTCCATGAAGTGCTCTTGCGAGACGAGCTGAGATTGCTCAGATGCAGCTGGCGAATGGCTCGGAAACCATCTCCTGCAAACTGAGCTGCTCCAGGAAGGGGTGGTGTTCACCCCAGAGCTGGCATGCCTCACTCTCCCATCATGAATTAGCCAGGGCCCAACACAGCACATGGAGGTATGGTGCAGCTAGAGGTATTATCTTTCATAGACTGGGATATATTCCATATATATATATATATATATATATATATACATACAAACACACATATATGTATATATACACACACATATATATACACACACATATACACACATATATACACACATATATACACACACATAATTTATTTATTTTTTCAAAATGTGAATTTTCCTGAAGGCATTGCTGAGTTCAAAATGCAGCTAATTACTTTTCACCTTTCTAAGTTCACTTTCCACTTCAGTCAGAGAGTGTAATTATTGCTCCCCTCCCTAATTAGTGGGTTTTACTGCTGGCATGTTTTTTTGAAATGCCATGGTAGTAAAGTTTTTAAAGGTCCTACACAGAGGAGTTGAGCGCCCTCTCTTTCTTGCTACAAATGGCCTTACTTGGATCACTACAAATAGACATACTAGGTCTTGCAATGAACACTGCATGTGCACTCCATCATAAAAAGAAAATAGGGAGCTTTCGGACCTCACTGTTAGCTGGTGGTAGTGAATAAACTCCTTTGATAGAAAACCATCTTGAAGGGAGTATGGACAACACCCAGCAGAAGAAATGGTCAGGGCCAGTTACACTTCTAGTTAAACAGAGCAGCTTTAAAATGCAATTAGAAATGAAAGTGTCAATGATTATGAGGTTTCCTCAGGACAGACACTTATTTCCATGCCTAAAGAACAGGTAGGACCAATGACCTGTCAGATAAACCAGGGCCCATCCGTTGTAAATGGGTGGATATCAAGTGTCTGGGCACTTGTGAAAATTCCTCTTTTTGCAGAGCTGGTTGGGAACTTGTTGCTAAAAGCTTTTCACCTGAAAATGCCAATTCACCCAGATTTCATAGGAACACAGCAGCAAGGTTTTTTTTCTGGACCTGTGGCTATGCATCCAGAGAACAGGTATGAAGCTCTGGCATTGCAAGAGAAGGGCCCCCCTCCCTTGGCAGGGGAGGCTCAGCCAGGGGTGGGAGGCTGATAACACTGCTGCCAAGAGAAAGCAATGGGAAGTGATGACTGGTGACTCCCTCCTTGAGGACCCCAGTGCTAGTGGGTTGGCTCCAGAGGTCTGCTGCCACATCTGATATGTCATGGAAAAGTTGCCAAGGCTTATCTAGCCCTCTGCTTACTACCCGGTGCTGCTCATCCATGTGGGCACCAATGATACTACCAGGGGTGACCCTGAGCAGATCAGAAGTCA
This sequence comes from Crocodylus porosus, assembly GCF_001723895.1. NCBI lineage: Eukaryota > Metazoa > Chordata > Crocodylia > Crocodylidae > Crocodylus > Crocodylus porosus. The sequence goes on along the minus strand of NW_017728947.1, from coordinate 117,728,108 downwards.
CTACATGTCTCTGGGTGCCAGGACAAAGAATACAGAGGCCCAGGTAATGCTTTAATTGATCCTTCCAGTTAAGGATAAAGGCTCATCAAGGAGCAGACACATCCTGGAGATTAGCACATGGCTGCATAGATCATGTCGTCATTGGGGCTTTAGCTTCATCAAACACGGGGTGGTCTTCCAGGAAGATGCACTGCTGGGAAGAGATGGGGTCCACCTGATGAGGGGAGGGAAGTATTTTTGCATACAGACTTGCTAACCTAGTGGGGAGGGCTTCAATCTAGATTCATCAGGGGATGGAGACAAAAGCCCACAGGTAAGTAAAGAGCTTGGGGACCTTGACATTTTTTTTACTAAAGGAGGCAATAGCAGAAGCCTTAGCAATGGTCTCATGGAGAGGAAGGAGATACCTGAAATATTTATGTACTAGTGTGAAAAGCATGGAGAATAAGAAGGAAGAATTGGAGGTTCCAGTACAATCGATGGATTGTGATGGCTCATGTGAGTGGAGTATGGTCATGGATTAGCATAACTTGTTCAGGAAGAAGAGGCAGGGGGAAATGGAGGAAGCGCTTCCCTATATAATAGCTGCTACAAGGCTTTAGATACCATTTCCCATAACATTATCTTTAACAAGCTAAAGAAGTACAGAGTAGACCAAAGGATTTTAAGGCTGATACATAATTGGTTTGACCACTGTGCTCAATGAGCAGTCATCAGTGGCTCACTGTCTAGTAGGGAGAAGCTACCAAGGGGGTTCCAGGTCTGTCCAGGGTCCGTCATTATTTAAGATCTTCATTAATGATTTGGCTGATGGGACTGAGTGGACACTTGCAAATTTGCAGATGACACCAAGCTGAGTGGAGTTGCAGACACACCGGAGAGCAGGGTTAGGATCCTGAATGACTTGGATAGACTGGAGAAATAGTTTGCACTTGGTGAGATGAGTTTCAACAAAAACAAGTCCTGAATTTGGGATGGAATAATTACATGCACAAATACAGACTGGAGAGTGAGTGGTGAGCCTGCTGTACTGCAAAGGAGGACCTGAGGGTTTTGGTGAACCGTGACCCTGACTATGAGCCAGTAGCATGCTCTTGCTGCAGAAAAAGCCAACAGCATCCTGGGCTGTATTACCAGGAGTGTCATTTGCTATCAAGGGCCATGACTTTTCTATTTGGCACTGGTGTGTCCAGTTTTGGGCCCCACACTTCAAGGTGGCCGTTGACAGTTTGGAAAGAGTCCAGCACAGAGCAACAAACAATTATCAGGGGCCGGGGAGACAAGACTTAGGAAGAAAGACTGAAAGAACTGGGATTATTCATCTTGGAGAAGAGAAGATGGCTAGAGCTGAAGGCCCAAGTGGGTTGTCAGAAGCCAAGTGTTGCTAACAAGGAAGCCAAGTCATGGGGCGGGAATAAAGGATGAGTTTGAGATAGCAGGTGCTAAGGATCGGCACTGGTTGTCCAACCAAGGCTGCGAAGCCAGGACCCAGGAATCAAAGACCAGAGACCTGGGACCAGGCAGGGAGCAGGAGACAATCACTTTTGGACTCACAACTCTAGACACCAACTATAGAAATGATCCCTGAAAGTACAGTGGTGTGGATTCAGAAGCCGTGAAGCTCAATGCTGCAGCCAGAAACGCTTCAAACCACTCCAGAATCACCCCCAAATGGTAAGACTTTGCTCCAGCAGCTATCTGAGTCCTCTTCTCTTTCTTTCTCTCTTCATAAATAAGAGAGTTATTATGCGTTTTCTTTGTAATCTGCCATAGAGGACATCATCATTAGAATAAGCAAAAGGGCTGCGTGATGCATTTCCTAATGCCAAACGAGCTCTGATGTGTTGGTTCGGCAGGATCTCCATTGTATGGCTGAGCTGCACAACCAGCCTCGTGTCACCCTCTAGCTTTGCAATCAGTGGACTAATGGGAAATGTGCAGTTCACACATGGAAAAGTGCGTTTTGCCTTACTGGCATGACTTAGAGCCATTATTAAAAAAAAAAAAAAAAAAGGAGTGGAGGAAAACATCAAGAGGTCATCTAGCCTGACCCCACACCCAGCCCATGCTGGCTCAGTGATATCAGCCCAGAAAATGTGGGAGAAGCCAGTGCCCTGCCCACATATTGCCCACATACCTTGCACCAATAAACCACTTTCCCTCCTGCATTGACACACAAAGTCTAGGTCCCAAGTGTAGGATGGTTAGACTCAGTCAACCCTTTAGTGATAATGGCTTTATAAATATATGCCTTTCTTCTTCTTTCCTTTTTTTTATTCTTAAATGGGAAAGTTAATATAAATCCCTTTTTTTCAACCCTACCTTTGGAATGAAAAGCTGCCAACCTGCCAAGAACTATTGCAGTTCATTCCAATTTTAAAGTAAATCCACAGAAAATAACTTCCCTCAGGCAAATTGGGTTTTCAACTGTGTAAGTATTGTCAGGAGTTTCCAGTTGTTACTTCCTTAGTGGTGTTAAACCATCACCTGATGGGACTTGGCTAGAAGATACCTGTAAAAGGAAGTTAAAAGGAAGTTAGATGAGCACCTTGCCGGGGTCATCTGACCCCGGTGCTCTTTCCTGCTCAGGCAGGGGGTCGGACTAGATGATCTACCTAGGTCCCTTCCGACTCTAGCTACTATGAAACTATGAAACTATGAAACCTGTAACACACAACAGCCCTCTATTACAGAGATGTGTTGCACGATACTGCTGGCCCTCACCTACAGTCAGTGTCTGGAACAACACACTTGAGAAACGTGTGAACTCACAAAAGGGGAGCAAACCCAGCAACTCAGCAACAATTAAACCAAACTAGCACCAAATACACATCTGGGGGGAAAATGGTGCATATTAAGAAGCTGGACCCTGCACTGAAGAACAGCTGCACTTTCATTCAGGGTCTCTAAACCCAACAAACAGGAGCAGCCTGTATTTGCGTCCTGGACTCACTCTGCCAGACATCAGGAACAAAATGGGACAATCATGACAGGTCAAAGACACCAGGCAGGCATCTGCTACATGACTACACAGAAGCAGTTAGCCATCTACAATTGCACAAAGGCTTTCTACCCACCAGGAACCACGTATAAAGTCATCAAGGACTACCCCACTGGAAACGTGGCTCTCACAGCTCGACACACTCAGCGAGGAGATTGAAATGCACAGATACACTCACAAGTGCCTCTTCAGCGGAGGAAAGGGTTGATCAATCTGAATGTATTTAATTTGTCCTGGAACAAGACTCAGCAGATATCAAAAGGCAACCTGAAGAAGCAAGGTTACTCTAACAGCCTAGATGGATGACTATGCTGGGACACAGACCATTAAACATCTGCCCATTTGACTACTACAGGGGTTGCAGACTGAGCCGTATTACTCATTACATGTCCAACATTGGGAAACCTATGATTGTGGCACCAGGATAGGAAAAGCAAGGTAACCACTGTAGTTAGCTGCTACATGCATACAACACTTTCACCTCTGCCTGAACACAGAGGGAAGTCTCTGCGAGGGGCTTGGGGAGGGAGGGGGTGTAAAGAATTGAAAATAAACCTGCTAGGAAACAGCACTGACTTCGCAATTCATGACTTCAAAGTCTGGCTGTAGAAATATTACTTAGCACATTTTCCTAACACAATATCAGACATGCAAATAATGCTTCCCACCATTTTTTTGTTTTTATAGTAAAAAAAATCTTCACTCAGTTGGCAGACAGCTGAAAGTGCTCACTAAAGATGAGGCTTTCCTAGGTGCCCAGTGCACTCCTACCTGTTGCCAGTGAAGTCAGGAGTCAAGCAGGCAATGACTTTACTTGGAGCAATTTTCAATCAAAATGACAACCTTTTAAACTTGAATACTGATGTGGATCTTATCAGACCTTGCATCAAGTTTTAGGAACATAAACTTCAGTATTTTTAAGTTCTGAACACATGAAGTCATAAGATTTTAGACATGTGCAGAAAATTGTTCGTTTACTTGTTTATTTTATAAGACTACAGTGCCTCCATTATGAATAACTTGTTCGTCTTCCATAGCTAGTGGAGTTTGGGAATTCAGCAAGATAAAAAGTTGCATGTAAAGTAACTGAGATACTCATTTAAAGGCAGCCAGTATTTCTGGTTTGGGCTGCTAGGCTGCTCTTTGAGCCCAATGATTATGGACATTAGACACTCTATAAATGAATCTAGTCCAGCAGGCAACATTTTTTTTTCTATTTTTAAAACAAGAACATTAAATGAAAACATAAACATAGAAATAAAGCCCCAAACATCCAGGAAATGATTAGAAGGAGTAATGCAGTCTCCAAACAAGGCAGTTTCACAGTTTGCCACCCAGAAAATTCAACATTGATGTAGGTGTATTACTATTTCTATTTCTATTTCCATTTCTATTTCTGGGTTTTTTGTTGTTGTTTATTTTGTTTTTTAGGGGGGTGGGATTCATGGTAAAATTATGGGTTTTTTTCCTGTAAAAAGTAAAAGAAGGAGTTCCAATCTTGCTGAGTAAATGCTGTGGGAGATATGTTAACTTATATGACTTAAGAAGTTCTGTTCCCAGATCAGATGTCAGTCATGTTGATGAGGACTTTGTAATGTCTTTGACAACCTTTCAAGCTTTTCACTTCTATAGCACAGAAAAATCCAAGCAACTGGGCAATTTTTATTTTACCTCTACTGTCAGTCTTGGGAGGATGGATTGATGAACTAGAGTACAAAATGAGCACTGCCGCAATATGGTTTGAAGTTGCATAGCAAAGTTTTAAAATGTTCAGAGCCAGTCAAATCTTATATGCTAAATTATACATCCCACTCCTAAGAAGAGGGTATTATTCTGGAGTTAGGTGACCCAGATATGAGTAACAGTTTCTTTACTCTAATGAAGGAGTATTAGATCCAGGAGAAAGGTATGTCATCTCCTTTAATGCAGATCTTTCTGCAATGTGAAGCTCAAGGAGCTTGTTCCTTGCTTATATTACCCTAGGAAATACTTTTGGATTGAGCCACCTTTGAAATGTTCTGTATCTTCCATAGGCAAATGCATTCCTGCAAACTAGGCTTTGTCTGGCTTTATGAAACTCAACGTTTTCAGTGGACTACCAATAAAAGTATGGGAATTCCTGGGTGGGTGATAAGATAACTAGATGATTCTCCTCAGGGAAGGTCATACTGACACAGACACAAATATACAATGGAAGCAACACGGGCATCTTCGAAAGGCACCTCTCCTTTTGCATAATTAACCTCCCGTTGGTGATTATTCTTTATTCATGTCACAGTCTCATGTCCCAATCTATGAGCTGGCGATCTTGGAAAAGTGGCTGCTATGGTGTTTCCTGGTTTCCTGTGCGGCCTTGCAAGACCTGCCAGTAGGAACTGCGATGCTGGAGAGGACAGGGTTTTGCTGTAAGGGTGTGCTGGTCTCCAAGTCACAGGATATGATTATAAAATCCTAGTAAAGAAGGGCTGGGTCACATCAAGTCCACCTCCTGCTCAAGGCAGGGGCATCCTGGACTAAATCAGCCCAGCCAAGGGTCCGTCCATCCTGCTCTTGAAAATTTCCAAGGATGAAGCCTCCATTACTTCTCCAGGCAGCCTGTTCCAGTGCTTGACCACCCGCATAATCAGAAACTTCCTCCTCATCTCCACCTACATATCCTCTGCTGCAGCTTGAGGCCATTGCTCCTGGTCCTGACCCCTACGATGGCAGGAAAAAAACCCAAAAACATTTCCATCCTTTCTGCAGTCACTCTTCAGGTATTTGGAGACTGAGGGGCGATTTGATAACAGTCTTCCCTTCTCCAGGCTAAATCACTCTAGTGCTTTTAGCCTTTCCACATAAGTCCATAAACCCCCATTGTATGTCTCCCCGCATGGTTCAGGTGCCCGGTGTTGGTAGCATTTAGCCACGAAGGAGCAGGCCTTCCCTAGCTGAGCAGCAGAGGACTGGTGCTGATCTGGGGACAATTCCTACCCACCCGCAGTGAGTTTGCTAGTGAGTTATGTCACTGGGTTTACTCCTAGTCATCTGCACTCCCTTAGCGAGGGGGTCCTTTAGCTTATCCGAGTTGTTGTGCATCGCTGGGTTGATGACGATGACCAAAAAACATGATGCCACCATTGGCACAGTGGGTTGAAGTCTCCATTTCCTGCAGGAGGGTCTGGCTTACAGGGGGGCTATAAATCCAGCCTAGTTTGAAACCCTGTTGTGCTGTGCCCTGCCCTCCCAGCACATGCAGGGGAAGGGGAAGGGACAGGCACCGAAGCAGAGAGAACCTGCAAAGCATTTGATACTCAATTTTGTGGGTGGGATTTGGTTGGGCAGTGGGGGAGAAACAAGGAGGGAAGTAGGGCTGCACCGTGTGGGGGGCAAGGAGAAATAAAAAAAGGAGAGAGCAGGGTAAGGGCTGTGAGGCTGAGAGGATGCAGCTCAGGAGACTCCAGGACCAGCTCCCCCTGACTTAATGTGACTCAGGGGAGGGGGGGTCACACACCCAGGAGTTTCTCTCCTAAATCCATATGGATCAAGGGGGTCCTCTCCTGTACTGTTTTAGGAGCTAAGTCGCACCTCTTGCAGCCTCCATTTCTGGACAATAAAACTCCCAGGCTCCAGGGTTTGGACCTAGATGGGACGCTCCATGTATCATCACCTGTGCTCCAAGACATCCCTCAGCTACATCTGCAAAACCCTCTCTCCATTTATTGGCATCTTTGGCATGGAGAGCCATGCTGCTCTCTGGGCTTAATGTGCAAATACAGGAGCCAAGAGAGTACAGCGGGCAGCCCCTTGTCCTTTCCCACTGAAAAGCCACTTTCCTCTGAGCTAGGTAAAAGGGACAGAGAAAGAGACACTGTTTTTTTCCCCCCGACATTGCTTTGTGCAGGCCCCAAAGAGTATACAACTGCAACACACACACAATGAGGTCTCAAGGCTGAACTTCACCCAGGTGCTAGATTGCTTTGTTTATGCCTTGATCGAAAGAGCTCTGTATAGATTAGGGACCTATCAGCCTACTGCAGCTTTCAGCAAGCAAAATAGTCGTGCCTCTGTCCTCTTGCCCTTGTACCTGAGATAGTTACAGGAGTTTGCTTTCAGAGAAAGTGCCTGTCAGCAGCTCTTACATAACCTCCTATACGCTTTAATGCCCCGCATGGTCCTAATTGGTTTCACAGGTACCTGCTGCAATATAGCTTGTCTTCCTGACAGCACAAGGAAAAATAGGCAAAAGTTTTTTGGAACAGAAATAGATAAATTGTGTGTTTCCCCCCTCGTTGCAGAAATTTCACCCAAAGTATCAGTGGTATTTCTGGGTAGTTAAAAGCAGTTATCATACAGACAGGCCAAATTGTCCATATTCTGGATAATCTTCCACCCCGGGTAAAAAACAAACAAACAAAAAAACACAGCAAAGAACCCAGTTCAGTTCAGTTCAGAAGCAAACAGTTTCTGAGAAGTCTGACTGACTCGTGGTGGACAATGGTCCTACTGTATCCTCAGCAGGTGATTTAAGAAGAAAAGCGTTGTGTTATAAGCAATATTAAGTATGCACGATGCAGTGGGTTCTGCACTTTGAGTAAATGCTTGTTTCTATCAGTATTGGATGCAACTAGTTGATGAACAATGGCAGAAATGTTGGTATTCTTTTAGGTGAACTGTGTATGGCTCAGTTCTCTACGCATCCTTACTTTTGTATTGTTATCTATGGCTTAGGAAGGGATTAAATTATGCATGGAGAACAAGCAGCAAAGTGCCTTACTGGAGTGTAGGCCCTGCAGCTCTGTCTGGGGTTGGTATGCACAGACTATCAAAGGCTGCCAACCTGGAAATGGAGCCAGAGTGTAAACACAATGGAGAACCCAAACGTAAACCATTGCTTTCCATTGACTACAGGGAAAAGCTTTTTTTTTTGGACAAGTGTAAGCAGTCCCGCTGGAACTGGAGATAAAGAGTAGAAGTGGGAGCAGACTCAGCTCTGCTCTCCCGGCCTCGGTGCTTCCTTCCCTTCTGACCCAGGGCAGCCAGGCCTGGCGGAGAAGCTTTGCAGCAATATGCATGATGGTTTCCAGGCCTAAGTGGGTGACGTCGGGCTGCCCTAACAGATGGGTTTGTAAGAGCTACTGAAAGACCAACAAATGTTTTTCATTTGAAAAGGGCTGCCCTGCATCACTACATATATCCTCCGGCTGTCAATACCCCATAAGGGAGAGCCTCTTACTCCGGTCTGAGCTCCTTTGGACTTGCTGGAGGAGATAAGGTGGGAAACAGGTGTGCCAGAGCCAGGACCTAGTTGCACAGTAGAGGAGCCGAGGGCCTGGCCTTGCCTCCCTGATGATGGGGCGCAGGGAGCTGGCTGGTTTCAGCTTAGGCCACCCACCCAGGACTGCACAGTACAGTATGGCACAGCTTGCCATCCCCCCCTCAGTATAGTTCTCTGCTATGGGATGCAGCGAGCGGTGCAATTCAATAGCACCTGGAGACTCACCTCTGCATCGCCTCACCAGCACTGGGTGGTTGTTTAAGCCTGTCTGTGTCCTTAGGGCACTGCAAAGACAAAGAGGATGGCACGAGCCAGGGCGGTGGTCCTCGATCTCCAGGTATAGCTGCCAAAGGCTGGCCAGATGCTGGCGGCCAAGAGGTGAGTGAAACCCTGTTGAGGTCCCCTATCCCGTCAGGTTTCTGAGGACAGGGCAATTTATTTGCTGCTTTCAAAGCATTTTCCATTTTAGAAAACAGGCACTGAGCCTCTTGCAGGTGGAAACCCGCCCCCTCCCCCCCAGCAAAAGTGAGACGATACAAGGGTGAGAAAAAAGTGCTCAAAATTCTTGACACTCTACGATATTATGAGTTTTAATGGGACCAGAGTACATTTGATGCGATGGAAAATCTAAAGCAACAAGCAGCTGAGGTCTGCCTCGGGCAGTTACCTCGTGTCAATAGAAATGTTCTCATTTTGTTTTGGAAAGTGAAATATCATTTGATATAAGATGGGGAGAGATAGGCTTTCAAAAGGGAAAATGAAAATAAATAAATAAATAAATAAATAAAAAGAGAGAGCAAAGCTCCGGCTCTGAGCCTGGAATGAGCATAATCTGCAAAGAATAATAAAAGGCCGGCTGCCGCATTCCCCGACTGATAATGGCATTCCAGCAGAGAGGGTCGGCTCCTGCAGTGTGCAGAGGAACCATGTGGAGAGGCCCTCAGACAAGGAGATTGATTTTGTAATTCGCAATCAGTGCTACAGGCTGTTAGTGTGATTGCGCTTGCTTCTTGAAAGCGCATTAGCAAGCCAATTATGGAATATATCACCACCATATACAAATGTTTGGGTGCAGCTTCAATCCCAACGGCCCTTGATTATATATTTTAATACGCCACCCCTCTCTTTCTCTCACAGGCAGGGGAACCAGATGGCAACACTAAAAAAATTAACAGCGGCACTTTGGGAAATAAAGTGTGTTGATTTAAAAATAAATAAATAATCCATGAAGTCCATTAACCAGAGCTTAGAGCACACAGTCCTAATGATTTTCTTAGTTAAAAGGAACGCAACCGTTCTGAGATACTTGGCAGTTTCTGACAGGCACCGCCTTAGTCACTTGGTGCTAACTCCTGTCAGGGAGTTCCCAAAATTCACAACACTGACCAGCTGGAGCAGCAAGCTGACAAGGAGGTCATCTGCCCCGACTACTCAGCTTTCCCACACAAGTTAAATATAAAGTGGCATCACACGTTGTCAAAGAGGCATCTCTTCTGAAGAGCTCTTTTCTTTGCTGTCCCCAGAGAAAGTTAGGTGCAATGTAAATGCAAAAAACCTCATGCCCATATAATCTCATGAGGTTTCTAAAATCGTGTCAGCGCCCTGTATGTCTGGGCCAGGGCCTTGAAATCCCATGTCAAAAAGAGGCTGATCCTTCCCCTCCTATGGGCCAAAGAACAAGAGCGTAGCTACCCCGGTACATCACTGTTGTAAACACCATGGCCAGTTTGGTCCTTGATGATACCTGACGCCAAAGGCAGCAACGCATAACTTTTGCCTGCTTTTCCACCAATGTTTCACAGCTTGGAGAAGAGGAATCGGAACTCGTGGTAGAGGTGATGTCTTTTATTAGACCAATTAGATTTCTACAGAAAAAAACCCAAAACTTTAATTGCAAGCTTTTGGGCACAAGCACCCTTCATCAGACATAGGAAAAAAAGATGGTAAAAGTACTCCTAGGTAGAAATAAAAGTTCATATTTCAGAGCAGAATTAAAGATGTGGTAAAATCTCCTGTTTGGATAAATTCATTTTATGCAGGTTAGGCTCAGAGAAATGTTGGAATATTCTGTTTACTTTGAAGTTGTTTGGTGGCAAGCAGGATATAGTCATATTTCCTTCTGGTTATGATGTTTCATATTTCATAGAAGAGTAAAAAGATGGACTGCACTTCCAGGGAGCTTGGAGAATTGCTCAACTACCCTAAAGTTATTAGAGTCTTTTGAAGAGGGACTTCAAGGCTGAGAGGATTAAGATAAGGGGGTGACCAAGGGAGGAAGTTCTCAACCCAAGAAGTGTCCTGAATTCACTACTCTTGTCAATAGGAAAGAGTGGAAGATCACAACCATGTCATTTGGTTGGACAAATACAAGGAGTGCCCAGGTATGAAACAGGGGTCTGGACAGTCTCCCAAATCGGGGGGTGGCACACGCAGCTAGGCAAGGCCTTAAATGCCTATATACCAATGCTCGTAGTATGGGGAACAAACAGGAGGAACTCACCCTCAGAATGCCAGCTCAGACCCAGACGTAATAGGATTAACAGAAACCTGCTGGATTCATCCCACGACTGGGCACTTAGCATTAGGGGCTATAGGCTTTACAGGCAGGATAGAGAAGGAAGGAAAGAGGGGAGTGTGGTGCTCTATGTCAAGGAGAAATACACATCCCCTGCCAGCAGAATAGCGTCAGAGGAGCAAGCTGAAGTGCTCTGGAACAAGATACAAGGTGGCCATGGGGAGAGGGATCTAATGGTGGGGGTCTACTGCAGGCCCCCAGCCAAGGGGAGGAGCTGGACCGGGAATTTTCAGGCCAGCTTGCAGAGGCACTTAAGGCGAGGGATGTAGTTGTCATGGGTGACTTCAATTACCCGGACATCTGCTGGGAGGAGCAGTCAGCCAGGTCGGACCGTTCCAGGAGGTTCCTGGCCAAGATACAGGACCTCCACTTAATCCAGGAGGTGCACGGTCCCACCAGAGGAAATGACCTGTTGGACCTGGTCCTGGCCACAGGCGACAACCTGGTAAAGGGCCTCCAGGGTGACAGCAATCATCGCTTGCTGGTGTTCACCATCCAGCGCAGGGTGTCAAGGGCCTGCATCAAGGTGGTAGCCCTAGACTTCAAGAGGGCCAACTTCAACGAGTTGAGGAGATTAGTGGGACAGGTGCTGGGGTTCTTGAGGGCAGGGGAACTCAGTGCCCAGGATGAGTGGTCGTTCCTTAAGGAGACAATACTCAGGGCCCAAAGGGTGTCCATCCCAAGAAGTAGCAAGGGGAGTAGGAGTGCCTGAAAGCCCTCCTGGCTCACCAAGGGCATCTGGGAATACCTGATTGCCAAAAAGGCAGCGTACAACTGGTGAAAGGTGGGTGCTATCTCTAAAGAGGAGTATACCTCCTCTGCTCGGGCCTGTAGGGGGGCTGTCAGGAAAGCTAAGGCGGACATAGAGCTAGGACTAGCATCCTAGGAAAACTGTTTGAGAAGATTATCACAGAGCACATCTGTGGTGGGCTGGTTTCAGGCATGATGCTCAAGGGCAAACAGCATGGTTTCATTGGGGCAGGTCATGTCAAACAAAGCTGAGTGCCTTTTATGATCAGGTCACAAAAGCCTTGGATGCAGGTGTCGCCGTGGACGTGGTCTTTCTGGACTTCAGCAAGGCCTTTGACACCATCTCCCACTCCATCCTCATTAAGAAATTGGGCGACTGTGGCATTGCTGCCTATGCAGTCAGATGGACTGCAGATTGGCTCAAGGGTCGCACTCCAAGGGTGGTGGTGGACCAGTCATATTCGACCTGGGGAGAAGTGGGCAGTGGAGTACCCCAGGACTCGGTCCTGGGGCCCACGCAGTTCAATCTCTTCATCAGCGATTTGGATGATGGGGTGAAAAGCAACCTGTTTAAATTCACTGAAGATACCAAAATTTGGGGTGAGGTGAGCA
>NW_017728947.1:117684482-117715277 GCF_001723895.1 Crocodylus porosus | reverse complement strand
GTCATTTGAGCCCAGTTTTTCTCCTGCCCAGGTGGGGGGTCAGACTTGAAGATCTACAAGGTCCCTCCCGACCTGACTTCTAGGATTCATTTCAGTATCTGGTCTTGTTCTTCCTTCATTTCTTAACCTGGCCTCCCCCTGTTTCCTCAACTTTCAACAGCAATTTTCTTCAAAATTATTTTTCCAAGCAACTGACAGACTGAGAATGTTATGTGGGACTGTATTAAATGGTTGCTTAAGTCCTGGTATATTATGTCAACTACATTCCCGTCACCCACGAAAGAAATACACTCTCAAAGGAGAAAATCAAGATGCCTCATGTCCTAAAGAGTCCATCTTGGTTGCTGGTGATCATCCTTCCTTCCCCAGGTGTTTATCCATTAATTGTTATATAGTTTGCACTAGCTATTTCCCAGGTATTGAAATCAGGCTGTTCAGTCTGCAATGCCCTGATGTCCTTTGTTTTCTCCTTTCAAAGACATATGCTGTTAGCCTTCCTCCAGTCTTCTGGGACTTCATCTATGGTCCAAAACTTTGCAACTGTTAATTGCCAGTGGCCCTGATAGCTTTTTAGCAAGTTCTTTCAGCACCTTGGGGTGAATTTCATCAGTCTCTGATGACTTAATTTATTAACCTTTGTCAAAAATCTGACATGCTGTTTACATACCTTTCACAGCCCTTCCTTCTCTTTGTCTATAATCATGTTAGAGGCAAGGGTGTCTTTGGGTGTTATCATTTATTGGACTAACTGCATATTTGGGATAGAGTTAGGCAGGCTTTCGAATGCCAGACATACTTGCAAAGACTGAAGCAATTGGGCAGCTCTGTCTCCTTTGCATCCTACAATCATAGAGCCTCTTCTCATTGTCTTTAACATCCCTTGCCTCTTGTATCACAGTTTTTCTTCTGCGGTTTCCTGATTTTGGCCCTGCAAGTCCTTGCTTTTATCTGGTATTCCTCCTTTTTGACTCTCACTTCCTTCAACTGACTGTGTACATCTCTCTTGATTTTGATCTAGCTGAGAAGCTCTTTGTATAATGTGTTGGTTTTCTTGAGTTCTTATATTTCCCACCATGTCAAAATAACTTGTTGTTGAATCTCAAATAAGATCCTTTATGAGCTGCCAGTCCTCCCAGATCCTTTTTATGCTTTAATCTGTCTACTTGTGGTGCCTTGCCTACTATTTCGCTGAGTCAGTTGAAAGCTGCCCTTTTGAAATCCAGCATCTTGTTTTAGCTAGTCTTTATTGTGACTTCCTTTTCTCATACTTATTAGTTCTTATCACATCACAGTCAGTGCCACTTAAAGCCCCCATCACCTTGGTGTTCACAATCAACTCTTCTTAGTGATCAAAATGCAATCCAAGATTGAGGATTTCCTGGTTGCATCATCATTTTTTCTAGAAGAGAAAGTTGCCCTCTATGTTTTTTCTAGAACTTACTGTTGCTGTGTTATTCTTCCAAGAGGTATCAAAGAAGTTAAAATCCCCCTTTCGTGCCATCCCATATGTTTTAGGCATTCTTGTTCTGGTTAGACCAAGCAAATCCTTGGACAGTATTCTCCACTCTTTCATTATCATCGCATCAGCTGGACATTGTAACAAGGTCAGAGTCACAGAGGTGGCCATGATGCCTCCACGGTGGCTCCATGACCATGCCCTACTCTACCCTAGGCCTTCCTGTCTCTCCTGCCATGCCTTGATGGAAATATAATAAATAGGGAGGCTACCCACAGGCCTTTTCTGCCCTTATTCCAACTGGATCCTGCTGGTCTCTGCTTGCACCCAGGCCTCTCATCGGGCTTCACTGGTCCTTAGGTCCCTCACTGGACCTCACTCTGTAACTGGACCTCACTCTGCCATTGAAAGACACCTCAAGCCTTAAGGGCTAATTGCATGGCTCCAAATCCTTCCCTACACTATGCCCCATGCCTTGCAGGTGTTACTGAACATTGTTCCCTTTGTTGGGGCTTCGGTTTCCTCAGCCTATGCCCCTTTAATTTCACTAGACCTTCTGGCCTAGGTCTACTGCATCAGACCTGGCTTTGAGGCACTAGCTTCAATCTATCACCTTTCGTCACTGGGCCCCTGGCCCCTGTCTGCCAGGCACTGTCTGCTTTATAGCCTTGCACTCTCCTGCTCTCTGGGCTCAACAATAGCTCGAGCCTTGAGCCTGACCCTGGCAAGGCTCAAGGCAATTACATGCTTGTTGGGCACTAATGGGACCTCTGTAACCACTCCTTACAATCCCAACCCAAACTGGCAGTGTAGACACAACGTAAATACAAGCCCCCAGCCTATAACATAAATATAAAGGGATAGCAGCCCTCTCCCCCTTTAAGTATGTAAACCTTCCTCACTAATGCAGGATACTGCCTATCTTGGTCTCCTTGTGAGCTCCCTGACCCTTGCTGTTCCTGCAGGTAGCAAAGCAGTTGTTCTAGCACACCTGGGTGGCTCCCTGGGCAGGAGCTCCTTCCCCTGCAGCTGCCAGGGAGAGACTGCCCTGCCAGCCCCAGCCTGGGGCTTATATGCTCCCAGGGCCTTGCCTACATCTGGTCAGCTGACCACTTGCAGCCATCTGCTCATTGCCTCATTTGCCCTGCTGCCCTGCCAGTGCTTCCTAGCTGGCCTGCCTTTATGTTAAGGTAACAGGGAGTCCCAGGCTCTTTGTTGCAGACATCCATCCAACCTCTAGCAGAGCTTGGTATGACTATGTCTAGGTTTCATAGTTTCATAGTAGCTAGGGTTAGGAGGGATCTGAACAGATCATCTAGCCTGAACCCCTGCCAAAGGCAGGAATGAATGCTGGGTTCACAAGACCCCAGACTGGTGATCATCCAACCTCCTCTTGAATTTGCCCAAGGTAGGGGTGAGGATCACTTCCCTGGGAAGTTGGTTCCAGATTCTGGCCACCTTAACTGTAAAAAATTGCCTTCTGATCTCTAACCT
This sequence comes from Crocodylus porosus, assembly GCF_001723895.1. Taxonomy (NCBI): domain Eukaryota; kingdom Metazoa; phylum Chordata; order Crocodylia; family Crocodylidae; genus Crocodylus; species Crocodylus porosus. Next base: position 117,712,327 of record NW_017728947.1, on the reverse strand, counting down.
AAACCTATTCTCCATCAGCTTATTACCATTGTTTCTCATCAGCCCAGGTGGTGCTGGGGAGAAAAGAGCTCTACCTTGGTGTCCATCCATTGCAGTCCTTTCTGTGTCAATTGTGGTTTCCACTCTAGTTTTCACTCCTGTCTACCTACAGCCATCCACTTACCTCCATATCAGCAGCAGTCCAGCCTGCTGATCTACCAAGTGACACCCAATGTCATCATCAGTGCTAGAGTCTACACTTCTGCAAAGAACATTTCCAAAGGCACCATGGCCACTTGGGATCACCACACTGAATAGGCTGGTCACATTCAAACTGGGTTCACCACAGCATGTTTAAGTCCACCCAGTATTGCACAGGTCTGGTCCCCATGATTTAATTTCATTCCCCACCTGTTAAGACCACAACTGCTGCCCATTTCCTCCAGCACCATGAGGAGTTGAATGTGTAAGAGTCCTCATTCTGCAGGCTGTCAGGGACAAGCTGGTGTGCCTCCTAGATGGGGAAGGCTGTGGTCCATGATTAGCCTTGGAAATCTGCCTCAAAGATGCAGGCTCTTGACTGAGTGATGTCATCCCACCAAGTCCTGTGAATAATCCAGGTTTATAGATGCCCAGTCAGCACGCTGCTCTGGGGGAGAGAATAATGTGGCGGCCCATCCTCACATGCAGCACGTAGAATGAATGCACCACGAGGAACATAGGCCTGACTGGCCATCGTACTGTTGGTTCTCACTGGTCTGTAACACAATGGCCACTGAAGATGCTTGGTGAGAAGAAGCAATCTGCTCAGCACTGTGTACCCCCTGGTGCCTTGTCTTCCTGTGTGTCCTATGTCCTGCTCAGCCTTTGCATCAGCCCTAACTCCTGACCTTCAGCTTATTTGAGCAGTTTCAAACCCCCTAGGCCCTTTCCCAGACAATGACTTCCTCTGGCAAGTCTAAAGTAAAAGACAGAGGTTGATGATGTTCATACAGCTCAACCTGCCAATAGCAGCACTGGGAGCTGAACTGAATTTCATATATTTCATAGACATTAGGGCTGGAAGGGACCTTGGAAAGTCATTGGGTCCAGCCCCTGCCCAAGGGGCGGCAAGTCAGCTAGGGTCAAAGGATCCCAGCAAGATAATGTCCAAATGTTTCTTGAAAGAGTCCAGAGTAGGTGCTTGCACTACCTCTGGGGGGCTTTGTTCCAGGCTTTGGGGGCTTGGACAGTAAAGAAGTTTTTCCTTATGTCCAGCCTAAAATGGTCTTGCAGGAGCTGCTGACCATTTGATCTTGTTATCCCCTGGGATGCTCTCATGAACAGGTGTTATCCCAGATCCTGATGCACACTCCTTATGTACTTACAATGGACTCCCATTGAACCTCATTTTCCTTCAGCACTGGAATACAGCCCAGCAACACCATTTTGTAACCCCAATAATGGTGGTGCCAAGGAGGCTATTGTGTTTTATAGGGGACAGATCACTCTAGAGGCATCTACTTCGATGCTCTTTGGCTATAGCACCCATTTCTGCCACTGCTGGGGACAGAATACTTGATTACATGAACCACTGTATACATGGCATCTGACCCAGTATGGCACTTCTTTTATATCAGTGTCACTTCATGCAGTCAGTAGCTGGAGGCAGTGGGAAGCACTGGGGACACAATGAGGAATAAGGTCTCGTGTCCATATGATCACAGGAGACAGCCTTAATTTTAAATATTCATTAGAATATCTTCCTCTCCCTGACTCACTTATTTATATTATTATTATTATCACCAGTTTATTTATTGCCATATATTATATTATATTATATTATATTATATTATATTATATTATATTATATTATATTATATTTACAAAGACTAAACCAGCAGATGATAAAATGTAGCATATACCACTCATGGGTTGATTGAAGGCACTGATTCTTTACCTACAGGATTAGCTCATTTGGATTCTGTGGGCAATACAGTGGAGGGTACAGCAAATCATTCCAGCTTTTCACTTGTGCCATTCACAAGTGACATACAAACACTTTGATAGATTGGACTAGTGTGGACTTAGAGTAATTTATAGTGTTTACAGTTATTGCTTCGTCTACAATGGAAACCACCCAACAAATGCCATGGTGCCTGCAGTGGCACAGATTTACTACATGGAGTCTTTGAAATATGCCTCCATTAATTTCTTATTTATTTGTAAATGAAAACACCTGCTATGAGGGGTGTGATACTTTGATTACTTAGAAGCACTTGTAGCTTGTGAGCAGACTGACGTGCACATGTTCCTTTATGGGTTTTTTTATCAGTTTTAAATTGATCGGTGGTGACACAAGTGTAGGAATTGACACAAGCTCTCCAAAGGTATTACTTTTGACGAACCCTACAGTTTACCAAATGCCTGTGCATACTTCTATTAGTATTTACTGTTGGGGAATCAATAGCAGGTATAAAATGAGGAGGGGGGGCCCAAAATGTTTAATCTTCATTTTAGAAAGTATGCCCTATTATTATAGTTTTGTGTTTTAGAGTCTACTATAAGGTTGGAATAACTGTCCATGCAGTCCCTTCAAACCTATAATTCTGTGATTTCTGTGCGACATTTGTGAGTGTTTATAAAAAATTAAGTTCGAATGTGGGAATATTGGGGGAAGAGATGGAGCGAAGCCTCCATGCATGTTTGTCACATCTGAAGAAGACGGAGTACTTTGGACCTCTGTGAAATTTCCCCGTGATAAGCCCCGTCAGTGTCAGAACAAATGTGGCACCTCGGCTCATTCTGAAAAAACACAGACAGGTGAAAACGATGACAAAGTGTCCCGCTCCGGTGCACTCTGCTGAAGGGATCTGGTGGTCCTGGGAGGAGCTCTGGTCCAAAGAGCAGTTATCTGAAAACTTCCCGAAGATGCAGTAGGTGTGAAAAGACTCAAGTGTACTGAGGCAGTGTTAAAGCAATGAATCACTTCTGCCTGCTGCTCCTACCTACAAATCATCCTTCGTATCTGTGCCTCTGCCTCCCTTCCCCGAGGCCCTGGCTGTGGAGTCTCAGCCCATCTCTCCTCCCAACCTAAATACCATAATTAGAAACAAGAAGGATATTTTATCTTTACTTTCATAGAGGGTGAATTTTTCATCCTCAGGTTCTCTTGAGAAATGTACTTTTCTTTGAAGGGAATGCCTTTTTCCTTTACAACTCCCCCCTTTGCAGTCCTTTGGGATGAGGCTTGGGCATCAGCATACGGAGAAAATAAATATACAACAGGCAGAAGATGAGAATGTGATTGTGAAGAAAGGGACTCTGAAGTGTAAGAAGGAAATGCTGAGGAAAATGGGAATCAGGGAGGTATTTCAGACAATAAATTCACTGTACCATTCCAACTGGACATCCAGAGGAGAGTAGACAGGAAAAATTGGGTATGCTTGTATAGCAGGAGGTGATAACATAGGGGGACTTGAACTCATGGGACATGAAACCAGCCATTACAGGGATAACAGGAGCAAATTGGAATAAAAGTTATACCTGGAATCTGAACATAATCTGTTTAGGAAAGGCAGAAATAGGGGTAAAGGCAGCGGGGCAGGACTGTAAATCAGGAAAAGTAGCATTTTCTAATGAAATCCAGGGTGATGGTTTCAACCACACAAGGACTGTTCATGTAAAAAAAAAAATCATACTAGAAAGGAATAATAAATACTTCACAGGGGTCGTGCTGGGTGCTGGTTGATGATCCTCAGACTCACCTGGAAATGGACAAAGAGCCCTAAGGTCTGGGAAGAAATCAGGCATGGTGGAAAGTGTGTGCTATTGTGGGAGGCTAACTGCCATGATGGGGAAAACCTAATGGTGGCACAGACCATTTTGGTGAGATAGTAAATCACATCATATTAGTAGCATCCCAGTAAACTACCAACTGATGGTGTGAAAAAATTCAATTCACCTGCTTCTCACAAACCGGACAGGTCTTTCACTATCTTCCCAACCCTCATCCTCCAACTGGAATGGATGCAGACAGCATCTGCCCACCTTCAATCCTTTCTGGACGTATACAATTTTCAGTATACGTAGAGATCATCCCTTTCTTCCCATGCCTCAGCTTGCAACTCCTCCAGTCCCTAGCAGCAGAAGCCCAATCCATCTCCCCTCCCAGAGGGTCCTTGCCTGGTCAGTCTACAACTTTGTCTTCTCCTTCCACCAATAAACTCAGCTAGTATACCTGCACATCAGCCAACCACACAGCACAACTCACCCCAGAAGCATTAGAAACAGTAAACTCTTCTTCAATAGTATGGTATAATATCATTATACAGTACATGATTATCATTATTACATAGTGCATACTGCATATGATATACCTCAGTACATTATATTACATCACATTATATAATGATATAATGGTAATGCCAGCAACAATGACAACAACAACAACAATAATAACAATCATAACCAGAGGAGGAGGCCCCTGATGGAGGTCCATCCCCAAGAGAGTCCTGCACAGGTGACAGGTGGTGATCCATTTTATTTAAAATATTGAAAGTGACAAAGAATGAAGCCAACGCCATCTCACTGCCACAGTGTTTAACGCGAGCATGGCCAGCAGAGCAATTACTAGTAATGAAATGGCCAGCTCAAATTTAATTTTGATTGAGGTTTAACAAATAGAAATATTTGTCAGCTTGGCAGGTTGCAACATGAATTCCCATCTCTCTCGATACATGTCTGACAGCACATGCATTTCCCTTTGGTGTGCATGCATGTATGTGCACACACATACTTGTGCCTGCCCTGATTTATAATCTATTACGATTATTTTCAGTGGGTGGCTCCTGGACTAGGGCATCCTCAATTCTTTACAATTGTGGAGTTAGACATGTCACTGTGGTCTGGGCTACAAGTGGTGAGCTACTCTGGGAATGGTCTGCAGCTGCCTCCTCTTCTTCATCCAGGCCTGTGTCATTATCACCCTTGAGACCTGCCCATCTGTGGTCTCCTCCAGCCCACCTCCTCCTCCCGTGTCGTGCAAAGTTATTCCCCACTGGCCTCCCGTAACACAACGCTGCGCCATACAGACCAGAACAAGCTAGCTATATCATATAGCTATAACATACAGACCAGAACAAGCTAGCTATATCTTGCTGTAGAGAAGTGTGCCTGTCAGGGGAATGCAGACACCTCCACTGCCAATTAAGGATGCTCAAGTCGCTTTCCATCACAGACTGGGGGCTTTCTGTGCCTAATTAGATTGCCTCCTTTGCTTCAGAGGGGGGATGCTGATGGGAGATGAGGCTTTACATGCATCAAGCTCATCTAGCAACTCAGTGCCTGACAGTTCTCCAGCTTCAAAGGGCTGTCCGGACCTGACTGAGACCGGCCCGGGAATGAATCATGATGCAATGCCTGGTATCTGCCCATGGAACCGGGAACAACAGCAAGAATGACATGCCCCCCCCACCCCCTTTCTGCAACATGTGTCGAGAGGGTTTAAGCCTTCCTCAGAGGTAGAGTGACCATGTGTCTTGGTTTGCCTGGGACAGTCCTGGATTTCGAAGGTCAGTCCCAGCAGGTAGGTGAAAATTAAAATGAGCATCCCAGAATCGCAGGACATGGGGCACCGTCTGGCATAGGGGCAGAGTGGCCTGGTGCACCTCCCTGCCAGACTGGGTCCATGCCCCTGCCCACCAGCCCCTGCCACCATCTGCAGCAGCACTACTGATGTGGGGAACGGGGCTGTGTCCTGGGTGTCCTGGTTTTCCTTGTGGTCACTCTACTCAGAGGCACTGGGTGTTGGCTGCAGCCCATTTTGGGGGCTTTGTCTGGGTTGTGCCAATGCTCCCACTAGGACCAAAGCTGCAGGTTCACGGCTGGAGGGTCTTGCCCTTCTTCTCAGTGTTAGACTGATGACAGATTTGATATCAGGAAATAATTTTACCCCATGCTCCAGTTGGTACCAAGTGCGGGGATTTTTGCTTTCCTCTGTAGCAGGGGGTGTAGCTCTCTGCCCAGGACCTTTTTAGCATATCTATAGCATACAATTCATAGAAGCAAGACATTGGCTGCCATTGTTCCCCTGCTTTACCTGTGGCAGGTAATTAGGGTGTTAGCTCGATGTTGTATCAGGATTGATGGCAGTCTTCTGTAGAGTTTAGGTTATGGTTATAGTTTGGACAGGGCTGATCCCGTGTATGTGCACATGTATATACACAAACACTTTTGTTAGTTTATAAGGTGCAACTCTACCCTGACTTCAGAGGAACACATCTAACTCTGTCTTGCTCCTCTCCCACCACCACAATCAAATGCAGAAGGAAGGCACTGAGCCTGGTTAAACTTCCATTTTCTGGCCAGCCCATTTTTGGGAACGCGATTAACACAGGGTGTCCCCCCCACTCTTTTTGCCAAGCCCCCTCCTCATGATCCCAAGAGAATACCACCTGCCTCTGGGTATAGAGGGTCCTCAGCTTTCCTGGTGCTAGTCACTATGTCCCTCACAGTACAGCCAACTCCTTCCCATGCCAGTACTGTTGCCCAATCGCCATTCGTGAACCAAATTTGTGCGCTCCTCCCTTGTGCTCTCTCTGATGCTTTCTCTTAAACTTACAGCTCAGAAGATCGTAATTGCATCTTTTAGCGATTGCCACCACTGCCAAAGGTCCAAGGAGAAGAGGATGACAGGCAGGACCCAGAAGGCTGGGTTAGGTTGAGCATGCATGCCAGACTGGGCCAGCCTGGGCCCTTAGCTATTCCATGCCCAGTCTATGAACCCCACGTGGTCCTACATGTTTGATAAATGCACAGCTAAGCCCAGATGAGAGTAGTTCTTGGCATTCACAGAAGCATGACTGTAGGCATCTCGGTATCTTAACTGGCCAGAAAATAAGCACCCCTGGCCTTTTGGGTACCTAACCAGTTAGGCAGAGGTGTGTGGATTACTCACTTGGACTTCAGTACCTAGCTTTTACCTGAAGTGCTACCAAGGTACCTAAGCCCCTCTTTAGATCTGCCCCCTTTTTTTCCTGTTTTCCAGCCTAACCACATATCCTCTATGACTTCAAGCAAATCACTTCTTTGGTAATAACTATTATTTGGTTTAAATAATCACATGCAAAGCCACATCTTCCACCCTGTGCAATTCTTTAGATTTTAGTTTTGGAAAACCGATGCAGCAGAATTTCCTGTGGATCTTTTCTTACATAGCTGTGAAAGATCAAATCCCTTTACTATTAATGTGAGGATGCTGACAGGCTGTTGCTAGTCAGATTCATGTCTGTCAGAAAGTGTTAAATGGATTAGGAATAGACCCCAATATAAAACCAAACTCAAGATCAAAATCTGTTGATGCTTGAGATTCCATTTTTTAAAAGAAGAAAAATTGTGCACTTCCGTATTTCTGTGCCCAGCCAACCCCAAAACATGCATTCCTGAGAATGATAAGAGCAATATTCTGAGAGATTCCCAGCCCAGTTTGCCAGGTTTATACTGCAGGTTCAGGAGATTAAGAAAACTCAGCAGAAGTCAGATACCTACCTATCTGTACTGGGTACCAGTGTAAACCAAACTCATCACATTTTGGAGTCTTGCCAGTGGGTAAATGCAACTCTTTTGTCTTTTATATACAACGTAAACTTGCCATAGGATATTTGGAATGAGGGATGCATTCAAGATCTGAGCCACTTATGACCTGAATTTAAGTTGGTTTTCCTCCCTATACTGAATAATAATATCAGGAACGTGGCTCACCCAGGACTAGCTCATGTAGAACTGCCTCCTTTCTTGTCATCATCAGGGTTTATCAATGTATCCCAAGGAACAAACAGGCCTTTTCAATTCTACTGCCATACTGATCGTTTTCTTTTGCTTTCAGTTATATCTAGTGTGATATGAAACATACTTACAAATAATGACTTTCAAGACACCTGAGAAACCAGAAATGTTCCTTCTGTATAATTTTTTATCAAATGCACCTGTGCGCAAGTGTTGGTTGTAGCCTTGTTGGTCTAAGGACATAGGCAGACAATGTTCTTTGGGTAGATGTGATATTTTTTTATTAGACCAACTACATTGTTGGGAAAAGTGTTCTTTGCAAGCTTTCAGAGACAAGCACCTTTTTTCAGGCCAATATTCCCCCTTCCTCCCCACACCTACCTGTCTTGCATCAATTGTCTCCCATGGCCTCTGATCCTCACTGCCACACATTTTAATTTCCACAGACCTGCATTATGAATATTGGCTTCTAGTCCATCCAGGAGACCATGCAAAACAACAGGAGACTCTCCCTATGTCTAAAGAAGGGTGTTTTTGCCTCAAAACTTGCAAAGAACCATTTTCCTCAACTATTCTGCTGGTCTAATAAAAGATATCATATTTATCCAAATAACCTGTGTGCAAGTGGCTTTCACCTGGTATGCAAATGCCATGACTGCATTGGAGAATAAGTTCGATTGCAAAATTCACAGACTAGGACCATGTCTAGACTGTGCACATGAAGACAAATTCATCTTTGAAAACCAGGCCTTCAATATGTAGGTGGCACTTCCCCAGCTCTCAAGGAAGAATAAATAGAATAGCACAACATGTACTGGAAGAGTTGTCATGAAAATATCCTTGTGATGAGGGTTATAGGCTTCACACAAGAAAGGGGGAGGTAAGAACCCCAAGAAGCAGCAGCAGCAGCAGCAGCAGCTCAGTGCACTGATCAGAGATAGTGCTCAGATACAAGCTAAGAATACAAAGAACTAGGTGTCGGAGACTCCTGAGCTGAAGAAAGCACCAGACTGGCCACTGAGTTATGAACAGATGTCATGACTGTGCTGCGGTTTTACCCAGATCAGAACAGGAGCAGCACAGCTATTTACACACATTGCTCTTCTAAGATATGTTACTGCTCACTCACTATTAGGTGACCAGGGAGAGCACACAGCCCAACTGGCTTGTCCTTAGAATGACACAACAGCCACACAGATGAGCAACAGGATGTCCTGGGAAAAAGTGTTAGTACATTTTATCCAGCATGCTTCCAAGGGACTTGAAGTAGGATGGTGGACATGTACATCTGTATGATCAGTGCTGGCTCCTACCCTGGGGGTGTTTAAGAGGAGGGTAGATGAACATCTTGCTGGGGTCATTTGACCCCAGTATTATTTCCTGCCATGTCGGACTAGATGATCTGCTCAGGTCCCTTCCGACCCTAGAAACTATGAAACTATGACTTTCCCCACCTGCAAACAGGAAGATATAAATCACAGAAAACACTAGAAATTCCCCACACAAAACAAAGCTTATTTGACACCTATTGCATTTAATGCTTTAAATTATGCACCTGCATATACTAGTCATTAATTTATATTTAGTAAGGTGTGAAGGAGTAAGTACAGCGGCGGTGAAAGGACCTGGAGAATGCTGCTTCTGCAGCCAATACCATATAAGCCTAGAAGCTCTGAGATTGGAGCGCAGCAGCAGCTGCAACAGCGAAAAGGGAGCCTCAATGAGAGAAAAGGAGAGAGGAAAAAGGGGAGAAAGAGAGAGGAAAGAGGATCCCCAGGGGATCAGTAACTTAACCTGAGGATCTCTCATGGCGTCAGCGGGAGGAACAGAGCTCTGGGAGCGAGGGGCAGATCCGGGAGTAGATAAACACCGCAGGACATGTATTGCACTGCCGATCTGGAAAGAAAGCAAAGGAAAAGAAAAGAGTGAAATTGACCTGTAATTATTCAGTTGTGGAGGCCGTGTCTGAGTGCCCATCGAAAGGGCCCGAGGCATCAGACACACGCAAAAAAAAAAAAATAGGAATAGTTATCAGCCAACGAAGTAAAGAGAGAATGTATAGCAGGGTTTGAAAATAAAAAGTCATGAAAAGAGACTTTGTTTATTAATACTAGGTTCCATTCAATCAAATTGATAGCAATAGCATAAGAACAGTATATAAATAGAATCAGTGAGTTGATATAAATAAAAAAAAGTAAATATGAGTTTTGGTCTGAATCAGACTATGATTATCTACACCGTCAAGTACGTGTGAATATACAGAGGAGTGAGCAAGACAACTTATCGATAGTACCCATGAAACCCTAATAGAGACCAAAAAAAAAAAAAGAGGAAAAAAAAGCTTTCTTTTTAAACAACCCTCCCAACTAGTGACATCAAAAAACGTGAGCATAACATCCAAGACATGGCAGGCGGGAAAGTCGGGGTACTGACGGGTCATTGGGTGACTATAGAGAGTGGTAAAAGGAGACTTCCTAAGCGCAACCACCACATAAGGTAATTGCTTTGTTAACTAAAGATACTTAATTCCAAACATTTTACTGAATTTATAGGAAGACTTCCAATAGCATAAGTGGCAGTTAGCATGTAAGCGCAAGTGCTGTCCCTGAAAATAGCCCCTTTTTCTGTATAATTTAACAGTATTATAACACCTCAAAAACTGTTCTTAATAAGCAGTGGATGCAGTGCCTAATTGACTCAAAATATGCATCTGGTTCTATAATTACATGTAAATTAAAATAAACAGACTTAGGGTGATGGGCTATTAGGTATTTTTGAGCTCCAAGAGACAAGAGCTTGATATATTGTTGTGCCTATGATACAAAGTGGTTTACTTAGCAGAATAGTATGTTTTCTTCTTCAACATGACTTGTGTATCTGAATTCATTGATGCTTTATAAACACGTGCATATTTGATAATGAAGGTCATGCTTAAGAGGTCTATTCTGCATTCCCTGAAAATGCTCATAACATTGCACCCATACAAGGAACTGAACTGGCTTTTTCATCAGCATAGCACAAACAAGAGCATGTTATTTCCTACTAACTAAACCTTACAAGTTTTTGCCATAGGCAAAAAAAGGGCAAATTAGCTTGGAGGCGTGAACTTTTTCAACTAGAACGTGTGCATCACTGCAGAATAGAAAACAGCTTGGGGGGAGGGGAGGGCAGGGAGGAAGGAAGTGAAATTTTATGGAGGGTGTCAAGGAAAACATTCTGCATGCTTTGTCACCCTGTGGCCGGCTGAATCATTCAGCAGCATTCAGATCTACAAGAGGGAGGGTGCCAGCGCCTCTGGGCTGGAAAGGGAGAGGCTCTGAAGGAGTCTTGAGAGGAAAGCTTTAAGAGACACCCCTTTCAAAATGTGCCGTAGCTCTTTGGGGTACTTTAACTTCAGTTTGAACAGGAAGGAAAACTACATTTTCTGTTTCTTTTTGGATGAAGTAACACAAGATGGCAGGGGGTTGAAGTCCATAGCAGACTTTTGGTTCTTCCTCAACAAGACTAAGATGGTGGAGCGATTAAAAGGCAACCTAATGTCCAACAATAACTCTAATCAGTGTTTCTTATATCCTTTCTGTGAAGTGGGACCAGCAAAAAAGATCTGTCCTGACCAGAAAAAACATGGATCCTCATTCTGTGAACCAACCAAGGATCAGCCACATTTCACAGAGATGTGGTAAGGATAAATGAATCAAAGGCAGTGAAATAGTCAGGTAAGTAATGGCATCATGTTAGCACCCACCTGGACTCAGGGTCCATCATCCTTCAGTCCCAATGAGATCACTATTGCCTTAATGTTATTGGACACATGAAGACAATTTAATCTTGCATGAGAACATTCAACTTCATTTCAAAACTCTCATGCAAATTACTTTGGTAAGTTCAGTTCACTCATTTAGTTTCCCAGTCTGAGTAAGGGGCCATTCACCCATGCATTCACTCCAGAAAGACTTGGACATAGAAAGACCATAGAATAACTGTGGCTACCACAGGAAAACACAGCAATGGACGTAGCATTTGAAAAGCAAGAGTACAAATCCATAAGGTAAGAGCAGGGAAGGGAAGTGGTGCTCGCTCCTACCCTGGGGGTCTTTAAAAGGAGGCTAGATAGACACCTTGCCAGGGTCATTTGACTCCAGCATCCTTTCCTGCCCATGGCTGGGGGTTGAACTTGATGATCTGCTCAGGTCCCTTCCAACCCGACCAACTATGAAACTGCTATGAAATAAGCACAGCAAACCAGACGCATGGCAGAGAATCTTAGAAAGACCTGGAAAATAGGTCTTGTCCAACAAACCCAGTATGCTCCGGTAAAAAAAAAATACTTGTATCGATGACTGACTAAATAGTGAGCATCATGCTGATTAAAATTATGCATAATCAATATAGCATGTATTCAAGGATGCAAGATCTGATAGATCTCAGAATGCAGGTAATAATATGGAAGTGTTGTCTGCTGAGGATGCTTGAGACCAGGTCTTAGGGAGTTTGGCTGGACCAAGAGGATTACATATTTTTATTGCTGGACCACAAAATACTTCAAGTCATTACTGAGAGAATCTGCAAAGATTCACAGGATGATACTGGATGGCAAGGATCGGTCACTGACACAGAGTAGACAGGTATAATCCAACAGTTTGCATTTTAGCAGAGTTAAATGCAAGGTGATTCAACAAGGAGCAAAGAAAACAGGACTTCCTTACAGGCTGTGGCACTGTATCCTGGAAAGCAGTGAGTCCAGAAAGGACTTTGGATATATGATGGGCAATCAACTAACTATTGGCTCCTAGGAGGATGCTGGGGATTGGAGATGCAGCAAGAAGCTACAGAGACAGTATTTTCTCTGTGCACTGTTCTGGCTAAGCCATTATTGGACTATTTGGTTCAGGGAAGAACCACATGAATTATTAGAGGTCTGGAAAACCTGTTTTACAGCGAAAGATGCTGAGGTATTAGCATTTAGAATAATTAACCAGTGGGGTAATTTACATAGAGCTATAGCAAATTTTCCATTGCTTGCAATTTTAACAAATCAAAGTTGGACATCTCTTTCTCTCCCACTCTCACCACACACCCTCTGCTGAAGTTTGACGTGGTAAGTGGTAAGGGATGACATAGGGGGTCTGCCGAGGGGCTCGTTAACCTGCCTTGATGACCCCTTCGTGGTGCTTGAGTCTTATAAAAAGGCCACAGGGCAGATGGATTTGACCTGAATGTCATTTAGACCAAGTAGTTCACTTGTTTCACATCCAACAGTGTCACGGAGTGGGGCGCAGAGGCGGCCGTGATCCCGCTAGCGCCCCCTGCCGTGTCAACTTAGGTGATCCAGCACCCTCTTATCCTCGCCCACCACGACTTTGATGGTAATTGGTTCAATTAGGGAGGCTGCCTTTATCTCCTAATACACAGTGTAAGTTGAACTACTCCTGCTCCGTAAGGGGTACCTTGGTGTACCCTACCTTAAGGGCTAATGCGTGCCTCCAAACCTCCCCTTTAGCACGCCCCAAGCCTCGCAGCTGTACTGGATGTTGTCTTGTCATATATTCACCCCTCCTGGGCTTCGATTCCCCTCTTGCCCTCTCCCGGGCCTTTTCGCCCCACCTGGGCTTCTGTACCGCTCTGTCAAGCTCTTATCGATCTGGCCCGTCTGGACGTCAGCCCCTCTCCGGGCTTATGCCGCACGCCTGCCCCTCTCCGGGGCTTCCTGCCGGTTGGGGACTAATTGCTCACTCCAGAGCCTCTTGTTCTGCTCGGCCCTCTCTGGGGCCTGTGCCACGCTGCTTGCGCTTCCCTGCCCTCTCTAGGGATCCCACTCTCTCTGGGGCCTGTGCCGCGCTTCCCACGGTCGGGGCTCAGGTGGCCGTAGCTGTGCCTGGCCCCCTGACCCTCCTTTGGGGTCTTATCACCCTATCCCGATACTGCCCCGCTGGGCTGGGGTCGGGATACCCCACTAGCACCAGAGCTCTTCACTGCCCCCTTCTAGCTCCGGGGCTGGGCCAACGCGCCCCCATACAAAGCTGAGCCCTCACCCTCGCACTCTTTGGGGCCTGTGCCGTGCTGCTCACGCCTCAGGGCTCAGGTGGCGCGTAGCCGTGCCTGGCCCCCTACCCTTCTTCGGGGTTGTCAGCCCGAGGGGGCCAACTCCACCGTCAGGGTTGGGGTCTCTGCCCCCTCACACCGCGCCTCACTGGCGCAAACAGCTGGGCCAACCGCAGCAGCAATCGCTGTGCCACCCTGGCACTGCTTGTTGTGCCCCCTGGGCACCAGGAACCCCCCCAAACTACTGGGGAGCCCCCGTGAGGCCTCCTCACACCCATGCAGCCTCACCTGTTCCTCCGGTATAACCATAACTAAGTCCAGAGCCAAACGGCTGCAACATAAGCACAAGGAGCCTTCTGGCTCGCAACAAACTCCGTGCCCCACTGGCTCTTAGCCATACCTCCCTTAGGGTCCTCTCTCCCCCGCATCATTGCAGCCGGTCTGCGTGGTCAGGCAGCAACCACCCACCCGGCCTGCTCAGCTCTCCCACAGAGCTCCTGCGGCTGTCTGGACCGATCTGCTGGCTAGGCTCTGGCCTGGGCTGTTTATACAGGCCCGGCCCTGCCCTCTTCTAGCCAGCTGACCAACATTAGTTGCCCCGGCAACCCTCACCTGTGCTGCCCTGTTGATTGGCAGCTGTCCTTATTACTATTGCCAGTAGGGAGCATCCTAGTGCTCTGCTACACACCTCCCCCTTAAGTATTCACCATCATCAGGAGCGGGGCGCGCAAGTGCCCTGCGACAAACAGAAACAAGGAGAAGAAGCATCAGTGTCACGTACATATTTTAAGCAAGATAGAAAATACAGGCTCTCCGAAAGGGGCAATTTCTGTTTTATTCACAGATGACTTCTGCTAAATTATAGCATTGTCACAACGCAATGATTTTTTTTGTTATTACTAATAGTCCTTGAGGCCAACTCTGATTCATCCTCTGGCACACGAGAAAGAAAACGCTTTATTTTCTAATCCCCTTATATGTACATTTCCAGTTCTCTTTCCACTCCCTGCTGTTTACTCAGGAAGTGAACATAGGCATACAACACTGCCTTGAGTTTTCAATCCATGTTTACCACTGGCAATAACTCTAGCCCATTTATTCTCACTTTATTATTATATATCCCAGCCCATAGCCCCAACACCACATTTGTTTTACTATGTTTTTTGTATTATAATGGAACTTGTTCCCATGCTAAAGATGTATGGGTGCTTGCCCTTCATTCTTCAGCTTTGCTTAAAATAAAATAAAACAAAAAACAAAAAAACAAACCCACAATAGAAACAGGGTTTAAAATTAATTCCAATCACATCAGCTATTAGCAATACAGATATTTTCTCCTGCAGACAAATAGCTCTACCTAACCACTTGTGTGGTCTTATGCGATGGGCTGACTGACAGCAGCTGAGGTCTGCATGGGGTGGAAGGTGTGGTGGTACAGTTGTGCTGAGCATTAGCCCATGTTAGAAGACACAGAAGTCCTGCACTAGTACAATTTCCCCATCCCAACCCTCCTGCTTTGATTGTTTGTCCTGGGATAACTGCACACTATGTGTCCAGTCCTTGTTCACATGGCCACAAGGATGGGTTACAACAGTGTAAATGCGTAGTGTGCCCAGGCTAAAGGGATAAAGTGGAAGCTGCAGGAATCTAGCTACCTATGCATGAAGTGTCACTTATTGGTAACCCTAGAAGAAGAGACCTAAAAAAGCTAGAAATGCAGCTAAAGATAAGGATGGAGTTTAGGCAGGCGATGGGGGAAAGAAGAGATGAGACTGTACAGGTAACTGAGAAGCCACGGATGCCTACAGAAGGCACATCAGTAACCAAACTATATTGAAAACCATATATTCCCTGTGATCAAAAGGAGGTGGAAAGACCACTACCAATGTTCCTACTCAACAGTTGCACTAAAGGGATCCCAGTCCTTTCCCTCTTTGGGTCTGAACTTCCCCTAGATCTGGGGTGAGTGTGCATCTTGTACTTGCTCGTATAGGTGTAGTGTAACATTTGGTGTCTCAGTATAACAGGTCAGAGGTCCATCATTAGGTAAAGAGGCAGGAGCAAGATCTTCCATTGTGTGCACAGCTCTGCCTGAGTCTGTTCTCAATCTATTTTTACATCTAATCATGATTATTTCACTGTTCAGTTGACATGCCAGTGTCACGCTCCACTTTGACTTGACTTGGCTATGCAGGAGCTGGTTGTGACTTCTTTTTTTATTTCTTTCTTTGCCCATCCATCCCAGTGCAGGCATGAAGCTTATAACTGTTAAAAGCAGACATCACAGGTACTAATGATCAGAGCCTTCTGCTCTTGAACAGCTCTTCCAATGACAGTTGTCCCAACTGGATAGTTTAGCAGGCAAAGGTAAGTATTTTGATCAGCTTCCCCTGCTTTGATGAGTAATTTCTTGGCTGATCATAAAGTCATAGACAATGAGGTTTGGAAGGGACCTTGGGAGGTCACACCTAGTCCAAACCCCTGTTCATAGCAGGACCATCCACAACTACATCACCCCAGGCAAGGCTTTGTCTAGCTAGGTGTACAGGGACACTAGCCGAGGAATTACACTGGGGTGAGGCCCAAGCACAGCCCCCTCCATGGGTGTCTACTTCCTCCTGTTCCTATATCTTGCCTGCCACAACTTGGTGTTACTGAAACAGCTGTCAGGAGGTGGTACCTGATGATCTGAGGTTCATGGAGATGCTATTGGTCCTGATGACTGCAAGTCTTCTGTGGGGCTCTGCCTCCCCTACACCTACCCCTTTCCACTCAGGTGTTGTCTGCGCCCGGCATGGGCACCTGGTTTTGTTGGGCATCTGCCTTGGCTTGTTAGGCAGATGGGCCTGCAAATGGAGAAAAATGAATACACAGCTATAACTCAGATAATGCTGTTCATGCCTGCTTCCAGCCTTGTTAACCCCACAGCATACCTCAGTTGCTTTGCCCAAGGTGATTGGGCTCTTTAGGGTTTACCCCCTGTGGCAGTTGGAGCCACTTACAGGAGCCAGGGGCTCCAGGAGCCTGCCCTGGGAACCCTGGCCCCAGACAGGGGATGCCGGGGCAGGTAGGGAACTCACCTGAGGGGAGGCTGGAGCCAGAGCAGGAACGGCACGCAACACCACTGTGCCTGCTTTGGAACCGGCTGACAATTAAGATCGGTTGCATCTGGCTGATGATGTCAGCCTCAGGCACCACCACGGGGAGTTTAAAACCCTGCCAGATGCCAGGTAATGGGGGAAGCAAGCGAAGACCTCACCTAGGGCAGCCTGGGGGCATCCAGGCTGTGGGTCACTTCCCCAGCATACTGTCCTCTCAGGACCTGACATAGGGGGAGGGACAGCAAGGCTGGGAACACTTGCCTAGCTGGGAGAAGCTAGGGGAAGGCTATTTACCTTTCATGTTATCCGCCTTCTTTTTTTGTATTTTTTTTCTAATGGGGTTGCTGCTTGGAGGACCACAGGAGAGGCAAGCACAGTGGAGGTGGGCGTGGTGGATTCCCAAATCTGAACCTCCTGAGATGACAGTTGTCAGTGAGCCCCAGTGAGGAAACTCCAAGGGACCGAACCAGTAGCTGTGGACCAGCAGGTCCCGACCTGCACAGTGGGACTGGGGTGTAGGGGGCATGAGTACTACTAGCAATGGGCATGCAATAACACCACTGAAACCTTCTTTATTTACATTTTCACCAAGGCATGGCAGATGAATGAGGGAGCCTGCCCTTGGGTGCTGGAAGGTATGCCAAGCATGTGAGCCAGGCCTGCAGGGACCCTTTTCACAGCCCCCCTTCTGTGACCAAAGCCCAAGTAGGACAGCCTGTCCTGAGCTGGGCCCTTTGAATACTTGGGAGCCACCATTACTATGAAGCCCTGTGTGGCCCTTATGTGTGCCTGACCTGCGTTGGCTAAGGGGTGGTCAAGGTCCCTCTTGAAGAGTTGACGACTCCATGGTCCTCAGTCTGGATCCTGGGTTTTGCTGGGGAGACATGTCATAGGACAGTGCGTGTGCCAGCGTTCCCCCTTCATCTGAGACTGGAGGTCTTTTGTACCACAAGCTCCAGGTTGGCCGGAGGTGGGGAAGCAGTGGTGTGCCCTGGCATTGCAGGGACTCACCACTTTTCCACCAGGTCAGCTGCAAGCCCCCAGCTTGTGGAGCACACTGGCAGTCATCGCCTTGCTGAGAACAGGGCTTGGTCGGGTCACTGCTACTCTGGGTCTTAAAAACCTCTGAGGATGTTCCATGACCTCTCTGGGTAGCTTGTTCCAGTGCTTTACTACCCTCCAAGTGATTGCACCTATTTTACAGTTAAGTCCACTGCCCTGTGGGTTTTGAAACCACTAGCCATGTGAAAAAGACTCCAGGCCTTTTCAAGCCTTTGAAATACCTTAGATGCATGTTGCAGTCTATAATCGAGAATGAACTCATCTCTGGTGACTAGTCTCTTGGTGGATTAGACCACACTGGGGGTTCTCAAACTTTTTAGACTTAGTGGATCTCTTGGAAAATGCCAGCCCTTAGTTTTCACTTATTTTTTGACTATGGAAAAATAAACAAGCTGTTTTTCTGTTGCAAAGAACACAAAGACTGCAACAAGGCAAAATATTTGTAAACCTATGGCTTCCTATTTGACATCTCTGGCTGCATCCAGGTGAGCACGGACCTTTAGCTCCGTAGGGATATGTAGCAGCGGTGCACCTTGTGCTGCAGCTACTTGTTCCTGGGGACCGTCCATCCCATGCATGTTTTGGTGAGCAGCAAGTTATCCTGGAGGTGGTAGGGGAGCCCCAGCAGCCTACCTCAGGTCCTCCCAGGGCTGCAGCAGTGGCAATCCTCCTGGGCAGAGCCTGGCTGGCAGCCACTGCAAGGCTCCAGGTGGCCTAGCACCACTGCCCATGTGTGCATTGCTCCATTTTTTCCTGAAGGTTTTTTGGACCCCTGGATATAAAAAAAACCTTCTGAAAAAAAAATGGAGCAGTGCATGCACAAGCAGTGTGCCCTTGCAACATGGATAACACCTGACAGTGGGGTATGTGGTGCTGCAGACACATTTGTGGCACCACATACCGCACAGTTGCACGCATCTGGATGCAACCTCTGGGTTTAGCCTGTTTGCAAATCTAACAGTGCTAACATGGTATGGCATCCCTCAACACCCTTGAAAGGATCTTGAGGCACTTCTGGTTGCAAATCCCTGCACTGTACATTGGTAGCTAATTCAGTGCTTAGCAGGGAGCAGACTCCCCTGTGTTCAAATTAATCAGCTGCCAATTCCTGCTGGGATATGCTGGGTGCATTGCAATAGCCAGAGGTACCTCACCATCCTGCCTCTGGTCCTCTACACAAATGCAGCAAATCCTAAACTATTTCCTTCCCTTGCACATTCACACTGGGCTAGCACAGTCTCTCTCAGTCATCTTTTTCATAGTAACATTCAAAGCATCTCCCAGAGGAATCCTCTGCCCTTTATACTAATTCATTTTCAACAGTCAGGTCTATTTCTTCTCATTCTGAGTGTCTGGTAACCAAAGGAATGAGATATATTTTTTTTGTGCAGCTCATCCTGAAATTGTCGTTTGTCTTAAAAAGATTCATCACATCATCCTTCACTTTCCCTTACTGTATCTGCTAGCTTATTTGTAAACCTGTTAAGTATTCTGTTCTTCCTGGTCTTCCTTGTCTTTTTTATCTTGTCCTTCAATGGAAAAGATCTGCTAGGGGCAATTTCTCTTTCAGGCTTGTATTTCCATTTCAAGTCAGACTATGTGCTGGAATCTCCATGGTGCAGAAGTGAGAGGTTTGTCGGGAATGCTCTGCTGCAATCTGTTTGAACTGTCATTGCAGTACTGGGATCACAGCTGAGAATAGACCCAACAGTCAGTGACAATGCCAAATAACTCCTGTCCTGTTTAACAGGGTTTTACTGCACTGGTTTCCCTGCTCCCAACCTGTATGCCACCAGAATTTATTCCTTCAGCAGTCCCACTCCATGATCTATCTGCTTGTGAAGTGTCTATTTGCAATAGTACTTTCCATGTGTTTTTTTGGGGTTTTTTAAGCTGCATAGTTTTTTTCCACTTGTGCTTCTAAGGTGCTTTCCTCTTTCACATCTGGAAAACCTTTATTGTAACAAAGACTGACACCTCCTTCCCCACCTCCAGTTCTCATGGAGGCACTAAGACTTCAGTTAATTTGGGTACATTTTGATCATAACAGCACCATTCCTGGTTGGTTTCCTGTGTGTGCACATGTGGGCACGTGGTGTCTGAAGTTAATGATGAACTGCATTATCATTCACTTCTTTTGCATCAGATCCAACTCCTTTTTTCTACAAAGTGACCAAAGTAACTCATCTTCTCTGCACTGGTGTTTACTGTGCTGCAATTCCCTTTTTGCACTGCATGTATAGTGCTAGCAGGCTTTTTCAATGTTCCTCTCTGGTAAGTGCTGCAGCCTGTATACTTGAATGCCCTCTGTGACTCTGACTGCCTCCAGACCTTTTACTATTTCAAGCACTTGGTCTAGGAATGTCTCCTGTTATAATGGTGCAACCAGCAGGCCTTCTCCGTAAGTACTAACTTGCAAAAAAAACAGCAAAAGCAGTTAATTTAATGCTCTTTTGGTCCAGCCTGATCTGTCAGTAGCTGAACTGGGTGTCTGGTGCAACTCATGCACTTGCTGTGGAGGGCTTCCAAGTCATGTCCTTTAGACTAGTTCATCTTCACTATCTATGCAACCCCAGCTTGCACCGGAGTTTCTCTTCCCCACTGCAACCGCTGAACTGATCTACTCCCATGGTTCCTCCAAGCTCATAATATTCCTATCCTTCAGCCATGCTGGGGACTCTTTCCTTAGTTTCCCCTGCTCTGAGATACTTTTTTAGGGATTTCTCTGCTATTAGCCTTTTTATCTAATGCAGCAGGTGCACTGCTGCTACTTATTCCCAGGGAACCAAATGTCTGCACTCACCTGGATGCAGCCAGAGATGTCAAATAGGAAGCCACAAGTTTACAAATGTTTTGCCTTTTTATCTAATGTTGGCCTTTTTATCTAACATAGGCATTTAGTCCCAATATTGTTGGGTTTTTTTCTGGTGAAGTTTTTCCTTGTATCTGTAATTAACATTGCATTTCCTCACTGTGCAGAGTGGATGCCCTCTATGCTCAGCTAATCTTTATTATCCAGGTTATATTAGTTTCATGATGTGGGCTAGAGGTTTCTTATACTTTGTCTATGGGATGCAGTTCCTTTAATTATTAATGTCATTGGTAGGTCTTTCTGGACCGAGGATGGTCATATACGACTCATCACTATTTTTTTCCTTTTTCTGTACCATTATGTAAAAACATCACAGACCCGATGTTACTAAACACCCCTTCCTTAGAAGTGTTTTCCAGCTTCATACACTGGACACCCTGACCTTTTTTTAGGTTACAGAACCTAACACAAACGATGCTGATTTTTCAGTCCTGACACCTTTGTTCATGCTTCCTGTCGCTTTACATCATATGATCCAATGCGCTGGTTTATGTCACTGCAACGCGTTGACCTTTTCATGTTTTATGTGGATGAGGATCTAACCATTGCACCTGTATCTGCATGCACATGTGTGCCTTTGTTCTTAGTTAGTGGTTGTATCTCTGCTTTATCAGACCACGTTGGGACTGTTGCTACTGAATCGTATGTGTCCAATTATTCTAATGACTTTCTCTAGTGTTAAATTGAACTCAATTTGTAATTTTTTCTTCTACAGCTTTTAGGTTCAATCCCGTTACAATCCTAACTTTTAGCATGTCACTCCTACTTCTGAACCACGATCTATTAGCAACTGAGGATGAAGTTCCTCATGCATCAGCTGTCTCAGTAAGTCCATAATACTTCTAAAAGGGACCTTTACATGGATGTGTTTTCTTCAGGGCCTCAAAATTGCTTAAGCTGCCTATCTGCATTTTTCCTACTGCTGCCGCTAGAGACTCATGCTCCACAGACAGCGCTCTTATTTCATTCAGCCCCTGAGAAAATGACCTGCTTTCTGGGTATGGTTCATGGCATTTGCAATTGAGCTAATTTGAGATCATGGAACAGAAAATGCATCTGAAGAACCAGGACGATTTGCAAACGAAACATGTTAAAGTTGGTGTGCAACACAGAGCATGCTGACCTGTGCATGGAGCCATCGTTTGCTAAGTCCTAGGGCACCATGTGTCATTTCTTCTTGGATAACAGGTATATCTGAATGTTCCTAAAACAGGTTTCTAGTGCTCAAAGAAAGAGTTGATGCTGGTAAAGAAATACTTAGAAAAGGGAGCACTTACATCTGTGGCTACAGAAGGAAATGCCTGACCCAGGCTGGACTCGATGGCCCTAAATTCCTGATTATGTTTGTGCAGCTACTAGAGCACATCACCGTCTTCCCCATCCCCTTCGCACCTGCCACCCCCGTGCCTTTGGCCCCTTGCAGTGCTGCAGCAGGGGAATCGCTGGTATCTCAAAGTGCAAGCTCCATTTCCTTTTCATCTTCTCTAGCTGCTTCAAGGCAGTAGTCGAAACCTAGGAGCCTACAGGCTTCCCGCTGAGAGAGTAAGCCCTGTGCTCTGAAAAGCGGCGGCGGTTCCACAGCAGTTCTGTGCAGAAGAATATATAATGTACATGACGTGTCAGACGTTCACATAGGTGTGTATTACATGCACTCTGCCTTAATTTTCAGTCTCATAAATAGCTGCAGTCTGTTCTCCCGTTGTTCCCTGCCTCCAATCTAGGGCAGCCCTGGTCCCTAACACGTGGCCAGAACCATGTTCAACAAGCCTGTGTACAGCTGGCCATGCATTTTGGTTCACGTTCCTGTTTATTGAAGCAGAGTAGCAAAATATCCCCTTCTGAATCACATATTTTAGTATTCACACCTGAACCTGTATAGCTCTCTCTCCAGGTGTCATTATTCACCAAGAAATAGCCCTCCAACAACTGATATTTTCAGAGCCACCACCCTATTACAGAAAGCACAAACATTTACGTAATGGGACATCCAAACACATTAAGGGGACACAAAACCAGAAGCTTATAAAACTTGTGTTAAAACTTCCATTTCATAATCTAGGTTTAAATACATCAGTAACTCCAAAGAAAGAATAACCAGTGCAGGAAAGCATCCCAGACCTCTACCTGCCTTAGGCACTCTGGGTCCTAATGAGCGCAACGTGCTAGATTTTCTCCTGCACCAATGAGGTTCAGCACGGAGATGAACCAGTACTAGTTACAGCTTCAAAAGCATTTTTAAGGGGTAAATAGCCCCAGAACAAAATGTTTCAGGTCTACCAAGATGATGTTTTCTTCTGTTTCACTGACAAACATGAAAAACAGAGTTTTGGACTGAGAAAAAAATGGTGCGGTGTTCGTCTGTGTGGGTTTTCAGGGTGGGTTTTTGCTGTTGAACAACCTGACTGTAGCAGTGGGGTGTGGGGGTAAGCAGAGGAGCAGCCTCAGGTACTGATTTGCGGCAGGGGCACAAAAATAGAAGCAGTCGCAGGTGTTAGCTGGCCTCGCAGCCTCTGATAGTAGCCGGGCAGCTCGGTCCACCATTGCCGCCCAGGGGAAGAGCTGCCCTGCTGTGTTTCTGCCACCTGCTGTTATTTAAACACTTTAAAATGTGGACCCAAAACACATCAGCCCAGCAAGGGGATGCCTTAGCTCTGATCCTGCGCCCCTTTGGATGACAGCTTGCCACTTTTGATATCCACCAACTAGCACGTTTTAGGATGACTGCACTGATTTTGTATTTATTGTGATTAACACAAGTTATTAGAAGGCCACACAGCACTACGTTACTTTCTTCACACAAGTCATTTAAATTATAGCTACCTTACTCAACTTGACTGGCCATTGAAATCCAAACCACTAACACGTTTGGTGAGAAATTGCCTCGTAACTGCTAATTTCTTCTAAAGAAGCTATGGAGCTCTCTAGCTCTTGAACAATTAAAAAAAAATCTGTTGTACTTACAAATTGCAGTTAAATGCTTCCATGTCAAGTTAAAGGATTGCTTCAGTAGAGTTTAAGTTAACCTTAAAAATCAAGGGAAGCAGGAAACGCACAGACTATCTGAAAGCTTTTGCTTTTAATCAGTTCTCCAGATACAAAGGGGGATTGAACAGCAGCCTCCTCAAGTGCCTTTCTATGTATAGCTGGGCTCTTGTCAAGCTGTAACCTTAAAGAAAGTTCAGTCCATTATTTTTGAGAAGTATTACAACGGCTTCATGTAGATACAGCCCAAAATTAGCCCACTGCATTCAGGTCTAACTCTGATTTGCATAAGAGGTTCAGAGATAATTCAATAAATGCCATTGCATCCTCAGCAAATCTTGTTGAGATTTAATTGGCCTGTAAAGTAATTTTATCTCGTATTCACTCTATCGAGCGTTCCAGCGGTGTATTCTATTTTAATTGAAGGAATTAATTTTGTAATGATTAGCATCCATGTCTCTGGAGCTGCACTCCTCCGCGTGCGGGATCTTTGCAATGCTGCGGCACGAGTGGCACACATGCAACGTGGCCTGCAGCGGTTTGCTGCCTCCGTGGTCGGGCGCGCTGGGCACCAGCCCCACTGCTGGGATGGGCCAAGCTGGGTACATTGTGCCCATTGACCAGGATGGACAGCAAGGCACCTGCCACCTTGCCTGCTTGTTCCTGACCTCTCCTTCCTGGTGTCACACCTCTGGTGCCTGCTGGCATGGACTTACCCCCCTCTAGCACAGCCCTAACCTCTAGGCAAGACCATTTATCCTCCAGTTTTTACACTCACTGGGCCGTGCCTGGCAATGTGCTGGAGACCAGCCCTTCAGGGGAGAGTGCTACCCCCTCTTGGCTTTTTCCTCTGTGCTGGGATGGCGAAAGGCTTCCTGTACCACCCCATGCAATGGTCACTGCCTCAGGGCAGCAGCAGATGCACTGCTCTGAATATCCTTGGCTTATGGATGACCTGACCTCGATAGCCTCTTTTCCTGCTTCGCTGGAAGCGCACGCCTGTCTGGACTGTGCTGAAAGAGAACAGCAGGCCCGATCCTCTCACCTCTGCTTAGGGAGCGTCTGCGGAGTAAGGATACTCGGCACATTGCATGATCAAAGCAGTGCATGAATAGTAAACTAAACTCCCTGATAGTCACAAGACCTGCCCAATGCTGCCTTGCACTCTCACCCCATTCAAAAAAAGGGGGAGGGGGGTGAGAAAAGAGGTAGAAAAGTTGGCCAACAAGTGACCTAAAGCTGCCCAGCGAGTCCACTGGGAGAACCAGAACAACGAAGTCAGCGTTGCTGGTCCGCAGCCCCATCAGCTTTAACAGCCACTGTGTTAGGGCACTGTCATTTTGGGACCCCAGGTGGTCAGGGCAGGAAAAAAGCATAAAGCATCAAGGGAACAGTTAGTTAATCCCATATTTACTATTAGACAGGCAGACACAGTCAGAGAGGTGCTGGTGGTGGTGTGTGGGGGGGGATCAGCATTTGCTGCCAGCAACCCCTCAGAATTACCCATGGGTCCAGCGTGGCACGTGCTAGAAAGTGACAGATGTCTATTGTTTGCCATGCAACACATCACACGATGGGAGAAGCCCACACAGAGGTGCAGATATCCTTGCCTTAAAGGGGCTGGTGACTGAAGCAGTCATTGCCCAACAAGTCTGAAAGAAAAAATTCAGACCTTCGTCACTGCCATGGAAG
Organism: Crocodylus porosus; assembly: GCF_001723895.1. NCBI lineage: Eukaryota > Metazoa > Chordata > Crocodylia > Crocodylidae > Crocodylus > Crocodylus porosus. The sequence continues at coordinate 117,686,833 of NW_017728947.1, read as the reverse complement.
AGGATGAAGTACCAGAGGCAGGGCTGTGCTACCAAAAGTGAGCCCAAGACTGGCACTTTCACTTGCTGGGTCTCTTGTACTTTGAACGGGCTGGGTGAAGAGCGCTGTAGAGCCGCTTAATTAGCCCCTGAGCAATCAAGCAAAGTGCCTTGCTCCAAAAGGCCGCCTCTGTCTGGTTTCCTTGATGAACTAGGATGAGGCGCTGCCCAGCACGGGAGGAGGGGAGAGGAAGAGGGAGTGGACACGAGCGCCCGAGATTGAGAGTGAGGTGGTGTTAGTCTGTACAGGTAACACAGAAGAGCAGGAAGGGGGCTCCAGAAAGAGTTGTTTCTACATTCGACTAATAAAAGCATGGGAACATGCAGAGTCAAGTTTTCTAAGAGATGAATCATAGAAAATTTGGATGGAAAAGGACCTCAGGAAGTCGCATCTAGTCCAACCCCCTGCTCCAAGCAGGACCAGCCCCAACTACATCATCCCAGCCACGGCGTTGAAAACATCCAAGGATGGAGAGTCCACCACCTCTCTGGGCTGCCTGTTCCACTGCTTCAAAACCCTCCTAGGGAGATAATTTTTACTAATATCCAACTTAAACCAGCTCCATCCTCTTTGCACCCCCCGGCAGGGAGGTGAAGGCTGCTATTCAAACCCCCTCAGTCTTCTCTTCTGCAGACAAAATCAGCCCAGTCCCTTCAACCTCTCCTCACCAGTCCTGTCCCTAGTGCCACAACCATTTTCATTGCCCACTGCTGGACTCTCTCCAATGAGGAGCTGGGTGTCCAGTGCTCAGAAACCTGCCTCTGCCATGCCAAAGGAAAAGTCTCTGGGAACTCTTGCAATTAATTTAGATAATTGGTGCCCTGGGATCTGCCACTGTGCCTACAGAGAAAGGCAGTGGCCTGCCAGTGACTCTCTTAGGGCTGCACTCTGAGCCCTGGGGACTTGCTCCAGATGCTTTATCTGCTGACAATGATGCTGTGGACATTTCAGAGGGTTGCTGCTGTGCAAACCAATAGGAAAACCTTCATGTCTGGGTTTCTTGTGCATTAAATTCCTCAATCCACCTCCAGCAAAGATGCCTGTAACACAGGTGTTAGGAAAAGCTGTTGTTAACGTGCTAAATGGTCAGACATGTGGAACTTATGGATCCCATATGGAGAGGCCCCAAGGTGCTGCGTGGAGGAGAGGTGCTGTTCTTGCAGCTTCATAAGTATGAAGCTCTGTGTGGAAATCAAAACACTCCCCTATGAAAGGGCTGTGTCAAGAGATGCTGCTCCTGGGATCTTTCACAACTGTCTGTAGTGCCGCCGGCTGCGAGGCCGACAGCTAGCCATCCATATGCCTCTCTGGCACACCACGGGCCAACTCTTCGCTCCCGGAGAGATGGGGCGTTCACACACAAAACAAAGAGGAGAATTCACCACCAAGTGGGTTTCTCACTTAACCTCCACGTGTTCTTCCAGGTGCTCTGCCCACAAAGCACCACGTTTTTGCTCCTTCTCAGGGTCACCCTCATTCCTTTGGCTGGTTTTCTGCCCCCAGCACACGCATTTCTGCCCCCAAACAACCCCATTGAGCTTTTCTCCAGGCCAGATGAATCTCCCAGACTTTCCCTAAGATCTAGTCCCCAATATTCCTAATTTTCTTTCATTGCAAAAGGGAGTTGATTGCTGAAAGCAGGTTTGGCAAACCCACTGGTTTTAAGGACACCTTTGAAACCAAGACCCACTTGCTGGAGAGTCACTAGCACCTTCCAGCATCACCATATGCTCAAGGGTTTGTTCACCCGGAAAATCAGAACAGTTCAATACAAACCACATGTGTATTGATGAGAGCCTAGCTGCAGAGCTGGATGAAAAGCTTTGGGTTTGTGTCAAAAACAAATTTGGTTAAAAACTTTTTTTCTGTTCAAAATCGAACTTTATTAAATTGCTTTATTTTAAAATGGAAAGAATTCCCTATTGAAAATTGAGAGGCAATGCCAGTCCACCTTCAGGTTTGGGTTTTTTTTTTTTCTCATTTCTCCCCCCAGGGAAAACAAACAAACAAAAAAACAGACAGGAAAAGGTAGAAAAGTTAAAAAGGACATCTGAAAAATGAGTGCATTTACCTTTCATGTTTCAAAAATATTTCCACTTTGAAGGTTAGATATAGATAAAAGTGAGAAAATATATCTAATTTTACTTGCATCCGCTCCCTTAATATAACATTTGGCCACATCACAAATCTTTGATGTATGAAAGATGTCAACTTCCTGCCTCTTTAATGTGAAAAGTAACAAAGTAACACCATGATACTTTTTTTTTCTTTTTTCCAGTTAGAAAAAATGAGTTTTCCTGCACTTATTAAAA
>NW_017728947.1:117668205-117684367 GCF_001723895.1 Crocodylus porosus | reverse complement strand
GAAAATGAATGGAAAAAAAATGCTGGAGAAGGGAATTGCTCTTCCTTCTAGAAAAAAACCCTCCCCTCTTCCACTGAGCAAACCATGTTCCCACCACCCGCACCATTTGCGAGTTCGTCTCTGAGTTCACATTGATAAATTAGTGAACCGGTTTCAAAATCCACAGAACAATTCCTTGAACTTCTGACATTGCCCAAAGGCTCGAACAAGGGAAGTGAGGTAACCCCAGAGAAAGGAGGTTGTGATAAAGTGGAGAAGCTGAGAAACACAGACGTGCATCCCCTAAGTAGTGACATTATAGTCACCTTCCTGCCAAAGCCTGCATTACACAACATAAGCATTTACACAATGGAAGTACATTCAGCATCAAATATTAAAGCACTGCCCGTTCGAATATGACAAGTAATTGATCCATTAGCATAGCGTATTAGTATTCAGGCTCACGTATTCTTAGTTTCCAGGCTATCTGGCAACTGAATTTCTACCTGTGCACTGTATGTGCTCCGATTCCTGCTCTTTTCAGCATTTAACACCCCCAAAGAAACAGCCAGTATGTAAAGCTCAGGGAAGCAGCTCCATATAAAATGCAATTAGTCTCCAAAGAAGAATAAGAGAAATCAACAAGAGAAGGAAAGTAAGAGTTGAGGTCTGGGTGGAGGGAGATTTTCCATGACCTACGTGGAAGTGCTGGTGCTCTCAGACTTATTATTTATTGATCGCTATTGCTTCAGTCCCATAGATTATTCATCATTACGGTTAATACCCTGATTTGTCGTGCTCCACATGACACAGCCTGCTTCCTGGCGCCAGGAGCACCTACTACACAAGACAGGCCAAGGACTAAATTACTTCGTCTTCTGTCCAGATGGCTCCTTCAGGCTGGGACCATGGGCCATGGGGTGGATCGTGTGCAATGAAGCAGGCGTGCTCTCTGACACGCTGTGCTCTTCGGGGGAGAGGAGGATGCCCACCGCATCCCCATCCCTGCGCACATATTCCCGGAGATCACTGTAACAAAGAAACTCTTGTAGTGTATGTATCACACAGAGTGATAGGAGCACATTCAAACTGGGAAGCGATTTGTAGCCTAAAAAAAAAAAAAAGCTCCTTTTTAAATAGAAAATCATAAGGTTGATGAAGGGTGGTATACAAGTATTTGCCTCTACAGGACAGAGTTAGGAGCAGTCAATTAAAAATTGTCCAAAGGAAACTTTTCAAGGAAAGGCACACATCAGATTAGAAATGCTTTTAATGGCCTGCTTATAGACCAGTCCCTCGGCTGGCATAACCTGGGGAAGTTACTTAACACTCCTATTTGTTCAAGCAAGGACTCAGACCTTCAGCCCTCTTGGCCACAGCATCACCAGGAGCCCATAATTACCTGGTTTAATAGAGCTGATAAAACTGTTTTGATTAAAAGGTTTTTCAACTAAATAAAAGGTTTGCAAAGGACACAGAGCTCCATCAGACAAAATGGCCTGTTTTGATACACTTCAGACTACTTTAAACATGTCTATAGTAATCCATCTAACTAGCTGCACTTGAAATAGTATAAAAAAAACCGCAATCTGCGTCCTCTTTTTAAGCCCACTGCTTCCCCCTCCCCCCCTTAAAGGCATAAAAAGAAAAAAAAAGTAAGAGGAAATGTAAAAGGTAGAGACAACATTTACTTCTCTAGGACACACATATTGTTTTTCCTCCTATCCTTCTTTCCCCATGGACTAGGGAAGAGAGGGGGGTGGTGGTGTCAGAGTGAAGAGAAAAATAAAAATAAAAATAAAAAAGTCTAGGGTATAGAGCTGAAATTATTTCCACATTGTCAAAAAATGAAAAAATAAAATAAGATACAATTTAAAAATCCAGCATGGGCTTAATTTTTTTTACCAGCTCCCTACTTTTTCTATTCACCTACAATAATTGTAGCCTTACTATACTTCCTTTTTTTTTTTTTTTTTTAAACTTGTGATATTTTGGAGGGATTTTAAATGAAAAACAGACTCTCTTTAGTTCTGCATTAAAAACAGGTGTTTTTCCCCCACCAAAAGGGGGCAAAGAGAGGAAAATGCAGCACCAATTTATTTGGGAAGGGGTATTTTCCTTTCCTTAGTCATAAAAGGGCAAAGGCAGTAAAGCACGGTTACATGGCAGGGTGCCATAGTGCCGTACTGGTACCATAATCCTTGAGCTCATACTAGAGGAAGCTCCAATTCTTAAAGCGCTCTTTCCAGAACCACCCATCCGAGCCTTTAAACAAGCAGTGAACCTCACCAACCTCATCACCAGAAGCAAAATTCCTAAGGCCCAAAGCACAACAAATGGATCCAGACCATGTCAAGACAAGAAATGCAAAACGTGCTAACACATCACCACCACTCCCACAATAATTACATCCCACAACAGAACCACCACCATTCCTGGATTTCACACCTGCAACTCCGGAAATGTTATATAGCTCATCTAGTGCACCAAATGCCTTGACAGAAAATATGTAGGAGAAACCAAACAACAACTGTGCACCAGAATGAATGCACACCGAAAATCTATCCAAGACAAAAATACCCGATGGCCTGTGAGCGCACATTTCTCACAGGACAACCACTTTTTCTCCAATCTCTCAGTTCCAGTCCTCAAAGGGAATTTACAAAACACCCTCTTAGATGAGTCAATGAACTTCACGTCATAAATCTACTGGATACAAAAAATCATGGACTAAATATAGACATTGGAGTTATGGCATATTATAACCTGCCTAACATCCAATACCACAGGTAACCTCTCTACATTGTACCAGCTACATTTTATGACCAGGTCACCACTCCCAACCTGTTTCTCACCTATTGTCTGCCTCACATCTGCATTTTCACTGAGCAGCATTCTTGCATACTGGCTTCTATCGCATCTAGGAAGAGCATACAACAACTGAAGATGCTTCCTCTGCCTGAAGAAGGGTGTTTGTACCCAAAAGCTTGCAAAGAAGAATTTTTCCAACTAATTTAGTTGCTCTAATAAAAAATATTGGATTTAACCAAAGGATCTTGGCTGCCCTTGAGCTCATAGCACGTGTTTAGTGATGAACAAAAGGCCAAAGTTCTTCCCAAACGCCCCTTGACACAGCATGGGAAAGGTAGGCCAATTTCTGGAGCCAAAACCACACAAGGACCTGTAAAGCTAGCATCACACTTAGCTGCATTTCACCCCCTAGTCCAAAAGGCTAGGGATCCTTTTGCAGATGGGTCAACAAGTGGCATCCTTTGGCCTGAGGCTTCCAAAAAAGGCTGCATTTCCTGCCGTCTGAAAGCAACTTCACCTACAGACAGACAAGGGTCTTTGGGTAAATGTGATCTCTTTTATTAGACCAACTAAGTATTTGGAAAAATGTCCTTTGCAAGCTTTTGGGTATAAACACCCTTCTTCAGGCACAGGATACAAACACTCTCTTCTCCCTGTGCCTGAAGAAGGGTGTTTGTACCCAAAAGCTTGCAAAGAACAGTTTTTCCAACTATTTAGTTGGTGTAATAAGAGATATCACATTAGCCCAAAGAACCTTGTCTGCCTGTGTCCTTAGACCAACACAACTACAAGCAACTTCACCTATAGTGCACTCAAGCTGGGATGCTGCAGAATGAATTCATGGGGTCCTTTTCTAGATGGGTGCAAATCCTGGCTTCCGTAATTGTTTCAGGAAACACACACACATCAAAGACAGCACATCCTGTTGGTTGTTGTCTGGTGTGAAGCCTGTTTCCAGTTTGTAAACACCTGCTTCATAGCCCAGTAAATAGCAGGGATGCTCCAGGGTTGCTTTATCAGAGGGATGCTTGTGAAGTGTGTAAGGCAATGCTGGGCTATAGAGTAGGAGGAGGTGCTTCCTGATCAACAGGGCAGACGCACACAACTGTCTCTTTTATAGGCAAAGGTCAAAGTCTGAAAGTTAGTGAACAGCTCAAATAGGAAAACATTTGGAAGTGTTGAACGCTGATACCAAATGCACACCTGTGTACTCCTGAAGAACACTACTATCTGGGGGCTGCTCACCTGAGGACATGGCCACCAATCTGAAGAGGATGTGCACTGCCAAGCCCAAGTAGCAGCACTGGGAAGAAGATTGAGATTGGCCTATTGGCCATGTATATTTTGCAAAGTTTAGCATCATGCAAGATCTGAAGAAAAGAGAACTTCGGCTTATTGTTCTTAGCTTTAATTCTCATTCCTTCCCCAGAGTTTATGGTCTGTACAGATAAGACAACCAAATGTGACAGAAAAGCAGCACATGCATACTGTCAGAACATCTCATTTTTCTTCTATGGCAGAATGAAAACGTTTGAAACCTGGATTTTTTTTTTTTTTTTGCATAATAGAAATGTTTTCCATCCAGGCCCATCAGAAGAGCAAAGAGTAGGACAAGCTGAGAAAACAAAAGTCTCATATCCTCCAGATATGCAGTACATGTCACCGAATTTGCTTCCTGTTCCCTTGAAAATCCACATGATGAAACACATTTTCTCCACTCCATACCTGTCGGGAGAATTGGGCCTACGTGTATATGACTCTCACAGTCAAGTGTGCATGACATTTCCATTTCCTTGTCTGTGGCAGAGTAAACTATCCTTGAGCAATCATAAATACACGACAGGCCGTGGGCAAAGAGGCGCTGGTACTTTTGTGATGCAAAGGCGCTTGAGTATTCACTCAGTCATTTTCTCCCCATTTTTGGCTCCTTTGTGTCAAAAGTAGAAATCAGAAGACAGCTTAAAAACAAAAACAAAACAAGCCACAGTTTGCTGGACTCTCCCAGGTGAGATTTACTGCACAGCTTCAAATTCTGTAGAGGAGTTGAAATTCAGACAGCACATCAAATGGTCAGGGAGATCCTTGGGTCTTTCTTTTAAAAAAAAATCAGATATTTTGGCCAAAACAGACTTAACATTACATGGCTTCACTTTTCCAGACAGAAGATTGTGCCCAGGCATTCCTGCCTCAGACGTAAGCCCTGGCAGGCAGGTTTCCTAACAAGGATAGATCGCCTGTTTATCTGCTGTTTATCTGCAATTCTCTTGGCCCACGAGCCTTCACAAGTGCCTGAACCCCGATCCTCTATCTTGAGCCAGGGCTGCCTCCTAAAGGCCTCCTGTGACCTGTAGGAAGGGACGCCTTCTTTTGCCAAGCTTAGGAGGCTTTTGGATGGCATGGTGCGAGAGGCAGCAGCAAGGGCCTTCCAGAGTGGGTAGGAACTGAGGCCGGTCCCCTTTGCAAGTCTTTTGAGGTCTGTATTGCTGGCAAATCCCAACAAGACTTTGGAAGACCTTCAGATCTCCATGCAAGCCTAAAGCAACTTATCTCAGATTTTTTTGGCCCCAAGGAAGTACCTTGTCTGCTCTGAGCGACCAGATATTTGGAAAACAGCAAAGCAAAATTCACAGAAGCCCTCCTCTGTGGATAGGATGTTGGACGTCATGAGAGGTGTTTGCATCAGAGAACTGCTGCTTACCCACGGGCTGGGCTTCACCACAGCTTTCCATCTGGACTGTATGTGGCATCATGCTTACAAATGGAGGTAACTTTTAAGCTGTCTGTAAACTTATATTGCATATTACTTGAGTACCTGAAGATTTATATGGAGGTTGCTTCTTGTTTCTAGATTATCGCAGAGTAAAGGAAAAGAATTGCTACCGATATTTATTGGCTCCGGCTATAAGTAACATATCCACTCTTGTGTTGCAAGCCTCATAACTCATTTAGCAACTGGTAGTTATATACCTTGCTGAAATATTTCTTCCATTCTACAGTGATAGGTTTTATCCTCTTGCTGTCCAATTATTTTCAACTTTCTTGGCACAGAAAAGTGATATTATTTTTTAACCTTGAAATCCAGCCAAAGTGAATGGGAAACAAACAATTCAAAACAAATGAAGGGAAGACACTTCACTGCGAGAGATGCACACTTACCACGGAGGCACTGGCAGACTCTCAGAAACAACGAGCTGGAGAAAGCACCACTGAGGGAGTCAAGGCTTTCCTTCCCGAAAGCCAGGGAAAGAGTGACTGTCAGCTCAGGCTTCTGCTGAGGTTCAGTATGGGGAAGGTGGTGGGCTGCATTTATAAATTGCTCTTTACATCTTGGCAACTCAGAGCATTTGGGAATCCTCCAGCCAGATTGGCAGGTTGGGCTCTATGGGGAGCAAAGGCAGCTATGCACCTTGACTGCTGTGGGCTTCACACTTACGTTGTGGTGACACCAGCTCTCTCACACACATGTTCCTCTTCTCTCTCCACTTCCAAAGACTGCAGCTGCCCTCTCTGCGATCAGGAGAAGGGACCAGACGATGATGCAACCGATCCGTTCCCCCTGCAGAGCCCTTCTCTACGGCCCCAGCAGCGCGGAGCACGTCAGCATCCACCTCCACTTACTCAAGGCCAGGCAAAATGCCACGTTTACTACCAGGTGACTGAGCCTGACAGTCGTGCTGCATTTTTTTTCTATGACTCCCTGACAATCAAAGCAACATGACGACATTTGACCTGCAGGCAGCATCTGAACCCGAATCCCTGCGGCTTCAGCTCGTTCCCCATTGTTCTGGTAGGAGGGATGCAAGGTTTTCTTCAACATATTGGTAATGGGTGGAAAACATTACCAGTAGTTGGGCAGGGTCTTTGAGTATGCTCTCAGCTCACTTCTTCTAGCAGCTCGCTCCTCAAACAAACCACCTCAACTTCAAATGTTTTAATCTCTGGGTTTCAGCTGTTTCTGCCTGGGTTTTGTGCCGGTCCAATGGAGGGCAGTTTTCCTGATGTGCCATGGAAGGAGAGATGTTGTCTAATATATCTAGGTGCTAACCAACTGATGACTTTGTAGATCAAGACCTGGGCCTTGATCATCATCCAGGATAAGCTGGGACATGCTGGAACAAATGGAGCACATCATCAGAAATAACAGAATCGTGGAAAACGAGGGTTGAAGGGAGCTCAGGAGGTCACATCTAGTCCAAGCCCCTGCTCCAAGCAGAACCAGCCCCAACTCCATCATCCCAGACAAGGCTTTATCTAGCCAGGGATGAAGACTGCACCATCTCTCTGGGGAGCCTGTCCCAGTGCTTCCCCAGCCTCCTAGAGAGAAAGTTTTTCCTCATATCCAACCTCAACTTCCCTTGCTGCAGCTTGAGCCCATTGCTCCTTGTCCTACCATCTGCCCCCACCGAGACCAGCCCAGCTCCATCCTCTTTACAGCCCCCCTGCAGGGAGGTGAAGGCTACTATCAAATCCCCCCTCAGTCTTGTCTTCTGCAGACTAAATCAGCCCATTTCTCTCAGCCTCTCCACACCAGTCATGTCCCCCAGCCCCACAACCATTTTCATTGCCCTCCACTGGACTCTCTCCAATGTGTCCACATCCTTTCTGTAATATGCTTTCAGTGGCTACCCGGTGAGTCTGTCATGTTCTGCACATGTGGAAAGCTCTGTCTTGCTTTTTTCTACAAACCCAAGCAGTATAAACCCTACTGGGGTCCAGCCTGGACCTGGGGGTGACCAGTCTATTAGTTTCTACGGACAGATACTCATTTAAAATATATGGCAAAAACTGGGAGCAGGTGAAAGAGAGCTTTTCTCAACAGCTGCTCAATTAAAATGAATATCCAGGGTTAACAGCAAATCTAGGAATACATAGGTTAAACTCCCTGAAGCCAGTTGATATAAAGGCTTAGTCAGACAACTCTAGGCTTGCAAGCTACATGCTTTTCTAGGCATTTAGGGAGAGGACTGTTTAGTCCTGCAAAATTGGACAGTGAATTGCAGGGATTGGGAGGATAAATCAGGGGAAAGGAGAAAATGCACATCGTTGCTGTGCAGGGATTATGAGCCAATGGCCTGCTGAAGTCCACAGAAATGGGAGATAGCATTTAAAGAACAATAGTTTTGAGATCACAGTTATTTATGGTGGATATTGCCAGGGACGTCACATCTTTTAGGTATTCTGGGTTTCAGACCAATGCAGGGAATGGTAGCTGTCTGCGCGACAGTGCAAAAACTGCATTATAAGAAGCTGTCCCATGGCTCTGCCCTTAACGCTCTTTAGCTTTCAGTTGTTCCAGGGTTTTGATAGAAGCAGTTGGGAAACAGGAACACAAAAAGCCCTGATATTTTGAAGCCTAATGCACAATGCTCTCCATCTCTGTGACACAATCATCAGTCCAGCCTCAGGCTCACGACACACATTCAAACCCAGAGCAAGAGAAATCACATTTGGAAAGAAACCCTGGTGCCATGATTACTTTATGCTGAATGTTAGGACATTACTACCCCTTTCAGAAGCTTCATTTGCTTTTGCTTGCGGGAGAAGTCTGGCATGCTCTCAGGCTTGTGGGCACAATTTTTCATGTTCCTTGGCTCACTTTCTACTGTCAGCCTAATAAATACATTCTGGCTTATAGTGAAGTCATGAGAATTGGTGGTGAAGGAGTATTTTTCACAGCATTCCCTATATTTCCTAATCAGGCAATGGCAGAACAAAGCCTAGCGTGCATGGTGAAATATAAGCAAGCCCTGCTTCTGAGTGTGCACTTCCACTAAGTTTCCACTTCACTAAGGGCTGGATGTACTATAATTCAGAACCAAATCCGGCCGTCATTTGGTTGGGATGCAGCAAGGGCCAAATGCTGTCATTTATTGGTATCCCACTCTTCTACTAACTCCAGAGGGAATACTGCCCATGAAATGATGACCACACCATTAGACTCATACAGCTGAAAAAAAAGATTTATTTATAGGCAGCTTCCTGCACAGAGGTAGGATATAGGATTCACTATTCCTAAACCAAAACACAACCTGCAAACCTACGTGGCTTTAAAAAACAAACAAACCCGTAATCAGCTGAATCAAAACCTCTGCCTTTAGCAATCCCTTAGAACAGCCTGAGCACGCATCAGCTGGCATACACCCCCATGCAGGCTTATGTGCTGAATCTCAGTGAGGTCCAGATTTAAATTTAAAACCCAGTGTAGGGTCCATTACATTAAAACCAAGAAGATTGCTATAGTCACTTCAATGCTCTTTCAATGCTGACAGCTCTCGTTCACACTGCTAGTGCCTTCCTGCTCACACCCCAGAAACCACGGTGCTACAATAATCCACATGTGCACCATCCCAGCAAGATCTTCTGCAAGCTTTATCACAGTCCTCCCCACCTTCAGTACTGGTTTGTACAGCCCTGGCTGGGTTCACTGAGGTGGCTTTCACTGCCCCAACATTTGTATCCCATCTATTTCCAAGACAACTGGGGTCTAGGACCGGAGTGATCTGATGTCTCCCTGGGGTAAAAACTCCCTGGCTTGGACCCTTCTTTGGGATGTGCAGTCCAACCACCCTAGCCCTGAAAATATACTGACCCCCCCAAATTTTCCCAGTAGAAAGTTCACATGTTCTCCCAGAGCCTCCGTCTGATGAACCCTGGAGAAGGCAACCCGGTAGAGAGGGCTTGGCTCAGAGAGGCAAGAGCTTTCATAGGCAACTGTCCATTTTGTCAGATGCTAGCAATGGGCTGTGACTTATAGCTTAAATCTTCTGCGAGCTGTGATGGGTAAAGAAGGAGTGTTACTTTGCCAAAAGAAAGTCTACACCTTACACCCTGGGCTTTTAGCTATCAGGAGAGTTACAGATCTAGTTTGAAACACTGCACCCTTGACTATGGGCCTCCATCACAGCCCTTGGGATTCCTCAGAGACTTTGGGGTAAAGTTAATTTCCAGAGGGAAAGCTCCCCCCATGCCTCCGGTCCTTCAGTTCCTCCCAGTAATACAATATCTTTGCTTACACAGTGTGTTGCTTGTAAAGCAAGTTTATAACCAGTTTAGTGTCCCAACTTCTGCTAAGATTGTCCATGTTCAAAATTGCAATGGTAATGAGCTATTGACCGTCCACCCATCTATCAGGAATGGCCCTGATGATCTCCCAAAGCAAAACTATTCCATTTTCGCAGCCATGTTCCTGCTTTCCAGACATGGCGCATTCGTTCCATGCGCTGGGGGCTGCGAGCTACACTCAACATTACCACTTACAGCTGCTGTTCATAAATTAAAGAGGAACGGCTCATGTGGCAGAGACACTTTTTCAAACCATCTCCACGGCAGCAGCCAGGAAAGAAGTCATTTGTCAGCATCCGGCCACAAGACTAACCCTTTTTTCGTCTCATTATAGTTGCTCATGTTTGGACTTGACTATGGCAACGTGCCATGCATGCAGCTTACCAACGCGCCGTGCATGCAGCTATCCTTCACATGCAAGCAATAGTCTTCCTGTAGCTTCTCCTCTCCCAGACCAGTGCAGCGGACTGTGGTGTCCCAGGACACGTGGCAGCATTTCGTGGAGAACCCAGCCACAGGAGCAGGCCGCCTCTCGAGCCATGACTGGTATTTTGTTTCATGTGAATACAGGAGGCTTTTGTTAGCCTGGAGTCAGCTGCTCTTGCTTAGCCAAACAGACTGTCTGGGCTTTTCCAAAGGTTTCCATAAGTGAGACTCACCAGGGAGAACAGCCATTAGATCCAATCAAGCCCTGCGTCAGTACTGTGTTGGGGTTGGGAAGGCGGTGCTACTGGGAGACTCCTCACACCACCTCAGATTCCCCCGGAAACTGCTCTCAAGCCTCAGAGCCAGAGGATGTGAAGTCTGGAGAAGTGGAGTCTCTGTAAGGGGCTGCATTTCAGTCCATGACCAGAAGGACACGGGGAGGGCAAAGGATTAGTTGCATCTCCAGGACAGACACATGGACATGCACTTCTAATGGAAACTTCTTTCTGGAAGTCCCCATGCTCCAAACTGCAGGTTGGAAATCAGATGGCCAGACTACTATCAGGAACTCCAGATTACTGTGTTAATTAACCAGGTTGTGTTTAACTCATTGACCTTGAACAAAATGTGCATATCACTGCAACATCTTGCCCAATAGAGCTGTGTGGAGGTACTGAAATACCATGATTGCATCTTTCCAAATTTGAAATGAAGGCCTAGATGGAATTATTTTATTTCTGTATTAACTACTGAAAACTACTGTTGAATTACAATAGCACTCTTGTGGAAGTATGGAACACACATATGACACCCACATGAAGACCAAATCAATTTGTTATGGTCAGTGATGTTGTGATGAATACCAACTAAATTTGTAATAACGGTGCATTTACAATGAAAATGTTCTCACTGATTATACAGTAGTAAATGCCCATTAACTGATGCAAATCACAAAGCAAACACCTACAGAGGTCTATCAAACAGCCACATGACTTCACTGTCTTTGGTGTTTCTTCAAAGATCCTGCATTCATTCTTATTGATTTGAAAGCTGCTTTTTCTCTTTCTTTATTAACAGAATCTTGAGGAAGTTTGGCTAACAGCAATAAATGCATTATCTTGAATTTTGCAATGTACTTTTAGGGACATATTTGTAAAAGGAGGAGCCAAATTTAGTTGGATACTTGTTGGGAGGAGGTGTTTGTTTAGTTTTTTTTTAACATGTACAGAGTTACTCATATTTACAAATATAGCAATTTTTTGACCAGTTTGCAATTATGTAACAGGCCTATGCAAATATTTGTCTCCATTTAGATTTGGGCACATGCAGTATTCAGCATCTCCTGACACATAGGAAGGAGTGCATGCTTACTGGGTAGGCTATTAGGACAGATTTTGGCCATGGTTATATAGAAATACTTCCCAGCCCCTTCAGTGAACCTTGGCCAACTCTGGAGGCAAACACCAGGCTTGTAAATGTTAGTGTAAGATATATTTCATGTAGTCAAAGCCCCACGGCTATTGGAGAGTGGCACTCACTCAGACAAGAGTAGATTCATCATGAACCCCCAGTGAGACTGGCAAACCAGATATAAGTGCTAACAGCTTGTTTTAGTCTTCTTAAAGGAATTGCCTTCATTTAAAAATGAAGGCCTTCATGAAAAGAAAATGGCTCTACCTGTTTATGAAGAATCGTTCCCTTAAGCACATCTGCAATTTGTCATCTGTAAGTATTTACAACTGAAGAGTATCTGTGCCGTCACTCAACCGGTTACTGTCCTCGGTTCCCCTTTGCTACTGCTCTGAATTTTCAGCCAGGTGTTGGCAGTGAATTCAGGACTGGGCGGTATTTGTAACTCTTAATTTGGTGTCTCACACACGAAACAATGCAAACTCAATTCAGTTGCAGAACCAGTTTAAATGTGGGTGCAGAAAGGACAGGCAATAGTTATCTGGGTGATAATTGCACATAAAAGATGGGGTTAAGGACCTGGTTTTACCAATGGAGATCCTTATTAGAGTTCCATCTTTATGCAGGTAACTTTAATGCCCATGAAAAACAGCATATGCAGCTTCCTCACTGCTCTACACTCATTAAGATCAGTTTATTCTTATGCCAGCCCTTCCAGTGGATTTCAATGTCATCACAAAATGTTGTAACAAGACAGCAGAATCACTGAAAAGGCTGGAAAACATGCACTAATGTCATAATTCCTACCTAACGAGAGACAAAATAGCTCATGGGAAAATAAGTCTTTTCTTCCACGTGAAGTATAAATGTCTAGTCTTTACACCTGAAATAGTTCACATCTGTAGGTCTCAAAAGGGCACGTCTGTACAAGATGTCCACTGTGCAGTGGTTACTAATTGTGACTAATTGTAAATAGTTGTTAGTGCAAGTCATTTAGCATTTGCATAACCAAGTACTAAATGACTGTGTAGTAACAGGTGTTCCTCTACAGGAGAGTCCTGGCACAGTTGCCTAGTGATGCTTAATGCACAGCAGCTAATTACTACTGCGCAGTAGCATCGCGTGACGGTTCGTGCCCCATGATGCCACTGTGCAGTAGTAACGAGCTACTACTGCACAGTAAGCATCTTGTCTAGGCACACCGGAAGTGAGGCTGCCCTTGGGAAAAGTAATGTTATTTCCAACTCGGTATAAAGATCCTGTGCTAGTGGGGTGCAACTATAGCCATATATTTTCAAGATTTTTCTCTTTATTATCCATTTGTCTAGAAATGAATGTTTCCCATTTAAACTCTATTTAATTACACAGCATTGTCTGGTTGCTGCAAAAGAAAAGGAAATAGCGTTCCCCAATAACTGGTTGTTAGAACATGCTACTCTTCAGCATCAGCGGTTTGGGTGCAAAATCCCGAACAGCTGAAAATGCAGAGCTGTAACTAGGAACGTGGTTAATGCAATGCGGTTAACTATAATATAATGCACCATTTCCAGTGGCAGGTTAAGGACACTTTCAAGGACAGAATCACTGGAGGCAGCTGTAATTTTTGCCATGAAGAATTCACACATGATTTGAGAACAGAGCTTGTGGGGGAGATTAGTTTGAAGCGTGTACCAATAATCAAAGTCTTCCCAAGCACAGCAGAAAGGACCCTCCTTGGGGACAAGCAAACACACTGATAGCACATTAGCCGCTTAACCATGATGAAAATTGATGAAATTCCAGCACTTGTGAGATCCGGCACAGAGCCAGGCACTAGCACTTTTTTCTACTTACACTGTTACAGGACTCATCACCTGGGTCCTGAAAATGGGGGGGTGTTTCTTGCATGTAGCATTGGGAGTTGACCTCACAGCCATAAATCCTGATACAGGAAGATGACAGAGGATGGGCATGGCCTTTGGATAGAGAGAATGAGATGTGTAGGTATGTTTTAAGGGAAAAAGAAGGGTTGTTCTGTTAACCACAGGTTTGGGTGACTTCAGACATGCTCCTGAACTCCTTTCAGAGGCCAAAGCTAAGAAGTGACCCTTGAGTCAGTATCCAAAGTGAATGAGGAACTGTCGGCATTTGCGCTGGGATGCCATGTCCCAGTGCCATCACATCACAATCCAAATATCAAAAGGGTGCATCTGTCAGGGAGAAGTGTGTGCTCAGCTCACAGCATTTATGTGCAGTTCAGATGCCTCCTGGGCTGGTGAAGATTCCCCCTGTGGTCACTGGGTCATAAGATTTGCTGAAGAAAGGAGCCACATTTAAGAAAGGACAATAGTGAACTTACAATATTATAGAGTCTTACCCCAAGAATAGGTCCAATCACATGCACTTCGCTCAGTTTAGGGACCAGGCGCAAAGGGACCAGTGGCCCAAGAACTTTTTGCTAGATATACAATGATGAAAAATGAGCAAAGAAAGTGAAGCAGGTTTCAGTGTTGCCCACACAAAACCCTCTGGCTCCACCGCACCAGTGTGCATGTGTGTGTGTCGGTTGGTTGGTTAGCTTTGTTTATCCTTTCCAGAGAATTTCAGCATTTGGGGGTTTTGTTTTCTGTTTAGATGCAAGTGATGCTGAAATCTCCATGCCCTTCAGGAACCAGAATTGCCCTCATACGCACAGCCCTGCTTGCCTTACTGCAATCCAAGCTGGGGGTGATGGAGTGGGCAGCAGCTCTGCATAAAGGATCTGGGGGCGATGGGGGACAAGAAGCTGGACAGGAGCCAGCAGCGTGCCCGTGGTGCCATTAAGGCGACCGGCATCCTGGTCTGCATCGGGAGGAGCGGTGCCGGCAGATCGAGGGCAGTGATTCTTCCCCTCTATGCAGCACCGGGGAGGCCACATCTGGAGTCCTGTGTCCAGTTGTGGGCCCCCGCTACAGAAAGGATGAGGACACATTGGAGAGTGCAGTGGAGGGCAACAAAAATGGTTGAGGGGCTGGGGCACAGGACTGGTGGGGAGAGGCCGAGGGAACTGGGCTGATTAAGTTTGCAGAAGAGAAGACCGAGGGGGACTGAATAGCAGCCTCCACCTCCCTGCAGGGGGGCTGCAAACAGGATGGAGCTGGGCTGTCCTCGGTGGGGGCAGACGACAGAACAAGGAGCAATGGGCCCACGTTGCAGATGCCAGAACAAGTGTTGCCGACCTACCAATACAGCCTGGCATGCTCAGGCTCAGAAAATCTTCAGTGTGATTGGTGAAGCACATCCACCAATCACGTAATGGCTAGCCAGGGCTTTCCTTGCCTCAGCCCCCAGGGTGCAAGGAGTCACGGACCTGGCTGAAGCCTGCATCGTCAGGTCTGGTAGCACTCTCGGTCAGAGCCTCTGGAGGGAATAAAAGGAGCCGTGCACCCAGCACAGGGGGAAGACACATCTGGGGACAGAGAAGAGATCAGAACAGAAGAAGAGCTGGGGAGAGCTGCCCCGCAGGTGGACCTAGTGCCCAGAAGAGCCCCAAAGACTCATGTGAGCACGGAGCCAGACCCCTGGCACACAAGGCTTGGGTCTGCAACCCCTGGCCTGTGGCCAGGGCTCCCGGTGCACAGCATGGTGCATAGTGCATGGAGCCAGACCCTGGGAGCAAGAGGCTCAGGTCTGCCACCTCTGGTGTGCAGCCAGGGCTCCCAGCATACAGCCTGGTGCACAGAGCCAGAGAGACAGGGAGCCGTCCGATCGGGGTTCCAGCTCCCGGCACGTGGCTGGGAACCTGGTGCAGGAGACGCTGCACGGAGGGCCTGGGAGCAGACTGAGCCTCGGAGCCATGCAAGGTGGTCCAGGCCTCCAACCCTGAGCAGAAGCCAAAACCCCAGGAGCATGCGACAGTGCTCGAGGCTCTGAGCAGGGGTGGGGGCGGCCCAGGAAGAGCCAGAGGCCCCAAAGGCTTCTCCAAACAAGAAGCCACTCATCTGAGGGGGCCAGGACCCCACCTGGGCATCTGATTTATGAGGTGGTGGAGTACAGGGTTCCCACAGGGGATGGGAAGTCCTTCCTAGCTAGAAAGGGGCTCCTGGAGGGGAGGTCCAGGGAGGGCACTTTTCTTGAATTTGTGAGCTTCCTGGGGGGTTTGGTGCAAGGCCCGAGGGGTATTAGGGCTTTCCCTCATGGAGCATAGTCCTGGCCCCAGGAATGTGGTGGGGCCTTGGGGGGCCTTTAATAGTTTAGGTTACTTCTATGCTTATGTGCCTTATAAATTTCTGATATTGTACTTTTTATTTTGTGATGTGGCACCATATATTTTGTGATATTGTTTTCTGTGAATTGTGTACTCCTATATCAGTAAGAAAACTCATACTGTAGAACTTAAGAGTGTAAGATTCATTTTGAGGTCCTGCCAGGACCCTCCCCATTACTTACCTGCATTTACTTGTAACTTACCTGTACCCTGGTGGGGGTCATCCATTGTAGAGAACAAGGCTATTAG
>NW_017728947.1:117654854-117668105 GCF_001723895.1 Crocodylus porosus | reverse complement strand
GCTCCCCATCACCCGGATCTCCCTGTCCCATAGCAGGCATGGGCGTCCCATGGGACTGATGAAAGACTGACGCAAAGTACCTATTTAATAGGTTCCAACATTGCCCTTGCTTTTCCTCCGGCTCCCCACATATCTGAAAAAGGACTTTTTGTTGTCCTTGATGCCTGAAGCTAGTTGGAGTCCAGTTGCAGTTTATATTAACAGTTAAGGTTTCCTGTAACTACATTTGCATATAGTTTCATAGTGTCCTGGTCTGGTTCTATAAGGGATAGGGAGACTTCGCTTGGCTTGCAGTTCCCTCCCACAGCACCCCTGCCTCCTGCCATTCCTCTTCAATCAAGGGGAGCACATACCCTGGGTATACCCAGGCTATGAGAGGACTGAGTGAAAGAGTGAGGGCAGATAAATTCCACAAGGCAGCTTGTCCTCAGGAGACTAACAGCTTGATACCCCTCCAGCATGGTGCAGAACATGGACTTCCTAGCACAAAGCCGCGGCAGGATGTTTGCTGACAGGATGCTGCCTTTGTAAAAGTGCCGCACTTGAGGCGGCATCCAAAAACCCCTGGTCACTCATTAAACGCTAGGATCCAGAGTTTCCTTTGATGGGGAATGGCCAGAAACGTGCTTCGAGTGCTCCATTCTGCGAGATTTCCCATGAACTGCAGCTAGAAGCATGGAGAAGAGTTATTTTGGAAAGTTACAATATCTGACTCCTGGGGATTTTATTAGGCATTTCTACAAAGCCACCTTTTCAGTTTCCTTGGAGCTGACAGATCTGCAGGCAGCTGTGTCGTGACTGCTCAACCACACTGTACATCCTGATAGATGAGATGCTGCATCACTCTCAAGAAATCCCAGAGACGTTATGTACCTCCTGCTACTAAACATGTCCCACTGGTCCCTTTCTGAGCTTTAAATCTTCTGAACCCTGCATTCCCTTATGGGGGAAGTGGGTCCTTTTTCACTGGGTCTAAGCCTTGTTGAGCTGATGGGCTGCCTCGTGATACAGGTTAGACCCCCTGCTCTGATGCTGTGCAAACCAGCCAGGATACTTCCAGGTGACAATATGACTTCTTCTTCATGGAGAAGTCTTTAAAAGCAAAGTAAATGGCTGGCATGAGACACAGGGGCAGTTGCTCTTCCCACCTCTGGCTTGACCAGGGGGGTGCTCCTGGGATGCTTCTGACTGTGTCTCTGGCTTTGCTGGCCTGCCCTTTTCCCGGATGCACCATGTCCTACATAGCACAGATCTGCGCATTGCTCAGGTGCTATGTGGTGCCACAGTGAGGTATCAAGACCCTTGGCATACTTCGCAGAGCTCAGGACTATAGGGACTGGTGCCCTTTATCCCCTGCAACTGCCCCAGCAGGCAGCTGAGAGCCATATGTGTTTCATAGTTTCATAGTTTGTAGGGTCAGAAGGGACCTGAGCAGATCATCGAGTCCGACCCCCTGCCATGGCAGGGAAGAGTACTGGGGTCAAACGACCCCAGCAAGACGTTCATCTAACCTCCTCTTAAACACCCCCAGGGTAGGACCCAGCACCACTTCTCTTGGAAGTTGGTTCCAGACCCTAGCCGCCCTGACTGTGAAGTTGCCTCCTGATATCTAACCTAAACCTGCCCTCTGCCAGCTTGTGACCGTTATTCCTGGTCACTCCTGGCGGTGCTCGGGGAAACAGGGACTCCCCCAATGCCTGCTGGTCCCCCCTAACTAGTTTATAACAGGCCACAAGATCCCCCTCAGCCTTCTCTTGTGGAGGCTGAACAGGTTCAGGTCCTGCAGCCTGTCCTCATAGGGCCTGCCCTGCTGTCCCCTGATCATACTAGTGGCCCTCCTCTGGACCCTGTTGTGTAGCACAATACGCATGTGCTTGCATTTAAACCTGGGGCAGGAGTGCTGACCTCTCAGTGCCGCTGCTGCACCTTTCTTTCCTTCCCTTTCCCAGGGGTGGATCTGAGGGTGGGGAGCCGGGGGCGCTGGTGCACTTCAGCCACCTTTGATTCCTGCTCTGCCCAAAGTTTAAAACCCACAGCCTGGCAGTGGCAGCAGCATTTCTATTCAGGCAGCAGAGGGGGAGTCACTCGACTCTGTCGCTCATTGCAATTTACCCAACCCCTTCTAAACTCTTCATCCCACAGGTGGTAACGGTCTCCTCTTCTTTTTAGTGGTCATGATGGTCCACCAATCAAGCCATCCTTTGTTCTGCAGTTCTGCCGTCTGTTAGCTGCTCCTGCTAACGAAGCTCCTGCTTCACAGCCCTGCAGACTGCTTTTAACTCATTGCGATGAAACTACAGTTGTCTGTGCTTCAATCTTAAAATGAATAACATGCTCCTTAGCATATTAGTGAAGCTTCTAGTTTATTTTTAACTGAGAAAAATATGTCTCGTGTTATATGTGATGAAGTGCCACATGTTTTGCACTCCGCTTTTCAAAATCCTAGATCCACCCATGCCCTTTCCTATTTCTTTGTTCTGTAGAGTCTCCTTTCCTTGTTTACCCCTGACCCAGCACGTTGCACTTCAGGAGCCAGTGAGGTGGTTGCTGATCTTTCACCAGATCATCAGGGGCTGTTCTGGACCCTCACGGCAATCGTCTCTTGCTGGTGCTATGGGATGTCACTGTCTTCTTCCTTACACCTTTCCCACAGCTGTGCTTTATTTGCTGTGGACTTCTCCTGTGTCCAATGGTGAGAGGAACAAACCCAAACTCTGGTGAGCCAGTACACAAGCACTACAACACACAGCTATTTATAAGACCAGAATATACTGGACCTCCTTTTTGCAGTCTCTCTCTTCTGATCTCAGCTACAACGTTCCTGATATCCCCTCCCATCAGAGAAGGCTCGGGTCCTTATCTTTTCCTGCCATCCACACACATTATGGAAATATTACATCTCATCCAATTCCCAGCTTGCACTGGATTTGTACCACTGTGATCTGACTACAGCTGAGGCACAAGGACAGAGCTACTACTGCGTCTTGCCCTGGCCCCGAGAGCCCGAGTTTGAGCCCTGCGTGGGACTGGTGTTGCTGGCTCACCCCGCTGCAAACCAGTAACTGGACATTCAAGCTGGGGAATCAGAGCCCAAGAGACATGGTGAAGCTATGTTGCCTGAAGGTGCATGGCTGACTAGAGAAACAAGTATGCATTAACTGCAGTAGCCCAATGAGCTGGTTGGCCTGCTTGACCCCTTGACTTTGACCGGAGATAGTGAAAACAAGGTCCATTTTCTCTCTGCTCAGCAGGACTGATGGAGCTCCGGCAACACGCGCTACCAAAAAAGTGAGGATTGGACTCCCAAGAGATTTAATGTAGCCTGGAGGCCGGTCAATTTGCATCTGAGCCCCAGTGACATCTCTCTCAGCAGCTCATTCAGGGAGCTTGTCTCATCTGCCTGGCAAAGCTTGCGCTGTGAAATGCTTGCATCTAATTGCTCCTGTGGCTAGGAACGACGGGTGTTTCTGGAGCGACTGAAGCCGAATGAAGGCTTGTTCCTCGTTAGTCACGACGGCATCTGCACGGGGAACTGCCAGTGCTGACTGCATTATGCACCGTGATTATTGTGGAAGGACGCAATGGCTCCACCATGCCCGGTGCACTGAGGGCACAAGCCCATTCCCCCGGGAGTTAGCAAGAGCTTTGTCATCGACTCCCGTGGCAGCAGAAGCAAGGTTTTGTCTCACCACAGGGACAGGGGCTGTAGGAGAGACAAGCTTCTGCTGCTAGAAGGGCCAGAAAATAAGATGCTGCTTTTCAGTTCACTGGCAGCCGCTGCTAGGCTGAGGTGCGAGCGCGCTGGGTCCAGCTCCCCGATCTCATGGGTAGCCTCTGTGATCTTGAACAGATCCTTCATATCCCTTCGTTCCCCATCCCAGTAGCAGCGCTGCCCTAGGTTACATGGGAGAGGTCGTGGCATGGTCTGTAAAGCATTCAGGGTCTAAAAGAATAGGCATCACATAAGTAACTTACAGCAATACCAATGGCTTGACAGCTTAGCTCCTCAGACGTTTCCATTTAAATAATAAAACAATGCTAACAGACAGCTCTGCATGCCTTGCACGCCCCCCCACCCAAACACTACAACATGTCCTGGTTGCGTTGCAATAGAGAAAACCCCTACTCTGCCACCCAGCTCCCTATAAAAAAACAACCTCCTTCCATCCTTCTTACTCTGTGCAGCATGCCACATTCCCCAACAGCCTGCAGATAATGTGGTCATGTCCTGCATGCTAAAGGATTAGACCATTTTCCAAGGTCTGTATGAAGGACTAGCACCAAGTCCAAAAGGGACCTAGGGTTAAAATTGACCATAAAATGAATATGAGCCACCAGTGCGATGCTACAGTTAGCAGAGCAAACAATACGCTGGCGTGCATCAATCGATGCATCTCAAGGAAAACTCAGGAAGCGATTCTCCCGCTTTGCTTGGCACTGGTCAGGCCGTAGCTGGAGTCCTGCGTCCAGTTCTGGGCGCTGCACTTCAGGAAGGATGTGGAGAAGCTTGAGAGAGTCCAGACAAGGTCACAAACTCCTAGAAAGTTTCAAACTGGATATAAAGGACGACTTCTTCATAGTTTGTGCGACCAGGCTCTGGAATAGACTCCCAGCGGGGTGGTGCAGGCTCCTACCCTGGAGATCTTCCAAAGGAGACTGGACGCACACCATGCTGGGTTATTTGACTGCAGCAGTCTTTCCTGCCTGCTGATCTCCCAAGGTCCCTTCCAGCCCTGAACTTCTGTGCGACTTTGTGCCTCTCTGTGCAAGGTGTATGGGAGGAGTGCCAGCTACCTGCATGGACCAGAGCAAGCCTTGCCCCGGAAGAATGAGATCAAGAGAACAGGGGTGCAAATCACCAGCCATCCCCATCCCAGCATCTGCTTTCACGCACAAATCCACCTTCCTGCAGTAAAACTTCTGTTTACAAAGGGGAGCGGAGGTAGGAAAGTCCTGAAAGCCAGGTGTTCAGGGTGCAGCTGTGCACCCACAGCCCCTTCCCCCTTGGGAGAAGGAAGAGCCTGCGAGGTGGCAGGATTGCGCCCTCATCCCCAGCATCCCTCCGTGCTACAGTTGGTGCCTGACAGCACGTCTCAATAATGCCACTTAAAAGCTCAGCAGCTTTGCCACGTAGGTTCCCTTTTTTTTCTCTCCTTTAAATAGCACCCCAGACTCTGGAGCAGCTTTGATAGCAGCTGTGCGCTGAAATTTAATTCGAGAGGAGGTAGAGGAGGTAAAGGCAATATCTGGAAACAGGAGTTTATAAAGCTACTGCCTTGAGTGACTGATATTGTACAGAACAGATTCTGTTAGAAGAAAATGGTTCAGAAAAGACTCCAGGAAAGATAGGCAAACACTAAGCGTCAGAAGCAAATAGGGAAAGAAATTTCAGTGTGACCTTTCCTTTGTAAAACCCTTTTAAGACAGACAGAAGCAAGAACTAAGAGAAATTAACAATGAATAAAGATAGGAAGAGAATTCAGCAATTTACCATAAAAGAAAACACCTGGGTTCTTGCTCTGAGCTATTTTCTGCTGCCTATGAAGTACACCGAGGTATTGTAATAAATGTGTTGTAAAATACCTGACAACTCCATTATATTATAAACAAAGAGAGCGCTGTAGTAAATCTGCTGGTAGTAATTCTACTGTGTGATCTGGAAATAACCCAGTAAATAACTTACATCATCACTGTATTTATCCACTTGCCAAATTTCTACAAAGACATATTTAGTGCAAGGGGAAAAAAAAAAAACAACAACAACAACAAAAACCAGTCCCACTCATTGACAATGTTATAATAAAGGAAAACGAGCTGCACGGGAGAGTAATTATTGGAACGTGGAGAAGGACGGTTGTGCACATGCGTGAGGCTTACTCAATGCATTGCTATTTACCGGGGCTCTCCTTTTTCTGAAACAGCTGGTTAACAGAGAACACGTGGTTTCTTCCCCCTTCACGCTTACCGTCCTCAATTCCCATTTCCCCCCCAGTGCGCTCTCTCTTCCCCAGCACTGCACCACTATTTGCAAAGAAACCCTGGGAACTGTAAGTCAGACATCCTTAAATATTCAAAATTATGGCCTAGCAGAGATGGGAATGGAAATATAATCAATGTCAAGCAACACGGGCTCATAGAAACTTGGCAGATGAGCTTCACAGCTTTCCTTACTGTCTAGGTCAAAATAGTGTCCATGCACCGATGGTGACAGATGTGGTTTGAAGCCCTGGCACAAGGGGCTAATGTAGCCAGTGGGTGTATAAACCAACAGGAAACACCAGGTAGGAGCTGGAAGGTGTTCTTACCTCTACGTGGCATCATGGAGAATAATATTGGATACTGTGGTCTTTGCATTCAAAGGGAGGATGAAAGATGGGAATGGGATCGGAGAAGAGAGCTGAATGTGACTGAAGACCTGGAGGACCTGCCTTGCAGGGTGAACGGTAAGGAGATGCAGCTGTTTAGCTCATTGACAAGAAAGTCGAGGGGCCCCTTGATCAGGGTCCAGAGACATTTATGGGGAGGGGGGCAGACGGCTGAAAACAAAGGGACAGGGGCTCAGCAGATGCAACCTGAAACCAGAAACAAAACACAAGCACGGTGCAAACATTTAGCAGTGGGGCTACACAACCACAGGGGCAATAGACCAAGGGACATGGCAGATTCTTTATCCCTTGAAAAAATGGGATCTCTGCTGACTCCCAAGATCTGCACGGTGCTGGAGCAGGATGGACAAACCATCGGGCAGGGGGGCACCTGCCCCGTTCCTGAGGGCTGGACTGCACTGGTCCTGGACCTGCCGTGAGTCACAGCAGCCTAGAAGCACGAGTTGTGCAAAGTAAGGAGTGGTGGAGGTGAGCCTCTAGCCTCCTAGGCTAGGATGGAGGCAGATGTTGGCACTGGAGTCATGCCTGCGAGCTTTACCTCCGACAAGGGTATTCTGCTTTCACAGGAGGCCGTGCTGTCTGACTGCAGCAGAAGAGTTTGTAGGACCACAAGGAAGCTGGGCTGGAAGGGAACGTCACGTGCTCATCGAGTCCAGCCCCTGCTCAAGGTACAATCACCTCTGACTAAACCTTCCCAGTCTGCCCCGGTCTCTGCAGACTTCAAAGGATGGAGGTACCACAACTTCTCAGGCAGCCTGTTTCAGTGGTTGATCACCCTCATAGTTAGGAAGTTCCTCCTAAATCTCCAGCCTAAATTTCCCCAGCTGCAGCCTCTGGCCATTGCTCCCAGTCCTGCGTCCTACAGCCACAGAGAAAACTCCTGGTTCTGTCATCTGCCACCACCATTTCCTTTCTATTTCCATTTCAAGCAGACATTGCTCTCCACTGCAGCTCTGACTTCTCCCTCCCCTTGTCCAACATCGCTCACGGTGGAGGGAGGGCAAGTCTTCCACGCTGCTGCAGGGCTGGGTGCTTGTGCACGCGTGCAGGTCCCTGGGAACAACGTTCACAACAGGCTGGACACTATTCCAAGTCAGCAGAAAAGAATATCACGGCTTAGCAAGCATCCACCGTGATTTCCCTCTTCCTCAGCTCCTGACTCCAATATTGCATTTCCTGCTCTTCTGGGGAAATGGTGCAGCAGTTAATAACTAGGACAGGTTGCTTTGGCACTCCTGAGCATTAGTGATTGACTCTTTGGTTTTCTTATTAATTCAGTTGCAGCAGAGAGGCCTGGAATATCCCAGACATGCCAGGAGAGGACCTAGGAGGAGACATCTGCCTTTGGAGACTTTCTGACTGCTCTCAGCTGGGGTCGTGAGACCCCAGAACAAGCCTGCTAGAAAGCAGCGTGCTTTCCATCTGAAAAGAGACTGAATCAACTGGGAGCGCTGTTACTCCTGGCCAGTCAATGGCCTGAGGGAACCATGCTAATGAAGTGAGAAATAACACAACTTTCTTGTCCCACCTGCACAGCAGCTGGGAATGAATTGCAGCCTGCTTGGGCCAGGGGTCTGGCCGCTGATGTGACTCACACTAGCAGGTGCTCTGGGATCTGCCGACTCTGGGCTGGACACCCCATGAGTGCAGGTTTCTCCGGGGCTTGCTCCAGGGCAGTGAAGTCCAGTGCACAGAGCCTATAACCTATTTTCCCCTTGCAGAAAGACCTGTAAGTTCTGTGGATGGATGTGAGGCTCAAGAATGGGAATTATGACTTATCAATGAATCGTGGTAGAAATCATCCTCAAAAAAAGGGATTGCCACTGCCACGAGCACATGGGATAATACCTCTCTCTAGAGAAGGCACCTTTTTATAATTGGTATGCGTTATTGAGTACTTCTAGGATATAGAGGCTCCAGTCTGCACAGAGCAAACGTTGTTGTATGCCTGGCTTGGCCTTATAGCAGCATTTGAAAGGCTGACTGTCAGAGGAGCAACGTGTCCAGACTGCAATGGTAGACTCACAGACAATGAGGGCTGAAGGGAGCTCAGGGGGTCACATCTAGTCCAACCCCTGCTCCAAGCAGGACCAGCCCCAGCTACATCATCCCAGGCAAGGCTTTGTCTACCCGGGGCTTAAACACCTCCAAGGATGGAGACTCCCCCACTTCTCTGGGTGACCTGTCCCAGTGTTTCACTACCAAAAGTTTTTCTGTTTTGAATCCTTTTCCTTTTTCTAGTTGGAATCAGTGGCACTAATATCAGTGGCATTGCCATGGGTATTAAAACCATGACTGGCATGTTCAGAGAGCTGTGGCTTAGGCTTGATATGAGGTATTTCCCTTGATTTCTCAGGGCTTTGCATCAGGTCACTCCTGAGGAATCATGGCCCTTGGACTCTGCTTCGATCCTTTAATCCTTTGAGAGAGATGAGGATCTCCACCCTGTGCTGAGGCAGGAGAATGGATACAGAAAGCCAAGTTTGGCCGCAGAGCCAAGAACGGAGCCAGGACTTGCGACTCTCAAAGATCAGCTCCAGGTGGGACCTGCGTCCTGCCCGCTCCTCCTGCACAGCTCCTCACTGCAAGCGTCTATGCCAACCCCCTCCCATAGCAAACACCTGCTGAGAGCCCAGGGACTGGGGACAGAGCAAGCAGCGAGCATCAATTTGCACCTGCCTCCAGCAGCATTTGGACATACACAGGGATGCTAAGGTAATGCTAAGGCAGCCACACCCTTGGCAGGCAGCTGCCAGATGGGGCTAATCCCAGCTTTGCTCATTAGTTAGTTAACCTCTTTGAAAGTGCTTGCAGTTGAGACCTTTAACCTGGGTACACTCAACTGCAAGGCTCCTGTGCATGACCTAGCTTTGACGGAGGAGCTGCAGGCGTCCACTTGTCAAGAACTGGCTAAACTAGCTGCACACCACTCTCTTCCACGGAGAAACCCACCGAAGAGCAACCCCCTCCGACCAGTGCCTCCAGGTCTGGGTGTACATTTCAGGGCTTTGCTTTTCATCCCGAGCAACGCTATCGGCATTTGAAGATGGTTCTTCAGTCCGACAGTCCAGGAGGATGGGGACAGCGGCAGGGAGCCAGTCGCGCTACAGCTACAGAGGCAGCTTGGCAGAGTTTCCTGCCTGGGCTCACGTGGTCGAGGCAATCCCCACTGCAGCTCTGCTTCAAACAACGCTGCAGCCCTGTTCCCGCTGTGAACACGCCGCAGCTCAAGTGCCATCAGGCAGAATTGTTATGTTGACTTCAGAGCAGCCTCGAATTACCTGGGTGATTCAAAACCCATCAGGCTCCAGAGTTGGTGCTATATGTTCTGAAAATGAGCCAAGAGCAATAGGCAATTCTCCCCTTGGGTTTCAGTAATTAATCAGAGGGGTAACAGATTTCGTCAGATAGCTTGTTTGTGCTCTGTGCAGATGTGTTTCGTCTCCTCTGGGGGTGCAGTAGCTTTATGGTCCTCTCAGAAACACTAATTGTAATTAGCAAGAGTGCCGCTGATTGCGTCTGGTGCATTTTGTGGGCGCACACACATATTTTGGTCCATAATTAAGAGCGTGGACTTTCAGGCCACCCCAGGGTGACCTGCTTGCTGCGAGGGACAGAGTGTGCAAGAATCAGAGAACTGCATGACAAAAAATAACACTCATCTCCGCACATAATGAAGTTTGTGGGACACATCCCTGCAGTGGGGCCCAGCCCAACGCCCTGCATGGGTCGTCCACTACAAGACATAGCTTCTGCGTGAGAAGCACCCCTGGAAGAGGAGACCATCGCATTTGCTGCTCTGTTGTGTGGGAGCAGCTACTCAGCAGAGGCGCCCTTAGCCCCGGGGTCCAGAGGATGGCAGAGGATGCGCTTACTGGAATTTGGCCACCCATCCTTTTCCTGCACAAGTTTTTTAGGCACTTATTTGTTTAATGCACCAGTGCTCAACTAGCCAGATCCTGCATGGGGACAGTGTGTAGGGTGGGTCTCTGGGTGCAATCCCATGCCCCAGCTCACCCCTGCACGCAGGATGGAGCCACTCTGTGTCAACCCGATCTAGCACACAGGGCACCACATCATCCCGCTTGCAGAGCTCCTCATGTCCAGCATCTGGAGGACATTTGGTAGCAGAGGACCCTGCTGCCACAGCCCAATTTCCAGAGCTTTGAGGAGCCCTGCAAGCCACGTGACACAGTCCCGCAGGCCAGCAGTTGAGCACCACTGATCTGTAGTATTGGTTGGATGGTTCATTTCATGCATTACATCTTCAAGAAGGGCCTGGATGTTAATAGAAACAGGCCAGCAGGGACATGGCGGAGGAAGTGAGTGGCTCCCAAGCAGAGCCAGTGGTGCGAGCAGGGCTGGTGTAGGGCAGGGCCAGGATGGGTGTATACGGGTGGTGGCGGGGTATAGGGGCCCTCACTCACATGGTTGGTGTTGGTGTGCCAGGGAGAGATGTGTGCACGCATGTGCATGTATCCATGTCGAGAGCGTGGCATCCAGCTGAGCAGCACTACATTACATTTGTTGCTTCTCTAGAAAAAGGACAGAAGAAAGGGCCCAATGTGCGAAACCCAGTCTGCACATAGCATTTTTGCAAAGTTTTTACATGGAGTTTGGCTGCGGTGCTGGAGTTTCTAATCACGGTGCTGCTGGGACTGGTGGCACCGCAGTAAACCCTATCACCTCACCCAGAGGGACAGACACGCACACCCCGTGTCCTTCCTGGGCCGGGGAGTCCCACTGCCGTGCCCCGGGGGCTGCCTGTGGCAGAGCTGAGCTGCAGCACACGGGTGCCTGGCAAGTTGGCAATAATGGGCAGGCACGGGGTGTTACTGGATGTACATGACCCAAGCACTTCAGTCTGCCCTGCCTTCCAGCAGCTGTCTCGTTGCAGACAGTGCAGCGTGGGGGCAGCCCGAGCGATCGACACTGGGAACCGCACTTCATGCTCTGGCTCCTGGACCAGGGAAAGCCCAGCACACACGAGGGTTTTACTGTGCACGTAAGTCTGACCCTAGCCCAAGCAGAAGGGGTCAAAGCCCTCCCAAAGAAGGGGCCGTATGGGCCCAAGGTCTTCTCTGGAGACTTCTGTGCTGGTGGCTGAGATGTGGCAATGGCCGTGGGATCGCTGGGCCACTACACTACCCCCTTACCTCACAGAAGGTGCCTACCCAGCCACGAGAGCTGAGGCTGCATGAGGCTACGACACCCTCCGGGTCTCGGTGAGGAGGCATACCAGTGCCAGTTCCAGGAAGAGCCTTTTTTGTACCCAGGCACCAGCCACAGCACCACAGACACTGGCGAGCTGCTTGGTGGCTGAAACTGGAGTCCCACTCGCCCGAAGTCATAGAAATGATAACTCAGGAGATGCCATTGGCGGGGCCTCAGGAGCAGGCTGGCTGACACCAAGCTAACTAACGAGCTCAAGGAGGCAGTCCAAGTTGCCAAAAACATCTTGCCCTTCACTATGCTCTAGCTCTCATTGGCTGCATCTACATGAGATGCTACTGCGCAGTAGCGTTGGGGGGGCACCGACTGCACTGCAACGTTACGGCACAGTAGTAACGAGCTACTGCAAAGTAGCATCAGAAACAAACCATCTGGGGACACTATGGCACGGTAATGCTGGTTGCCGCACAGTCATTTAGTACTTGGTTATGCAAGAACTAAATGACAGTGCAGTAAACAGTCCACCGCTCATGTAGACGCAGCCAGTGAGACCGTTCTTGAAGCTGAATTAGCAGGTGGGAAACATCCAGAAAGACCTCAAAGCACCAGGGGCCTCCTAGAGCTAGAGGGCCATAGTGGGGAGGCCACGTACCAGATTCAGAAACCCTGCTCTGGCCTCCATGAAGACAAAGGCAAGATCAGACCACTGATTTGGGAAGTGAAGGACTTCCCCCCTGGGACAGCCTTAGGCCAAGAGAAAAGGCACTGCATGGTCTGCTTTGTGCATGGACAACCAGGCCACTGTCACAGGCATTGCCCACAGATGGGTTGTAGCTATATACAAACTAGGATCTCTGAAGTCCAGATAGACGCCCCAGAGCAGAGAACATACGTGGTCCCTGGGAAGAAGGGTGAGACCCAACATCTGGGCCTAGTAGAGCATCAGGCTCTGGACAGACATTTGCTCATGGATGGCTCGTGGACCCTACCTGTCTATCAGTCAAGACATGCATAGGTACAACCGGCATCCCTGGGGATATTAGACCCTATCTGACCACAAAACTGTGGCTGTTAGTTGGGGAATAGATGGCAGAGTTGACTGCAGTGGTGACCAGCCATCCCCACCCAGTAGTGGTGGGCCAGGACTGGAGCCCACTGAGAAGCTGTTGTGCCCAGTAGCAAGAAGCAGATGGGCTCTAGGTATGCAGGATCACCCGAGGGCAAGCTGGAGAGATATTTCCCTTTGATTCGGAGGTGCTTAGATCCCAGGATACACCACATCAGAAATGCTAAAGAGGGAAGCCCTCTCAGCTGGCAGCTTGGTAAAGGATCTGGTGCAGGTTTTGAGATCTTCAGTTGCTATTTAAGGAAAAGTGCAGAGGGACCAAGGGCATCTGGAACATTTTTTTCTTTGTTCAGGCAGGACCTTTACAACTAAAGACCTCTGTTCTCTTCCGAGCATTGCTTTCAGGGGCAATACCCCACCACCCGCATTGCATTGCCCTGATGTCCTTGCCAAAATGCTTGGTTCTTCACTATGCTCTAGTGCACCGTTTGCGGGTCCATGCAGCCATTGCTGAAGCAGAGATGGGAAACCAAAGAGGAATATACCTCTTCTGCTCGTGCTTGTAGGGAGGCAGTTAGACAGGCCAAAGCTACCATGGAGCTGAGGATGGCAACCCAAGTAAAAGAC
>NW_017728947.1:117650576-117654460 GCF_001723895.1 Crocodylus porosus | reverse complement strand
TGGATGTGTATCTAGCTGGGGTAATGTAGGCCCAGCACTCTTTCCTGCTTATACAGGGGGTCGGACTCGATGATCCATTGAGGTCCCTTCCGACCCTAGCATCTATGAATCTATGAATCTATGAAACCAATGTGGGATTCTTCATTTTAAGAGAAGAATTTTCTGCTGCATTGCATCATTTTACATACTGAAATCAGCATACGAACCCTGACACAAAGCTAGAATCAAAGACAAGCAGGGCTGGAAGGGACCTCACAAAGTCATCCACCTCAATCCTCTGCTCAGGTCAGTGTCATCCCCATGTAAACCATCCCAAAGAAGTGTTTGTCTAACTTGCCCTTAAAAGCCTGCCAAGAATGGAGATTCACAGCCTCTCTGGGTAAGCTGTCCCAGTGTTGAAAGACCCTGATAGTGAGTAAGTTCTCCCTAAAATCATCATAATGCAGCTTTATTATTGTTATGGTATGCTGTTATTGTTTAAGTTATATTGCTATTAATTGCACATTGGAGACAAGCCAATAAATATAAACCCATACCTTTGGATATGAGCCACTGCAATGGGACAATGGGAAGAGCAGACATGATTTTCCCGTCATGTGCATCCATGCAATTCCTGTGGCAGTTGGCAGGAGTACCAGGCACGCAGATGATGGTATAACTGGTCCCCAGACAACATGAGTCCTTTAAACATTATTAGATTAGGAGGAGAAGTGTGTCAGGGATGCAACTCATCTTAACCTACTAGGTCAGGTATTTAAAATGTGCAGTTCTTCCAGCTAGTGCATTAATTTGCACATGCACGTACCCACGCACACATGTCAGTTTATCAGTGGAAAGTGTTCCCTGGTCAATTCTGTTTCCAGAAATGCCATTTGGCATTTGGGCTTATTCCTGTTTTCTGTTAAGTCCCTAGCAAAATTTCCTTGGACTTAGGAATGAGTTGAGTTAGGAATGCAAGACCCGGCCCTATATCTGTGTTACGTGCCCTGATGCCTCTTCAGCTGCCAGAGAGACACATTTACAAGACAGAGTGCTGAGCTGAAGCAGGCAAATGGAGGCAGTAAAGGATCCCTGTGAATGAATGAATTCCTCAATTACTGTCCTGGGAAATCCCATTAGAATAGATACGCACACAGACAATTAGAAGCACTAAGATCCTTAGGGCAGACACTTTAGATCTCCAAAAAAAAATTGTGGATTCTTACTATTTTTTCTTCTTTCGATGCACTTTAATATTTTCAGCTACACTGACATCACATGATTCCATTCTAGATTAAATGAATCTAATTATCCATAGAAAACTGTTATTTAGCTGATGATACCCTCCAAAAGCCCAGATAGAATTATTTCATGATATAAATATTTCCCCCCATTTGTTTTGCATTGTGAGAACATTTTCATGGTTGACAGACCCCAAATTTAATCTTCTTTATGAATGTTTCCTTTAAAAGCTCTTCACGTTATTCACTGCAAAAAGATTTATTGGACACATTTAACTCTTTCCCTGTTTGCAAATTGTGGATAAATAGATCAGCAGGAGGCCATGATGTCATTAGATTTAGTGCAAATGCTTCAGGGAAAGGTCTGTTGAGGGGAGGCTGGCTGGAAGGGGGCACAATGGAGACAACGGAGCATGGGAGATTCATATTTCTGAATCGTTTTAGGAAACTTGGGGCCTGAGGTGGAAGCCCTAATCTTTTTTGTATGGAACTGGTCAGACTGAAAATCAGGTGTCTCTCCCTAATTACTGTTTGTACTAAGGTACAGACCACAAGACACAGATTTGTTATTCTAGTGGACTTTAGAAATGGCCTTTCCCTCTTTACATCACATATACTGGTATTTTATCTATCTGGGGACATATTGCACTGGAATTGTGTCTGTGACTCCTGTTTTGTCATTTATCATCCTTCCAGTTCAAAAGCAGAAGGAATTTCTATAATTTATACTAGCAATTATCTTTGATTTTAAGGGCTGCCAGAAAGTGTTGAGCTGATCATCTGTAGGGATACTTTGGTAAACTAAATTAAACTAAATGATAGGGATGACTAAAAAGTAGTAATATAGCAAACAAATGGAAAATAGGGAAGCTGATAGCAATTAACACAAAGCTACAGTTAGGAAGTGCAGAATAGGAGTTATTAAAAAGATACCACCAAAAATTCTGACTTGTACAGCGAAAGACAATAATAGAGATTATCACGCTGATTGGTAAAGCTAACTGCGTTGATGTAAAGTGCTTCGTGGAGGCAGTTGATGAGTCGCTCTCAGCCTTTTCACAATGTACTAGACTTATGCAAAACCATGGCAGAGGTTGTGTTAAAAGGTTAAAAGGTGTTTACACACTAGATGGCAATGCTAATTGTTAATTCACTTGTAAATACCTAGTTATTGACAGAACAGGGAGAACTGGTCTCACATTGCAGAAAGGGAAGATTAGGTTCAATATTAGGGAAAAAAATCTCTCACTAGGAGGTGTCATATTGAATGTAATAGTTTGAATTTTTGTAATAAATACCCATTAGCCAGTTTAGAAAAAAATGAAAGGTTCACCCTACTATCTAGGCCATTGCTTGTTTCTAGAGGCCTTGCAGCGAACGTGCTGTGAATGTCTTGGTTTTTGAATTTTATCTCTAGAGACCTTTAACAAAGTTAACCTAAAAGTGACCTTTGGGCAGACATTCAAGAGATCAAAAACTAGGGGCTTTTGGAAGGGGGTTGGCACTAGAGGTCACAGCGGTGGTGTGGAAAATTTCCCAAAGAAGACCCAGGAAAGGAATGTGTTGGGTAAAAGATCCGAGGCCAAATTTGGGAGCAGTGACAGGTTTGGGTAGGAGGGGCCCAAGACAGCAACTCACCCAAAAAAAACTGTAACCGACAGTCCCAATTTGGAGGTAACCTCACTTGCAGAACACCAGAAGACGAATTGCAAGTGCAGCCGGATCCGACCGATCACCTGAACCAGGCTCTCTGTGAACAAGATCTCCCGTTCATGTTGAAGCCGCGGGGCGCCCAAGTGGGACCGAAGGAAGGGGACTTGTTCCTATCACCGCTGAGACCAACCCTAAAACCATCACTAAAGAATTAAAGTATACCTGGGGATCTGGTTTCTCCAAATTCTAGGATTACCATGAGAAATAACCTTTACTTGTAATTGTAGTTGTTTTTGTAATACTGATTCTGATAGCATTGTTTGGGAAGGATTTCTTAAAGCTAAGCAGCGTTATATGTGTAGCAAGGAGTGTTAAAATAAAACTGTGTTGTATGAATTAAGTGTGCAAGCATTGTGAAATCATGCAATCAACCAAATACTCCCCCAGCCAGGCGCATCAAACGAATCGTAAATTGTGTGGGATCTTTCTCTATTCCATAACTCGCTAGAGACAGGAGGTTGGTGAAGCACTGGAATAGGCTGCACAGAGAGGTAGTGCAGCCTCCATCCTTGGGGGCTTTGAAGACCCAGGTAGACAAAGCCTTGTCTGGGATCATGTAGTTGGGGCTGGTCCTGCTTGGAGCAGGGGGTTGGACTAGATGTGACCTCTGGAGCTCCCTTCAACCCTCATCTTCCATGACTCTATAATATTTAGATGATGATTTCCTCAATTTAGCATAGGTGCCTTTAGCGACATTCACAAGATGGGAACAGCAATGCAATTAAAAAGGAATTGGGGCAACACCTGAGAACCAAATGTATGTGAGATCCCGCTGTGATGGTTTAACTAAAAAATGGACATGATCCTTGATGTACAAGCCATGGAGTAACAAGTATGGGCATGGAGGTGACATGATACAATATGACCCATATTGTTCAACATCTTCATTAATGATGTGGACATTAGAGTCAGGAGTGGACTGGCCAAGTTCACCGATGACACCAAACTTTG
>NW_017728947.1:117633920-117649911 GCF_001723895.1 Crocodylus porosus | reverse complement strand
CTGCCAGCGGAGGTGGTTCAAGCACCTACATTGAACACCTTCAAGAGTAAATTGGATGCTTATCTTGCTGGGACCCTATGACCCCAGCTGACTTCCTGCCCTTTGGGCAGGGGTCTGGACTCGATGATCTCCCAAGGTCCCTTCCAGCCCTGATGTCTATGAAATCTATGATCTTTGTTAGGCATTATTGTAAACATTGCCGGATACCTTGATGGATTCTGGGATTCCCTTTTCAAAGAGGCTATTGAGAAGTTATTAGGAGTCTTGGAAAAGAACTACAACGTGTTAAAGCCTGGAAACCATGGCGGTATAAAAGCTGGTGGATCTCATTGGTTGGAAAGACTGTTAAGATAGTAAACCGGTGATGGTCTGCGAGTGCATACACAACAGATTAACGATCCTTCTCCTACTAGGAATCAATGTGCAAGAATCTGTGAGCAGAAGGCAAGGAAAGCCCCATGTTTAGAAGCTGAAGATGGACAAATTCAGACTGCAAGTGAGGCACGACTTCTTAATTGCAATGATAATTAAACACCGGGATGTGGTGGATTCTCCCTCCCTTCTTTAAATCAAGGCTGGACGCAGGTATCCCACAGCTCCAACAGAAGGTATGGGCTAAATGAAGTATCAGTTAATGGCATGCCCTAGCACGTGCAAACCCGAGAGGAGCCCAGAGGTCATCATGGTCCCTTCTGTCCTTAATCTATGAATTTGTGGAAACAAACACAGGGAAGTCATTAGATTAGTAACTTTTTTTCTAGTTAAACAGTTACAACCAGGATGAAAAAGACTTTTCTTTCCTGGGTGTGGGAGAGAACAGAAGTAAAAAAAAACAAATAATTTGATTCCAGTCTGTGATCCCTGCATCCTAAGTCAGCCAGTAGGCACAAGTCTTCTTCCTAACCACCACATCTCATTTGGTTTGTGTTAAATGTTGCATAGCAGATTTGTCATCAGGAAAATGAAATCCCACACAATTAGTCTTTGCATTACAGTGTCAACACAGCTTTTCAAAAGTGAGTAGGTAGAGACAAATACCATTAGGTGCCTATCAGAGGTGTTTGTTTCCTCCTATGAAACAAAGTTTAGCAGCACTAAAGCATCAAAGCTGTGATTTCATGTGCATTTAGTGAAAAAAAAAATGAAACATGAATCTCTTCTGGAGATGCTCAGTTGTACAGGGGGTTGAGGTCCGCAAGCAGTTATGCTCACGATGTGACGCAATATTTAAAATGCGCACTTAGCACATCTCTGACCTTAAGTCACAGAGCAGGTTTGAATACTGTGCAGGGGCTGCTGGACCAGATGGACCTGTCAGACCCTCCCACCCCATGAGTCTATGATGCTCCTGCAGAAGGGAAGACTTGTATCAGATGAGGCTTCCTGGGCAGGAAGACCAAGTGACACAACTCTGCCTGCCCACAAGCAATGTGCACGGCACAACTGGAACAGGAACTCTTTGATGTTTCTCTGTGCAAAGCATCAGGCTGCCCCATGGTCCCTGCTGGCTCCCCTGCATGCACGCATCAGACTGTCCCTCCCCAACCAGTCATGCACTGCTGTCCCTGCTGCTTGCCAAACACTGGCTTGCTCCTTTTAGTCCTCCAACCCCCATAATAGCAGCCTTCACCTCCCTGCAGGGGGGGTGCAAAGAGGATGGAGCTGGGCTGTTCTCAGGGGGGCAGATGACAGGACAAGTTGCAATGGGCTCAAGCTGCAGCAAGGGAAGTTGAGGCTGGATATTAGGAAAAATGTTGGCATGAGGAGGGTGGTGAAGCACCGGACCAAGTTACCCAGAGAGGTGTAGGACTCTCCATCCTTGGAGGTGTTTAAGACCCGGGTAGGCAAAGCCCTGGGTGGGATGATGTAGCTGGGGCTGGTCCTGCTTGGAGCAGGGGTTGGACTGGATGGGACCTCCTGAGCTCCCTTCAACTCTCCTATGATTCAGAACATCTCATGTTCTTCCTCACAGGGCAGCAGCTATTGCTCATTCCTCCTGAGACAGCCACTTAATCCCCGGCTTAAGTAAAAAAAACAAAAAAACCCAAACCCTTCTACTCTCTCTGTTGTAATCTTTTAACCACGTTGGGTCACAGCCTTCTCTGCAGCATGCATCTTCCCTCTTCAGTAGTGATCCCCCCAGCAAGGCCTTCAGAGCCAGGGCCATTCTCAGTGCCAACCCTGCGTCCTTTGTCAATGAACTAGGGGTCAAATCTGATCCCTTGTTGCCAGGCTTCACTTTTCCCCAGCTTGCTGCTGCGTAGGCTGGAGCCCTGCACTTTCCAAGGGAATTGCAGCACTCAGCCGCTCTCACACTCAATCAGATAAAAAGTAGTGAATTAGAATCAATGTTAGCAGTATCTTTAATGTCATGCTAAATCAGCGAGACTTAAAACCAAATTAAAATAAACCAAAGATGGGAAAGAGCTCATAACTGCAGAAGTGCTTCAGCTAAGGAAATGCTTAGTAAAAAATAATTAAATAGGTGTGGATGAAGGATGACAATTACAATGATTTCAGCCAGAGAAGAATTCATGAAAGAGCACATCGAGCTGGTCTGCTAGGAGAAACAGGGCAACCTAGTCTTGCAAGGCTTTTCAAGTTCAGTGCTCTGTCGATGCTTAGGAGATGAATAAGGAGATGCTACCCCTCGAAGACATGATCTCCATAACTAGAAACATAGAAGGAGACAATATTATGGCACCGTCACTCATGTTCTCCACATGCAGCTCTGTGTAGCATTTTACCTCCAAGCAATGGGCTTGCTTCATACAGTGGGCACCGTGCTCTCTGAATGTAGCATCATGCAGCACCATAGCGTTGTGCTAGTCACCAAAAATTCAACACTGCCGTTTACTGGGTAGCTCAATTCAGCTGTGTCTCCTGCCTCACCCGGTGACAGAGAGCAGACGTGGAGGGGCAGGGGAACAGGGCATGTCCAGAGTTTCCCCCTACCTGGCTCCTCTCCCACTGCAGCTGCCAGCATTCAAAGCTTCAAGAAATTCTGAGTCAGAAGCTGCTCCCACTATCTACCATGTTCAGGACTTAAAAGGGCCTTTCTTCCAAAAACTGATCAAATTCCCTTTTGAACAGGGTTAAACTATCAGCCTCCACGTCAACCTGAGGCAAGGAGCTCCTCGAGTTTCATGCACGTCTCCTAGGTGGGATCTACACGAGCTGGTACTGCACACGAAAGAGACATGGGGGTCATTGTGGGCAGTTCCCTAAAAATATCTGCTGAGCCATCAAAAAGGCAAATAGCATGTAAAGGATTATTAAGACGGGAAGGAAGTGTTAACAAAATAGAAAGCATCATCATGCCTCTTTATAAATCCATGGTGCATCCAACCTTGAATGGTCCCCGCACCTCAAAAGGGATACAGAAGAACTAGAGAAAGTCCAGAGAAAGGCAGGAAGGGTATGCAGTGCTAGGGAGGGTTTTCCATATGAGGAGAGACAAAAGAGGCTAGGCCTTTTCAGTTTTTAAAAACAGATGGTGGAGAGGGCACATGAGAAGGGTTTACAGAATACTAAACTGTGATGAGAAAGTCAATAGGGATTTATTATTTACTCTCTCAATGCAAGAACAAGGGGTCATAAAATGAAACTAGTAGATAGGAAGTTTAAAACTAAGGATGGAAAGTTATTGTTTCACCCAATGGGTAATAAAGTGCGTGACTTGCTGCACCCAGATGTGGAGGAAGGTGGCAGGTGAGCCAGATTCAAAAAGGGACTGAACACATCCTTGGCGGAAAGGTGCTGTTGAGCATGAGAGCAAAGGATACACCCTCCAGTCTGAACCTCCTAGACTTGGAATGGTGGAGGTTGCAAGTGATAGAAACAGTGTTGGGGGGAAGGGGAAAAACTGGTCATACCCTGTCCCCTGTCCTTTTCAGCCTCCGCCCCCTGATACTGCGATGCAGGATACTGGGCAAGATGGCCCTACGTTCTAGTTCTAGATAAACCCCTATTTATATTCCCTAAAGACATCACATTTATGGCATTCCCTAGTCTTATTCTAAAAATAAAATTCACTTTTTATGTGCAAAAAGCACCAAAAATCCAATGGCTTCTGAATGCTCCCATAACTTTATTTTTATTTTCTTGCCCTTATGTAGCACAAGATGCACAAGTTCTTCATGTGGTAACTGAAGGCAACCAGCATGGACCCAGTTGTTTGCACCTCATTAAGGCTCCTTACTTCCTTATTCAGACAGCTGTGGGCACATCTGATAGATCAGAGGACTTATCCCCGTGCCTGTGCTATATATCAGATGCTTCAAATAGAAACCCCTGGCTGTGACCTGAGTTCTCTACAACAAAAAAGTTGCTCTATAATTTTTCTGTCAGAAAAAAAAAGAGTGAAAACTAAGAGCTGGCATTTTCTGAGGGGTGCCACGGGTGTAAAAAGGTTGAGATGCCACTGTCCCAGAGCCATGCCTTGCGCAGAGACATCCTGCCTGCGACTTGATGCTATTCCCTGTGGTGGAGCTTCAGAGAGGCCACCCCTCCATAGGTGCTGCACTGCTTCTTTTGCAGTCTTGACTCGATATCAAGTTTTATTACCCAAGGGGTTCATCTATTCTCCTCGTCCATGGCCTGATCCAGGCCCTGAGCTGTTCCTCAGAAGGCCAAGTCCCTTGCTGTCACCAGCATCCCTTTGAACTCTGCCATCGTAGTTGAACATGTGGGATCAATGCAAAACATCGTGGGTCTTTTTTAATATTGATTCTCAGGCTGGGCAAGACGGTTCGATCCTGGAGGCCACCCAGCAGCTTGCAGGTGCTAGAGCAGACTCCTTTTAGTAGCAAAGCTTTCCCCCTTCTTTTTTTTAAAATCCATTTTACTAACTAGAGAGACAAAGAAGGATAGTGAGGGGAATCAGGGAAAAGAGATTGTGTCACCTTTCAAGGTGTTTTTTTGGAAGACTGATCAGGCCCCTCCTCGTGCCACGAGGTGAGGCTGCGCCAATGTGGCCCTGACAGACGGCACCGAAAGCACTTGCTAAATTAGTCTAGCTCCTTGACTGCATCAGATTGCTTAGATGTGCTGAGTTCACCCATGAGGAGCCTGGCTAATCTCTTCTGATCCTTATCGAGAAGTGTTTGTTAACATTTAGAGTCAGGCTCTCCTGCAGCCTGCTCCTGCTGGCACGACTAATCTGCTGGGCTCTTACTGAACTGGTGGTGTTGGTCATGGCTGAGTTTAAAGCAGACCCCCCCGGGCCATCAGAGGGGCTGCCAAGCCTGAGCCACTGCTTCCAAAAGCCCCAGCCAGAAGTGGGCTTGTCTAGACGTCGTCACGTCTCCTGGGCAGCTGCAGGAACTACCCCAGGCACCGAGAGCAGTAGAAACGGGCTCTGAATTCAGCAATTCTCATGTGCTGATTTACTAGCCTCCTGGCTACTCCTTCGGGCCCTGCCAGCTTCTCATTCAGTTTCTCTCTCCCCGCCTGAGGCTGTTACCCCCATCAGTAGCCCACCAGATCAGCACTAAACTTCCCACCCAGCCTTGCTTTCCCTCTGCCTGGGCGGCACAGAGGCTCCTTATATACCCTAGCACTATTCCCAGCACACACTGCAGCAACGCTTACCCCTCCTATCAGAGGTAGGGACTACATTTCCCAGAATCCCCTGCTGCTTTGTCTGAACCTCACACTAAGACCATGCTGGGCTTGGTGCTTTAAAGCAGTGGTCTCCAAACTTTTCTGATCACGCACCCGTATCAGTAAAAACATTTTGAGCATGCACCCCCAATATATGCATATTTATATAAATATAAATATACATAGAAGTTCTAATATTTTCTTCCCTCACCCCAATGTATCGTCTTGCACACCCCCTGGGGTGCGCGCACCCCACTTTGGAGACCACTGCTTTAAAGGACCAATGCAGTGCCTCGCACACTTAACTTTATTAAGATCTTATGTTGTTTTGCACGCCTCCTGCCACGCTCCTTCACTTGCTCATCTCACACCCTTCCTCTCCCAGACTCCCTTTTCACACTTCTCCTGCTGACTGCTTCTCATCCACTACCACTTCATGCATGTCCTCGA
Source organism: Crocodylus porosus (assembly GCF_001723895.1). Taxonomy (NCBI): domain Eukaryota; kingdom Metazoa; phylum Chordata; order Crocodylia; family Crocodylidae; genus Crocodylus; species Crocodylus porosus. The sequence goes on along the minus strand of NW_017728947.1, from coordinate 117,643,857 downwards.
CCTCTGCTTCTCCTTTTCCCCAGGGGAAAGGGCATTGCTTTTTTTTTTTTTGCCTAGTACCTGCATCCAGAGCAGCCTGGATTATCTGGCAACTGGTGTTCGTATTTAGCAGGGCTGGCAGCGAGAGCAAATCTAGTGCTCAGCCCGGCAGAGGCACCCAGCCCAGAACAGAGAAATACCTGTGCTGCCATCCCTTCCACCCTCACTGTCCGCTCTTGCACACCTGCATAATCATCTCCCTCCGTATCATGCGTGCCACACTTGCTGGGCTACCTCCATGGAGGCTCGCCATACCCCGCCCTGCAGCATCAGCACCATGTTGATGGGAGCAGAAGGGTTTCATCCACTTGTGCCACTGTGTCCTGAGATAGAAGAAGGTGGGAAGGTGAGTCCCAGGCAGGTACTGCTGGAGAGGTAATAAAAGTTAGCACCATGAGCAGATGACCCGCTGGCTCTTCCAGATGCTGTGCTGACCTCCAGCGAAGCACTGAGTTATACCTGGAAAGAGAAGCAGATGAAGTCGGCTGGAGGACACCCTGAGAGGTTAATTAGAGATCTCATTTAGATTCGTTCTCAGTCTGCTTACTCGACATGCAGCTGTGCAGTCTGTCAGCATTGCAGTCCCACGGACATCGCTGTTCGTTAGCAGGGTGGGCAGCCCACAGAGCCAGGGTGGGCATCAGGGGGATGGCATATTTGCTGCTCTTGATATGCAAGAGGCCATTCCTGCAACCCCGCGTGCTGGTCAGAAACACCCTGTGATTTCTCAGGACCGGGTCCTGCTGTCTGCACCTCTGGGGAGCTGAATCCAGCAAAACTAGCAGGCTGAGAGAAGGGAAGGAAAGGCAAACCCTGCAGCAGAAACCCTCCCGCTCTTTTCGTAAGGGCTCCAGCGGTCAATCACAGTCTCCCGGCTCGGCCCAGCTCTCCAGTTCATCTAGAATAACCGAGTCTCAACGCTAAAGCCAGAAACTGAATCTCTCCTCCCCGACTCAGCAGCAGCTGGGAGGTGTCTGCAGTAACCTGACATCAGCCGTCAGCTAACTGCACCTCGGGCACAGCAGCACCTCCGACTCCAGCCGTGTCCACGGGGTGCAAAGAGATGCAATCCCTCATTGACCCCCCCTTGTTGACCAGGCACCATTCAGCATCCGACACTGGTGCCAGCCTACCTCGTTGTGCTCTGGTGCAGGCTGGCACCGCGGCACAAAGAGCAGCTGATCTGGGAATCTGTGACTACGCTCCATCTACGGCAAAATATCCCTCCTGCAGGCCTCGGGCTTTGCAACAGGACCCATTTTCCACACCAGCCCCATAGCTCGCCCCGTACCCCAGTGCTATCACATTTCTCCTGCCAAGCACCAAGTTTCTGGCCACCAAAAGCCACCCCTCATGGCAACCAAATGTTTAATGATCCATCAGTTTGTGAGGGGTACCATTTTCAAATGCCCCTAAATATCTATAGAGCCCCAAATCCCATTTTCAAGAGCACCTAAGTCCTTTGGTGTTCAGTGCTTTTGACAGCCTGCCCCAAACCCCTCTGCCGCACACAGTGCATCTGATCATGTTCTTGGCCATTTGCACGCTCAGATGCACCAGGCCACACTCATTGCTCTGTTAAGCCCCTGCTGAGTCTCTCTTTTCTCCTCTCCTTTCTGTCTGGTGTACATCCTTTCGCTTTTAGCCTTTGAGTCTGAGGCGGTCTTGTCTGTTTTTAATCCAGTTCATCTCAGAATACCTTTCAATGCAAGCGTCCAGGTTTGCACAACAGTGATGCTAGCCTGACTGAACACCCTCTGTAGCCATATGAAGCCTAACCCAGCTCAAGTTGTGCTCATGATAGCTCACCAAGGCCTGGCCATGTTGGGATTACAAGTTCATTAGTAGGCGTTTCCTTGCCTGCTAAAGTGAGGAGACTCCCTGATACTCGTGCTGCATTTGCAGCTACCTGGGTACTAGAAGGATGCTTCCACCCTTGCTGACTGATACTGGGATCAGGGTTTGAAAACAAAAATGCTTCAGTTTCTCATTCACAGTATGAGAGAACTCTTCTCAGATATTCATCTGATAAATGTAGCACCCCTGGTATACAGGATCCCACCGGCAATTCCTTTTCAGAGCACTTGGGACCAGATGGCACACACCACTGAATAATAAAACTGGGTTCATCTGCTTGTAATGCACTGCCTGCACAATCTGGCATAGCTTGCACATGGCTGATGGACATTGATTGCTCTAGGCCTCACTAAAGGAACAAGGACCCCCATTGACTGCATTTGGCTTTGGATGAGGGTCTGTGTCTGTGGGATTTTCCTTTTGAGGTCTCCAGATGTACTTGGGAAGGTCTGATTGCCCAGATGAACCCTTTTACACAGTGCTTTATTCTGGTAAGTTTTTCATCCTCTCCCAGGTACATGCAGCACAAATCAGTGGATCACAAAGCCCTGGCTAGAGCTGTAATCACTTAGCAAACTCAGGGGCTCTGGTAATATTTCTGAATTATTTAGGAAATAAAACTACAGCTCTGTGATCACCAACGATCTCTCAGTATACATGTATGCACTCTCCAGATGACAGGAGGCCTCTATAAAAGACATGGATGCATTCTACAGGAAGAACTTTTTTAACCTTATGCATTGCACCTGTATCTATAGCAAGCAATAGCCCCAGGTTGGTTTACATGGGTCAATGGGATGATGGCGAGCCTACCATTTGCTTTCACTTGTCACCCCTCTGATCACCCGTTCACTGACTCTTACCAAGTAAAGAGTCCTCTTAAAGACCCCTGTCCTACCCTGGGGGTCTTTAAGAGGAGGCTTGATAATTACCTAGCTGGGGTCATATAAGCCCAGTTTTCTCTCCTGCCCAGGGCAGGGGGTCAGACTAGAAGATCTGCAAGGTCCCTTCCCACCCTGCATCTATGAATCTATGAATCTACGAAATGAGAGCAAACCTAGGTGAGGAGACCAGAACATTTACTAACTGGAAATTACTGAGTGAATCATAACAGGCTTATGTTGGCAATTGCATGCATGAAAAGCATTTCTTTTCAATCAGAAGAGCAGAAGAACAAGTTTAACATTTGGAAAACTCATTACAGGAAACTTTATTAAAGTTAGATATAACAAGTCTGATTTACTGCTAAAAAAGAACTAATCTTTTTTTTTCTTCTTCTTTTTTTAATGGTAAAACAGAAAGATGTATAGCATCTGCAGCAATTATGATGCTGAAATAGAGCATTAGGCATTCTGCACTGCACTCTCCCACTGCATATACCAACACATCAGACTAAGCAAAATGTCATTACAACAGGAAGTTTTTAAAATATGCTGTTTTAGGGGATCGATTAGGTACTCTCTGGGTGTGTCTACTACACGAGGCGCTTCAAGTGCAGTAGACTAATTGTACCGCACATTTGTGTGATGGGCAAAACCCATGCTAATACACCAATGTGCAGTAGAATTAGTCTACTGCGCAGTAGTGTCACTTAAAACTGTGCATGCCAGCTACTGCACATTTAGTTGATGCTTGTTATTGCTAATAACAAGTAATAACAGGTACAAATATTGCAAGTTGTTACAGGTTGAACCTCTGTGCATTAATGCAAATCTAGTCACAGCCCCTTGGTGTTAAGTCTCTCTTCAGATGACAGGTTTTTCTACTCTTAAAAAGTAAATGGATCATTTCCAATCATCATGGCTTGAAACATAGATCAGGAATAAAAAATCTGATTCAGGAAATGGCATGAGAGAAGGAATGCCGTGTTTCACTTGCAGCATCAACTGGTCCATCAAATGGCCACTGTACCATTAGGTAAGGAGACTCTACCATCTTAAAGGGTCCGTGCAGAAAGCAGTGTAAAAAAACCTCCATCCATCTGCACTAAGGTACGCATCACAGCACATGTGCCAGCAACACACTGAATCCAGGTGTGGCCTGTGAAGCAAATCAGCTTCTTATCCCAGTTCTTAATACACATCCACAAATAAAAATCTAAAGTAGGGTTTGAAGAAAGAAGTATGTGTATGAAGCAAATTTGTCTGAACAGAAAGCAGTGGTGGTAACTGCACCAATAAGTGCAGAATTCGATGTGTAACTATTCATTTGTTCATGCACGTGACATCTGCATGCATGTCTGCTCAAACATGTCTGTTCTTACTTCTGAGAAAATCTGGCTTGTCTTGATCTAGAAAGCCAGGCTTCTTAGGCCACACATGTCCAGATATGTGCTTTAATCCTGTTGGGTTAATCCTTATGTAGAAAGCAAACCACCTCTGTTGGGTGGAAGTACATTTTACTAAACTCACTGTAACCGAGAGCTGAGAAGATGGTTCTGTGCCGCCCTTGAGAGAACCGGTGCTTTGGTGGGATCCCCCATCCACTCTCTGTCAACTTCTCCTCATCGCTGTGTGCTTGAACAGCAGGCTTATACAAGGGGTTGGTCCTGGGGCTGGTTTTGTTCAATATCATCAGTAATGATCTGGAAGATGGGATTGATTGAACCCTAAGCATGTTTTCAGAAGATACCAAGCTGGGGGGAGTCGTAGATATGCTGGCGGGTAGGGCTAGGATTCAGAGGGACCTCGACACATTGGAGGACCAGGCCAAAAGGAATCTCCTGAGGTTCAACAAGGACAAGTGCAAAGTCCTGCACTAAGAAGGGAGCAATCCCCTGCACCGGTGCAGACCGGGGGTGACGGGCTGGGCAGCAGCTCTGCAGAAAAGGACCTGGGGGGACAGGAGACAAGAAGATGAACAGGAGCCAGCAGTGTGCCCTTGGTGCCAAGAAGGCTAGCACCATCCTGGGCTTCATTGGTAGAAGCGTTGCCGGCAGATCAAGGGCAGTGATTCTTCCCCTCTATTCAGCACTGGGGAGGCCACATCTGGAGTCCTGTGTCCAGCTGTGGACACCCCACTACAGAAAGGATGGGGACACATTGGAAACAGTCCAGTGGAGGACAATGAAAATGGTTGTGGGGCTGGGGGACAGGACTGGTGAGGAGAGGCTGAGGGAACTGGGCTGATTGAGTCTGCAGAAGAGAAGACCGAGGGGGATTGAACAGCACCCGTCACCTCCCTGCCGGGGGCTGCAAAGAGGACGGAGCTGGGCTGGTCTCAGTGGGGGCAGGTGACAGGACAAGGAGCAATGGGCTCAAGCTGCAGCAAGGGAAGTTTAAGTTGGATGTAAGGAATAACTTTCTCCTGAGGAGGGTGGTGAAGCACTGGAACAGGTGACCCAGAGAGGTGGTGGAGTCTACATTTGTTGGAGGTGTTTAAGACCGGGGTAGACAAAGTCTTGGCTGGGATGATGTAGATGAGGCTGGTCTTACTTGGAGCAGGGGTTGGACTAGATGTGACCTCCTGAGCTCCCTTCCAGCCCTCGTTGTCTATGACTCTATAACCAACCACAGAAGGAATAGAAATGCTGCTCTTCCGTTATGGGCTCCAACTGCAGTCAGGAAGCATCAGGATTTGGCTGAAAAAAATGTGCTGGATTGTTTTCTTGGGGGGAGATCTTGCCCAGTGTTACGAACAAGATTGGGCTGTAATTGCAGCCGCAGCTGTTGTTGGAGGGGGCGGAGTTTGTCCTACTATTGTCCCCTTGAAGGACAGCTAAGGGCCTGATTTAGCATTTCCCTCCGGGGGACACCAAAGCTGCCAGCACATCTGAGAAAGTCACCAGCAGGCGAGACACAGAGAGAAGTGTGAAGTCATGATCTAATAATCCCTCGTGTCAGAAGATGGTGTCCCAGCTCGTTAGGATTCCAGTGATTATTTAGAAGAATCTGACAAAATCCAGGGGCTCCTAGCAGCCATGAGTATGAACTATACTGCAACCGTGTGCTTTCTGGTCTCAAAACGTAATCTCTTTGTTGGAAACTCATTCTCCTGAACATGTTGACTCCCCATGACCTTCGTACCCTTCTGTACAGTGTAAACAGGGATTTTCTTTCAAATAATGCACTGCTACCCCACTCAGAGTGAAAGCACCAGCATCTCTGTTTGCATTTCTGCTTCAATCAAAGCTATTCACTTTTTCTGTCTGTCTCTCTACAATGAAGGATGTTATAGCGGTGACACAATTGTTCTGGGGAGCACCACGAGGTTTTCTGTGTAAGAGTCATTTTTCATAAGAACAAGGGCAAGGTAACTTTGGCCTGTGCCATTTTATTATTATTCTTTATCCATTTTTTATGCAATGCCATAGGGGTTTGCAACACAGAGAGCAGTCTCCAGATTTCTAGCGATAATAAATCCTTTTTGTGGACTACTGATCTTTGTTGTTGGTCCTTTAGGCACCGTGCAGCTTGGCTAGGTGCATGATCATAGAATCGTAGAGAAATAAGGTCAGAAGGGACCTCAAGAAATCATCTAGTCCAACCACCTGTTCAAGGCAGGGTCAGCCCTATCTAACCCATTCTCAACCAATTTCTATCATCTAAAACCTTTAAATGCAGACTGAATATAAAACATAAGCGATAGCTTGCATGGAGCTTACCAGGTCCAATGCAGAAACCATTAGTGCAATTAGCTAGCCTATGATGTGCAGACGGTTAGGACGTTCCCTTCTGGACTTGTTGGTTGTAGCTGTGTTGGTCTGAGGACATAGACAGGCCAGGTTATTTGGACAGATGTGATATCTTTTTTTAGACCAACTAAAAAGTTGGGAAAAAAGTTCTTTGCAAGCTTTCAGGCACAAACACTCTTTCTCAGGCATCCTTCTGGACTTAACATGTGTGCCATCCCAATCCCAAAGACAATGACAAGGACCCTGAATGACCTCGAGATTGAATGTGGTAAGCGTATGGAAGGGATGGTGTGCTGGGACAGGGTCTCCTGGCTCAGCAGTCAGTGGGTGCGGTATGCAGACCCCCAGGTGGGAATACTGAGGTCACTCTCCTGTAGGGTGGATGGCCTCCAGAAAAAAAAGCCAGGTTTTTTTTTTCCTGTCATGAAGGTCACTGTTTTCTGAGGGTCAAGGAGGAGAGGTTTCCCCTTCTTCTGAACCACTGGGACATGGCTCACAGTTCAGGCTTCAGGTTTGTACTGGGGTGCACGGATGCTCTTGCCGGTACTTAAAAAACCCAGAGAGTCCAGGCTCGGATGGTCTTCTGGGGGCAAGGAAGGATCATCCCCCTGGCATGGGCTGTACTGGGGTGCAGGGAGGGAGGGTTTCTTTTCCTGAGATGTCCTGAGCCTTTACAAGCCAACTCCTCTGGGCTTCTCCATGCTTCAGGTGTCCTGCTTTGCAGCTGTGTGTGAGGCTTTGAAGTGGCAACTGGTGGGATTCCCTGAGTAAATGACCTGCAGAGGATAAGGGGCCCTCAATGTCCCAAGGGCCCCTTATGGCCCAATAGTCCTAAAATACTGGTTGATTGCAGAGTGGAGCCCAGCGCCATTTCTAGAGGCCAGACTCTCTGCTGGTGTTCCTAGGTTTCCACTGAAATAAATGGAGACGCAGGGCGCAGCGTGCCAAACCGTCCGGCATGAAAACGGGAATGATTTGGTCCAGAGAATAATTTGCTGCGTGCTGGTGATTGTGCACTCCTGGATTTGAAGGTGCACCACTGCTGTGCAGCCCTGCATTCAAAGTCTCCATGCATATCACATGCGTAACTGTTGCACCATAGTTTATATTCACCATGTCTTAGAAGAGACAGGTAATGAAGATGAATGGCAATAGGATTGTGATGGGACCTTCTGCTCCCGTCACTGACAAGGAAACTTCTTAGTCATTTTGTCACCAAATCTAAACAGTAAATGTTATAATGAATGTCTATACAGTCAAAACATGATACGGTTTAGATTGGCAGAGCTCAGGTAGTTTAGGTAATTATGTGCCAATTTCTCAGTGGTAAACGGCATCAGATTTTAATTAAGCTTGATGAGCTTGTAGATGTGCTCTGAGCTTTGGGCTGGTTTTTTTGTTGTTGTTTGTTTGTTTGTTTTTAAACTATATTCTACATAAGCTATGGAGTTAAAAAGTGGTGATGAGTGAAAATATAACCACCATTAGCCTAATCTCCTGACCAGCAGCCTGCTCAGTGGAACTATATTTAATTCAAATGAAACTGTGTGATTGTCTTCATTACCTGGAAATATTGTGAGCTCCGTTATAGTCTAATTATAGGAAATCCAGATTCCATTCTATCAGTGTTATAAAATGCCCCAAAAATCCAAGAAGTCCCTAGAATAAATTGTGTGATACTAACTAGTTTTCCCAGGCTGTGATGGATGTGAAAATTTGAAAATATATTGTTTTGGGCCACCAAAATGACAGTAAATAAACAGGCCAGTAGGCCAATAATGCCACCTTTTGTTACAGCGTCACTGACAGTGTTAGTGTCATGGAATTTAAGTAACGAATAAGTATTTTTATGAAGCAAGAGAAAATTAGTCCACCTCTTCTGCCCCTTGCTATTTTGGGTCAGTGCATCAGCTTCAGGGGTTTAGGGTCTCTGGGTGCATGGTGGTGCTCCAGGTTTTCATGGTCCAGCTGCCCCGTGGACACCCATGGTTTGGCAGCGACCCCAAGTGATGGGCAGATAGACGCGCTATTGGGCTCTGTCAGAGTAGGCCGCCTGCCTCATTTCACAGCCACACCACGCAAAAACGGCTCAAGATTTAAATTTTGTTTGTTTGCTTGTTCTTTTATTATGTGCCTGCGAAAGAAAAATAGCCTGACAGCATCAATAAAGCATGAAGGCGAGAAGTTCCCTTTCTGCTGGGTTGCTAACAACAGCAACAAAAACCCTTCCTTAGTCTCAGGACTCTTTGTTTCAAAGATTGGGCACCCATAAGAACAGACAAGAAATACAGTCCTTGTGCTATCCTCCCTCCTGGATGGGCAACCACAGCGAGTGCCTAGTCATTGGGGATACACAAAACTAGAACTCTTGTTTCCAAAATGATACCTTTTATTAGACCAACTGGAAAATGGCAAGAAAATTGCCTTTTCCTGCAAGCTTTTGGGATCAAAGTCTTTTTGTCACATCTGCAAAAAGTATAGATGGTACAAGTGGTAAAAAGTCCCCATGGGGGACTTACTTGTTACCCTGCCAGCTGGGAGATGTCCTGGCTTTGGGAAGCACGTGGACTTTCTTCTGCAAATGCCCCCCAAGTGGTAAAGCCACATGCCCCAAGGCTCGGCACTGTTGTTGCACAGACAGGGCATCTACTTCCAGGATCACTTGTTCAGAAATGCAGGCATTGGTCCCAGCCCGCTTTTCTGTGCAAATGCACCTGTATTGCCTGCAGTACAGAAACACTGCCCCCCAGCCAGGACTGTACTTGGCTTATGTCATTTATGGAAAAGAAAAAGGCAAAAATAATGAAGAAATTAGCTGATGCCATTAAAAAAAATTAAAGACAAAAATAATGAAGAAACATCATTAATAAATAGCAGATGTAGCGTGCAGAAGCCATCTCACAACCCTCCCAGAAACACCCTCCCGTCCCCCAGGCACACACACGGCACCCATGGTGCTATCACCGGCCGGCTCTGGAAAGAGACAAGCTGTGCAGCGTCCGAGCTGTTCTGACAGTGACGGACACTCAAATCTAGGCCTGACACATGCTCGGGCAGATGCATCAAGTTCTCGTCTTCCCTGGGCTGAGATGTAAAAACCAGCTGTTGTGTGAGATTTCCTACCTGAAATAGCCACTGTGGTTCCTTTCCATAGTTTCATAGTTTCTAAGGTCAGAAGGGACCTGAGCAGGTCATCTAGTCCGACCCCCTGCCCTGGCAGGAAAGAGTACTGGGGTCAAAATACCCCAGCAAGACGTTCATCTAACCTCCTCTTAAACACCCCCAGTGTAGGAGCCTGCACCACTTCCCTTGGAAGCTGGTCCCAGACCCTAGCCACCCTGACTGTGAAGTCGCGCCTCCTGATATCTAACCTAAACCTGCCCTCTGCCAGCTTGTGACCGTTATTCC
>NW_017728947.1:117614905-117633622 GCF_001723895.1 Crocodylus porosus | reverse complement strand
TGATGACCCCCAGATCCTTTCCCGCCTCCGTGCTGACAAGAGGGGAGTTCCCCAACCTGTAGGGATGGTGCCGGTTGTTCCTCCCCAGGTGCACCAGAGCATCAGTCGTCAGGGAAAACAATGCCTTCCTGTCTATGACTTTGCTGAAGTGCATCAGAGCCCTGATATCATTTAGGTCGTTACCCCCGCTGTGTTTGGCTACCTAAGCCGGGAAGCGGAAAGCATAGGCTTTCTTGCATTGATTCGGGCAACACGAGCAAGTGCAAGGCAAAGGCAGGGATGGATTTAAAGGGCAGACGACTACTTTATTGTTTTAACAAGGAGGCAGGATTTGCCCATGCCCGCTCAAATACCAGGCAATTACTTACATACAGTGCAAGGTGATGGGGCCTCCACCAAACAACCAAGTAACTCCAGAGCAGACCCTTGCTGGCTTGTCCCCAAGACCCAGTTTCGTTTTGCCTCCCTGCAGCACAAGGGGCAGGGGCATCAACATGGGCTTTAGTCTGTGAAGACTCCCATTTGCTTCTTCTTATTGCAACAGCAGTTGTCCCAGCTACATCCCAAAGGCTTCTCATCTTTGGCAACTGGCTTATGAGCCTACCCGCTCACGGGCTGGACTCTGGGATGCCCACAATGCTCCTATATTATGCCCTGAGGTTATGATTCCAATTCTTATTCCATTTAACTTAAAACAGGAATTCAGTGGGTATTTTCTGATCCCAAGAGCAAGTGATTGGTCAGATCCAGAGCAGCCTGAGGGACAGCTCAACAGAGCTTGACCACAGGCACTGGGAGTGTGGCCCCCCAGATACTTGGCTCTCAGTGTGGGGGAGAGCGGGGTCACTTTACTATCATGGGAAGGCTGAGACATAGGACGGGGTTTGGTTTAGCAGGTTTGAGCATTTGCTTTCTGCCCTTGGGAGCTGTTCCACGCACATTGAATAGGACAGTCATTATTAAGATTCAAAATTATAGCTTTAAGTTTAGTTTTCAGGGATTCAGTAAATTATGGTGCAATAGTTTACTTAGTAAAATGTATAAGGTTAAAGAAGATCCATGCACTGGTTTGTTAACCTCCAATGACTGTTCAAATGTGGTGCAGAGCTCCTGGTTGGGTTTGCCCTCTATCGAACTCTCTTCCTGAATATCCTCTTAGCATTTCCCAGTTCCCTGAAATGACAGGGTAATAGACGTACCCGATTTTGAGTTTCCCACACTCCCATATCTGTAGACAAGTTGAGATTGAGCTGCAAGGGTCAGTGTTGTTCTCTGACTTGAGGAAACACTTTTAACAACCTTTCCCTAGTGCCTTAGTGAATTGTCTGTCTAGTTTGCTTTTGCCAGTTGTACCCCTGTTTTTGCATTTAGCAAACCTCCATTAGGGCAGAGTGTATGTGCATAGGTGAGTGCATTTTGGAGTTGGGGATTCAGTTTCGTGGTTCAGTTTGCAAAAATGTTCTTAAAAAGGCAAAAATTCTGCCAATCATCAGGTGAGTATAAGCTAGAAATGTTCATTTTAGGCCGTCAGGAAATGTCTGCAGCAACAAGACCAATAATAAGTAATTTTTGGCAACCATATTCTGTATTGATAGTGTCATGTGTTGGCTGGGATGATTTAGCTGGGCCTGGGCCTGCTTTGAGCAAGGGGTTGGACTAGATGTGACCTCCTGAGGTCCCTTCCAGCCCTCGTTTTCTGTGATTCTCTGATTCTCTGAATCACACATCACAGAAGTTAAAAGCAAAGCTGAAAAAAACAGTTCAAAAGCAGTTCGTAAAACAGTTACTGAGCAATTCTGCATAGCGAGTACATTCAGACAAACCGCACCAACTCACAGACAAGCTGCAAAATTGAAAATAAATAAATATGTAAAATAGATGCCTTGGGGTGAATGGCACCCATTACAATTATCCCAATATAAATGTCAGCAACTTCAGTATGCCTGTGGTCTCCCCTACAAGGGAATTGTGTGCTAAGTGCTATTTCTAACACTTGTGTAGGCCCAATTAGTAAACAAGGAGGTTTTATTTAAGAGAAACATTTTAGTTTTTTGACATTGGTTTGTTCTTCTCGGGACTTCAAATATCAGAGAGATGAGGTAGAAGGAGAAACCAGTGCACTGTTCAGAGGCTTCATTTAGGATGAGAAACTGGGCTAAAGTCCCTTCTGTATCAGATTTGGATTGAGGAGTTGAACCTGGGTCTCTTCTTTCCTACCTGAGTGCCATAACCAAAAAACTGGTTGCTATTCCAGGCTAGGCTCTCTCTCTCTCTCTCTTTCTCTCTCTCTCTCATATTGCTTTTAAGCAATATCATCTTGAAGGCAAGCTTCTAATTGAAACCAAATTGTTTCCCCAAAAAGTTTCTGTTTGATGAACTGGAACTTAACAATAGCAGCAGCAGTTTCATTGAAAAACTCCCAACCCAATCTCCCCCTGCGATATTCTCTGGCCCTTTCTGAGGCCTGTGTTGGCCAGGCCTCTGTAGGACCCTACGATGGGGAATAACTTAGAGCACCTTTGGTGTCAGAGTCGTGATTCCTCCATGTCTGGATTATGGATCCAAAAGAGCATGTTCACCAACTGGGAGATGCTGGTATGTAGCAAGTATGTAGCTTTGGAGCCATTTCTTATACCTACGGATCCACTTCATTTGCAGGTTCACAGATTTTGCAGAAACTGCAAAATCAGTGATTGTGCACAAAATGCATAAAATCAAAGGGAAAAAGCTTAATAAAAATAAAATGCTGGCTCCCCAGTGGGAAGCAATGGTCCTCGCTGCCCTGAGAGGAAGGCACTGGACAGTGGGGCAGCATGAAGGGCAACGGACAAGATGGTAATGGCCCCCTCATTCCTTCTCCCCCTGCTGGTGTCTCTCAGCCTATCAGCACCAAGATCTGGGACCTCTCGGCCAATCAGTGGCAAGGGCAGGGCCACCACAAAATGACCATGGTATGCCATGATTTCATAGATTTCATAGACATCAGGGCTGGAACGGACCTCGGGAGATCATCGAGTCCAGCCGCCCGCCCAAAGGGCAGGAAGTCAGCTGGGGTCATAGGATCCCAGCAAGATAAGCATCCAATTTACTCTTGAAGGTGTTCAATGTAGGTGCTTGAACCACCTCCCCTGGCAGGCTGCTCCAGACCTTGGGGGCTCGGACAGTAAAGAAATTCTTCCTTATGTCCAGCCTGAAACGGTCTTGCAGGAGTTTGTGACCATTCGACCTCGTCATCCCTTGGGGCGCTCTGGTGAACAGACGTTCCCCTGGTGGTCACCCCTGATAAACTTATAGGTGGCCATCAGATCACCCCTGAGCCTGCGCTTTTCCAGGCTAAAGAGTCCCATGGCTCTCAGCCTGTCATCGTAAGATCTGTTTTCCTGACCTCTGATCATGCGCGTGGCTCTCCTGATCAACCTGCAAAAATTGGTAAGTCCCCCTGTGATTTCAGTAGACTTCTACTCATGTCAGATCTGGAGGTTCAGTTTCTCGGTGACTCCTCATGAGCTAGTACTAGTCTTAATATTAAAATACAACCAGGACCCCCAGCCACAGACTGTCACGCCGTTGTGCTATGCACTGTACAGCCAAAAGGGTCCGATTGACCACCCAAATATATGACAAGAAACCCTGGAAGGGGGTAGGCGGGTAGAGGAGCACCTGGAAATGATGAGAATACAGTATTGGCATCATGACAGGCAGGGGTCAGAGCACATCAGCAACCTGACTGATGTCAAGGCAGCATTTGCAGACCTCCCAACAAAAGAGAGATTTAAAGAACAATTTTCAGGAGATTAATGAGGCACTTTTGTGAATGTTTATGGACAGCTCCTCCCGAGCGTGTGATGGTTTACAGGGGGAGGCAAGTGTGAAGGGGCTTGATTGACAAGCTAATAAGTGGGTAATAAGGCTGACATGGCTAGACAGGAGCTGGCCTCCAGATTCTGAATGAGAGATGATAGCAGAGTGGCAATAAGCTGCATAAGTCCTTGAACACGAGGACAAATGACTTCAGGTTGGTGCAATGGAGAAGAGGGAGCCAGGAAAGGGACGCCAAGACCAGGGTGAGGTGATCCGAGGCACTGGCTGGGACCTGGATGCTGGCAGCAGTATTGTGAATGGAAATGGGCAGGGAAAGACTGCATCTTTCAAAGCTAGTGAGAAAGTGTGTGACAGTGATGGATGGTAATAGAGACACGTAGGGCTGGGGCTTGGCTGAGATGGATAGGGGAGGCTATATCTTAGAGACAGCGTGCACAGAGTCTGGTGGACTCAGACATAACCTGGATGGGTAACACTGACACTAAAGTCAGAGTAAGAAAAAAACAGGCTGGATGGAGGTAGTTTTCCAGAGTGACCAAAGGAAACAGGAAAGAAGGAGATGGGGGTGGGTGAAGGGTGATGAAATAATAATTTCTCTTTGGCCACGTGGATGAGGTAATGGGGAAACATCAACTAGGAGGCTGCAGAGACAGAAGAAGAAAGGCCTGAAACAGAGAGTAGCATTTGTTAGACATGAGCATAGAGAGAACAGCTGTAGGTGTCTTTGCAGATGAGCTTATCTAGAAATAAGTTGTATTGGGACCAGAGGAGGGGAAAAAGGACAAAGCCCCACAGGACCTCCAGAGAAGAAGATGGAAGAGGATACTGAAGGACCAGTTAGGGAGATAAGAAGAGAAGACAGAAGCCAAGAGACTGCAAAATGATCATAAGAATTCAGTGTCACCAGGCAGGGACAAAATCAGAAAGGCCAAGGCAAAAACGGAGATACATTAAACAAGAAATATAAAAAGGCAACACTAAAGCATTTGATAGATATAATAAATGGATGAAGAACACTGAGAGAAGTATAGGTCCCTTAGTGAATGGGACAGGGAAACTAATAATGGATGATGCAAAGAAAGTCAAGGTATTCAATGTCTTTTTCAGCCTTCACACAAAAGGTCAGTTGTCAGCTGACTAGACTGTTTGGTCTAACTTCAGTCCCTAGAAAGATACTGAAGCATATCAGTGTCAAACAGTTGATTTGTAAGCACCTACCGGATAAGAAGGTGATAAGCAGCAGCCAGAATGGATTTGTCAAGAGCAAGTCATGCCTAACCAATCTGATTTCCCTCTATGACAAGGCCACAACTTTTGTAGCGAGGAGGAGCTGCAGTTGGGATATAGCTGCACTGCAAAAAAGCTTTTGAAACCTTCCCATGAAACCCTCACTATTATCAAGCAGGCGCACAACTGGCAGCGTCATCATGACTAATGAGTAGGCATCAATGGATCAATGATGCTACAAAGTGAGGCTCCCCAGGGGTCTGTCCTAGGTCCAGTACTGCCCCATAGCTTCATCAGTGACTTGGCGGATGGAGCTGTGTGCCCTCTTAGTAAATCAGTACCCAGGACAAAGCTGAGTATTGTTGCAGGCACTCTAGAAGACAGAATTAGGATTTCGATTCAATGTGACTGTGAGAAATTGGTGTGAAAGGATAGCAGGCCATGAGCTGAATAGCAGTCACCAATGCAGTATTGTTGCAAAAAACAAAACAAAACAAAACGAATACTGTAAGGTTTGTATTAGCAGGAGCATCATGTGCAAGCACAGGAAGTGATTCTTCCGCTATATGTAGCACTGCTGAAGACTTACCCGGGCAACTGTGTCTAGGTTGGAACACCACATTTCAAGAAAGATGTGTAAAAAGTGAAGGGAGTGTAGAGGGCAGCAACAATGTAGTGCGGGAGGTCTTGAAAACGTGACATAAAGAGGTTGGAAGAACTCAGAGAAGTTTGGGAAGAGAAGGCCAAGGGAGGATTTGATAACAGTCTTCAAATAAAAGAAGAGTTGTTATAAAGATAATGGCAATGATTTGTTCTCTATAACCACTGGGAACCAAACGAGAATACTTAAATTGCCATGAGGGAGATTTAGATTAAATACTGGAAAGACTTGTGGTTTAGCACAGAGCAGAGAAGTGTTGTAGACTGTCCAGTACTGAGAATTTCTAAGAACATTTAGACCCTCTGTTTTGGTGGGTGAGATGTCTTAGAGAGAGGTGATCTGGCCTTGAGCAGAGACTGCACTAGACTCAGGAGATCCCTCCCCGTGCAGCTGTTGAATAATTCAGCAGATATAAAATTTAAGAGGAAGATCAAGGCCCATGGTGCTGAAAGCAGCTACAGGCCAAGGGGGAGGCAGATGGAAGTCTGGCTCTGAAGTTGAGTAGAAGATGCTCATTAGAGACTACAGTGAAGGCAAAAGTCCTTGGGCAGCCTGTACAGTCATTGGTATTAACATCTGCTTCTACCAAAATATTAACATCTAGTAGTGAAATGTATCTCTAATATGCCATGTTAAAGTTCCTTGTGATCCAGCATAGCTTATTGGGTGACCCTTAACATCAAGGTCACCTCAACTTAGAAGTAAGCTTTCAATGCAAGGAAATAATCTGCCCCCCTCCTCCCACACACACCTTTTTTTTTTTTTTTTGCTGCTGCTTCTGATATTTGCCACGTCAAACACTAATTGTATACTTCCTACAGTTTCTGTTACTGCCTATAAGAATGAGAAAATCACACTTCAGTACAACTTCTGTTAGGGGGTGTTTCAGTTCAGCTACTACACAGATGCATTAACAGAACAGACTACACTTTTTTTTTTGCTGCAAATGTTTCACAGTCGATGCTTAGTCACTTTTCAACCTCATTTTAATTACTCAAGAGTGCCAGTGAAATAAATTAAGTACTTTATTAAAAGGCACGGGTTGAGTCATAGTGGTGGTGCATTCTTATGCGCTCAGAAACAGATATCTGTATTAATTTTCTGTAAAGAGAAATGTCTAAAAACAATAGGAGGTTCCTTATGCAAATGTTCAGCAGAAAGTGAATGTTTAAGATCAAGATATTAACATCTCAAGAGTAACACTAAAATGGTAAGCCACTGATAAAATTTGCCTTGACTTCACTGAGGATAGGATTGCATCCCAAAATTTGATAATAAAAAACCAAAAAATCTTTGACTCTAGTTACTTTGAGTAAGAACTTTAATGCAACTATCATTGTGCAGAAGTATATGGTTCTTACTGGGCTTGTCTACACATGGCCATTTTAAGCAGGATTAGCTTAAAATCACCATTTTAAAGGCAAATTAAGTAAGTACCAAATTTAAGATAGCATAACTAAGTTGCATTAGCCCACATGTAGACATTTAATGTTCATTAACGCTGTGTGTGTTAATAGATGCACACCATGTTAATGCACATTAGCACAGCTACACATGCGCTAAGGCGACTTAGCTATGTCAGCCTAAATTCAATGCACCTTAATGCACATTACCATAGCTATGTGTAGACATGTGCCTAAATCGCCTTAATGTGCCTTAAACAAAGGTGCATTACATTCTGGCACGCAAAACTACACATGTAACTGTGCCCACTACTACCGAGATGAAAGAATTTGGGTCCAATTCTGGGAAGCATTTCATCTCCTGCACCACATTTGAACAGTCCCTGGAGGTTAACAAACCATTACATGGATCTTCTTTAACCTTATAAATTTTAGTAAGTAAACTATTGCAACTATTGCACCATAAGTTACCGAATCCCTTAAAACTAAACTTAAAATTTAACATAGACATAACTTTGAATCTTAATAATGACTGTCCTATTCAATGTTTTGAAAGTTATAATATATTCATTCTTACATATTATATGAATTACATTGCCCAGGTTATGAATTCTTTCCACACAAGACAGGGAACAATGACCCTCCTTCCTTCTGATAGGCCTTGATCTCCCAGAAACCAGCTTCTTTTCTTCTTCTAAGTGTATATCTGCTGCCCTTGAGAATTCTTCTCACCACCTCCCCTCTGCTGTTTTTCACCATGCTGTGCCTGGTTCCTGTGATTAGAGACCTGATCAAGAATATCTTGCATTCAAAAGCTTGTCTAACTTTATTCTAGCTACATAGCTGGTCCAATAAAAGATATCACACTAAGAAATTCTTGCCTCTCAAGTAATTTCTGAACCATCCTGACTATAACATAGCTGGCACATAAACATTAAACTCTTATTTTTTTCATACTTGTCTCCTCTAACTTACCTAATTTAGTAATTAGGGGCATAAATATGATTAAAATTGATAAAAAAGAACTTTCAGGGTTTTTTTTTTTCCAGTCTGGATATTTAAAATAGTGTATAATCCAAGAGATCAGTTAGAGATATTTCCCTAATAAACTATAAGATCAAATAAGAAAAAGTGTTATTGCCACAGTGAATCATACTAAATCAAACTATCACAATCATATTATAACATTTGTATTTGAATGTTATACAACACAGGTGCATCCATGGGGGCATCGACTTTTTGTTTGCCAAATAGTTCTATTAATTTCTCAGAAAGTTATAATTCTGTAATTTCTTAAGGTGGAAAGAAGAAGTTTTATTTAATGCTGTATGTTCAAATAGTATCAAAGATATGCTCCCACTAGACATTTTACAAAGCACTGGAGTGACTGCATTGTACCTATTGTCCCTGTTTTTACAATGGGCATAATACAACTGAAGAGACAGACAAGGTAGAGCGAGGACAACTCAGAAAAGGAGATATAAATGTCTATGAAAGGTGGGAAACATAGGTTAGTAATAATGACTAAAAGGAAGAGCATATGAAAGAGGAAATGACTGCATTTCTCCTTGATGCGGTATTGGTTGAATCTGCCACTCTTGCTTTTCTGTTTCCTGTTGCCCTTGTGAGGTTTCAAAGCACTGAGATCCATGAAGCAGATTCTTCCTCCTCCTAATCCAGCGGGGGCCAAATAGTTTGGTAGCATGGCACAAATCGGCCCTACACACTGCCCTAATGCATCTCCAGTCACTTCGCTCTGCCTGATCTGCTTCTCTGCTTTCTGCTCCCTGTGCTACCTGATCTGCTGCTCGGCACACCCAGAGGCTGCCCATGTCCTTTGTAACCATCATGCCGCAGGTTAGCTCTCCCTGAATTGTAATCAAATGGCCAGTTCAGATGCAGGATCCCAGAAGGCCATATGCAAGTGCAGTTTGGGCATCACGGATGTAACAGCAGCCTATGGGGCTCCTTCCATGAGAGCAGTGCCATGGAGATCAATAGATTTAATTTATGGGATAAAGTTATTCATGAGTGTGAGTAACTGTAGCAGCAAGTCTAAGGCATGAAAACTGAACTCTTTCCCTCTCCTCATCCTCAGCTCCCCTACAGATAGTCAACAAAATCCCTTACTCTCCCTTTTCTTCTGTCCTGTCAAACATTTTTCAGGTTGCCAGCCCTTCTGGGGTGATGGATGCTCGGAGCTCTGCTAGACAGGCACTGGTGCCGACATGAAGAATGATTCCACATGCCGCTGCTGAAAGTTTTTTAGGGTTTTTTTAGCTCAGCAATTCTACGACTTGAAAGTGCAGTCAGTTACTGTCAGAAAAGTAGAAATGATATTGTGGGCTTTTCAGATCTATTCTGAGTCAATGAATTCCAGATGAGATTTGTTCAATTTTCAAGTCAAAACAAGGTTTTTTCCCTCTAAATGACAGCATAGCAAACTCCACCTGGAATCGGAGCCTCTCGCTGCGTGCTTCCTGCCTTGGATATTATTGCCAGAAGCCTCTTGGCTGCCAGTTGTTTGATTACGTGCAAGGTAGGCTCCAGCTTGCTCCTCTGTAGCCATGCAGGCTCTCCCCAGGTGCTAGCTGTATTAAGGATCTGTGTTTGCCAGGGTAGCAGATGTGACATAAGGAAGCCCAGGCAGCAGACATGGTGAGTCAGATGGTGCCTTTTTTTTTTACACAGCCAGATTCCCTGCTGCATCCATTCTCCCAACAGTTTGTTTCCTTGTAGAAGTGAAGGAAGGAAGGGAGGGATCTGGAGGATGTTGAATGTCAGCATCTTTCACTGTTGTTACGCTCCCCTGTATGACACGTGTTTTGGTGGAAGTGCTGCAGGTGCTAGACAGCAACATCTGGAGAAGGGGGTGCTTCTTCTTTTTCTCCTGATCATCTGATATGGCAGAAGTAGCCACTAAACTGGAGTCTTACCCAGCTCCCAACAAAATCAGGCAGGGCCTTGCCAGGGGTGCTCCCTTCTGTGTACGGCTGGTTTTGAAGTATCTGGGTACTTGTCACAGATGCCCTAAGACAGGGATGCTCAACCTCTGGCCTGCAGGACAAGTGCAGTGTGTGGAGCTGTGTTATCAGGCCCTGTCCCTATTGATGGCTATACCCCTTTAAAAGGACAAAAAGTTGCACACCACTGCACTAAGAAATGCATCTATCATCTGTTTTACCTGGTTTGATCTTTCTTTCACCCACTCTTCAGGGACAGCATTGTGCGTCTCGTAGGGTATGCTGCTTGAGCAGGTTGTTTTGGGAGTGTCTGGGTGTACACGTTGCTTTGTGTGGTTGGAGAAGGCAGGATGAAGTATGTGTTACACCTGGAGTGCAAGATAGGGAGGTCTGTGAAGGTGCTTAGTTCCTGTCAGCCCTTGTTTTGTGATTGCAACCAGGACCGGAGGATGCTCTGCTTCCTATACAAACAAGCTTCTCATAATATAGAAAGTTAAATGGTTCCTAAAACAGAGGCTGCAACTATGAAAACACTTTTTACAGAGTTCATTTTTTTTTCCCAGTGCAGTAACAGTAAATGGAAACACAATAAAGCAATTCAATATTCTGTGTCACTGTGAAGCACCTAGAAGACAAAACAGACAACACTGAAAGCCACGCCCAAATACATAAAGGCAGTATGAGAAATGTGTTATTTTGCGGATGACCGTTCACACTGGAAAGACCCACACAAGGCATAGTGCATGGCAGGAAAGAGATCTGCCTTGCAAGGTTATTGTGCTTGGGAGCTCGGTCCTTTCTGCATCTCAAACTCAAGAAAGTTGTTATTCTGAGCGGCGCTTTGAGTCCATTAATCTAGGCCCTCCACAGACATAACTATGCAGTTAGCAAAGTGCCTGCCATTTTTACAGAAGTAATTGGTGCCTTTGTGACAGCCACCCTCTTCGGGAAAGAACAGCAGTCCTCCATGGATAAAAGCATGGCCAGCTGCAGCTTCACATGAGGACTCACCGCTCAGCAGTTAGGAGCACGGTGATTCGTATCCTCCATGAATCCAGATACAAAGAGACGTGTAACACGCTCTTTGCAGGAGGTTGTGTGTTATAAACCCACTCTGAACTTCTGCAAATGCTGTAGCTTGATCCCTTTACATTTTCATAAGGCTGTTTAATCTTATTTTTAGTCCAGGCTGTAATGTGGCTGTTAAACAAACTGTTGTGCAGAATGCCTTCAGATATTCATTAGAAACAAGTGTAAAGAAGTGACAATATGTGATATTTTTGTTACGAATGTATCCTTTATTTTGGAACTGCAAAAAAAAAAAAGGTGTTATCCATATCCTTCTATGTATAAAACAGCATATTCAGTTTCATCAGCAGGGAGCTTGCATTGGTTCATGTGTGCATGTGTGCATACATGCATGCACACATGTACATCAAGGTCTTACTTTTATGTGGTGTGGTGTGATGAAATTCATGCTGGATATGCTGCATACTCTTAATGCGCTTGCTTTTCATAACATAGACATTTCTTTCATCTTTTACTCATGTTAATGATATGTATTGACTTTTGCAGCGTATTGTAAATTATGCAGAAAATGACCAATTTCTGTCCACTGCACACAGGGAACAGAAAAAGCACTGTGAAATTACTACTGTGAATTTGCTTAAAGGAGAGAGAGAGAGAGACTGTGACCTAAAAAGAAACTCATTTCATCTGCTTGAAAAGTGGGTGGATCCCAGACTCTGAATGAAATTCCATGATTGAGGTTGTGATTTGAATTTGCATATTTGTAAAAAAAGACACCTCTTTCATAACAGAACCAAATCCACTTGTCTTGAAGCTTAAAAGACGCAGTGCAGAATAAAAGAATTTCAGTTGTCCAGGACGTCCTTTGCTGAAGAAATAAAGAGGATATACAAATAGTATCAGCCAACACTCAGGAAGAGGCCACGGTTTTATCATTACTTTCAACCTGCCAACTCTGCTGCTGTAATTCATCTGAAACTGCATTAGAGCTGAGCAATAATCAGAATTTCCATTCTGTGAGTTATTCTGACATTCCAGCATTTGTCTGAATAAGAAAAAATCCCTCTGTATAGATATATTTTACACACATGCAGAAGGCACATTTACAGGAGATGCTTAATGCTCATTGGACTAACTCTCCGGCGCATTAGCATGGCTGGCACAAAACAGTACTAATGCGCTAATGCACAGTAGCTTTGATCCAATGCACATTAAGCAACCCAAAAAAGCATTTATTTGCACTAATGTGCAGTAGTTCCAGTTATTACAGGGACTAAGCTTAATGCGCCATAATGACAGCATATTAATGAACCTGTAGATGCGTCCAGAGAGCACAAACAAAAAGAAAAAAAGAAGACATTAAAAATATTGTCCTACAAAGCTAATAACTCAAAACTTAGAAAATGGCAATTGAGTATATGAAATGTTAATTTGGCACTCATGCATACATGGTGTGACACAGTCTTTAATTATATAATCCCACATTGATTTTTTTCTTTTTTTTTTTTAATAGGACCCTCCCTCCTTCAGTAGACAAGCTAGCTTAGTGAGCAGCTACTCAGTACTTTTTACCATGACTTCTAAGTTAAAATCCAGACCTGGCTGTGAAAGCAGGTTATGAATTTACTTTTGAACTCTTCTGTGGGGTCTCTCCCTGCAACCCACTGCTCAATGTCTGTCCCTCTTTCCCTCTGCACCCTCCCCTTTGCTTTAATTTTACCCCGTCCCTTCCTAGCCTAACACCTTGAACAATAAATCCTGGAACCCCTCCACCGGTTGTCCTGCCCCACCTGCACTCTGCATTTTGCACCTTGGCCGAGAGCGGGTGGGCACCAGGGAGGGGATGGAAATGAATGTTTCTCTGTGGCCACAGGGGACAGGGCAGGGCGCAATGGCCTCAAGCTGCACTAGAGGACGTTTACCATTGGTTGGAGATTAGGAGGAACATCTTGACTAGGGGGGTGGACAGGCATTGACCCCGCACCTAGAGAAGTTGTTGAATCTCCATCCTTGGAAACTTTGAAGAGCAGGCTGGGCAGAGACTTGGATGAGTTGGTTCAGTCAGGATTGACCCTGCCTTGACCAGGGGCTGGACTAGATGTGCCCTTGTGGGGTCCTTTCCAAACTGACTTTCCTGTGATGCTGGGTTTCTTTTTGTGGAGTGGGGGCAACCCCTGCTCAGATTTCAGGTGCCTGGTCCAAAACCTGCATGTGCTATTTATTGTATCTTCTCAACACAGTTGCTGTAAAACTATGTTCAAGTTGGGCAAGACAGTGCATTTTGCCCTCTTCTTCTTGAAATGGCTGGACCCTTTACTCTGAAAGTTTCCAAGAAAATTTAGTATGGAAAAGCATCTTTCAGTCAAAGTCTGGGAAATTTATAAGCAAATAAAAACATATGCTTAAGTAGGAAATGCCTTAGCAGTATGTGGATACCAACTCAGGCTATGACAGTTAAATATATTAGGCCACTTCTCTCTCTTCCCACATCTGTGTGCTATTTTATAAATTCTTTGGGCAGGGGATAGTGTCTTCAGGTGGGTTTGTACAGTGCCTAGCAATAAGTGGCCTTGATACTGATCAAAGAAAGAAGTAACAATTAAACAATTTTTCTCCTACTTCGTGCCCTGATATGTGAAACTTGACATTTTTGCCTCTGCTGTGGCGATGGATGGTGTTTGTGGAGGATGTTAGAACTGGGCCAACACGCTAGGATTTGTTTCTACAATGTTGCAACAAGATTTATGATGTTTGATTTTTGCCTAGATCTGAGCTATTACTACATTTATTAGGATGCTATGGTTGCTATATTTCTCTTGCTTGTCTTGTGTCTTTGCTTTCTATTTATTGCGCAAGAGGAATGGATTTACACAGGCTGTAAGGTGGCTGTTATGCAAATTGTAATGCATAATTCTCAAGCTCCCCAGGTCCCTTTTATATCCACGAATGCAATTTCTCCCTATGGAAAAAAAAAGTTTCACAAGCAAGTCTCCTCTCTCTAATCTTTCTCCTCAACACTATGCTTTTGCAATGAAAAAGTTTCACATGAATGTGATTGTCTATCTTATTAGTATGATTAGAGTGAAAATGTTATGCTGTGGTTGCTGCTGGGAAAGAAGCTGTCTTCCTCTCTTTGCTGCCACACAAACCAATAGAGACAAAGATAGATTTATAGATCTTCATATCATTCTTATCTTTTGTACTTTGTTTTTTCTTAATTAAACTGTGTGTATTACTCTATTACACAAAATGACAATGTCAAAATCAAGTTCAACTTGACTAATACATATTAACCATCATAATTAGAAGTCGATTTTAAGAAAACAGTTTATTGTATTAACAGTGAGTATATATCTGTATTGCACCTTTTGTCTGAAGAAAACAACAAGAAGTTGCCCGTGTGTTAAGGGGAAAGAGCTAAAGAGACAATGCTTTAAGAGGGAGACACAGGCAGATGAGGGGTTTGATCTTGCAACTCACATAGAGCAGGTGCATGCTCTTAACTACTGAACTAGTGAGAGAAAAAGGCATCGCTTTTTTGCCATTCTTGTGAAGCTAGTTCTGTTTTCCCCTTTTTATCCTTTTCCTCAGCTCCAGCTATTCACCATATTCAACCCCAATTTGCTAATAGCTTCAGGGCAGTCAAAACCGCATGTTTTGAGCAAATTTACTATTTGCTGGAAAAAAGCAAAATTCTCCCGGCTGTAATAACAACTCAGGAAGAATTAAACAGAGAGGTGAACAACCCCAGTCCAGTGAGGCACAGGAAGCCAAAACAAAGAACAGATGGACATTTAACCAGCGAGAGAAAACAAGGAACGAACAAAGAAATTAAACGGACTGATTTAGGATGAGTCTGTATAAAATGTGAGCTCCTTCATCAGCCCAGGGAGGAACCTGTGCCATGACCAAGTCTCTTTAATCTCTTATCTCAGGGCAAAGTTTATTAGTCAAGCACAGAAGTCACCAAGCTATGCAAATCAAAACCACCCCCAGACACTGGTTGTTTCATCCTTTCTTACTGTTAGGATGGGAGTTCTGGTACCCCGCTGTATATCACCTCTTCTTGAAGCACCTAACATATGTGACCCACCGAATGAGACTTTTTTAAATATAATTTTTATGTTTTATTACACTTCATTAAAAAATCACCCTAA
The DNA here is from genome assembly GCF_001723895.1 of Crocodylus porosus. Classification (NCBI taxonomy): domain Eukaryota; kingdom Metazoa; phylum Chordata; order Crocodylia; family Crocodylidae; genus Crocodylus; species Crocodylus porosus. The sequence goes on along the minus strand of NW_017728947.1, from coordinate 117,618,360 downwards.
CAACATGGGGGTGTGATTCTTTGTACTGCTACATACTGTGTGATTGCCCTCTGGGCAAGACATAGAACTGATAATATAGAGATATTCAAAGCCAGTGGTTCTCAATATTTTTTTCAGACTCAAGGTATCCTTCCATAACTTTTGTGCATTGAGCACAAAAAAAAAAAAAATTGTATTTATTTTAGTGCTTACCTGCTTGGAGGGGGTGGGAAGGAGGTGGAATAGCTGGCAAGGAAAAGCCTGCGCTGCAGAGAATTGGGGGGAGAAGTGGCTAAAAGGGAAGAGCTGCAGCACCCGGGTTGAGATCCATTGCATTAAGGAAGTAGGTCTGTTCTGCAGCCCATCATGTCATGGTGCCCCATAAGTCCCTGTGTTCATGATGAGCTTCTTTCTGCTAGTGTTATTGAATAGTCATTGAGACCTGGAGGAGGTTTGCAAGAGAAGCAAGCTCATAATGCTCATACTGGTCATAGCGGGTTTCTTCATAGTGGGGGTGTCTACGCATGCATTTAAGCATGCCCAAATTTAATGTGCATTCACCTAATTTGTGGGTTTAGGCAGGTGTCTACATATGCAGACATTAAAGCGCATTAATGCCTTGTCTGGGAACTGTCTTGGGACTTTGTTTTTTTACTAAAATTAGTTCCAAGTCAGTCCCCAGACACAGCGTTAATGCACTTCAACTATTCACATCTAAATTCAATATCTGCATTTGCAGATATTGAATTTAGGTGTGATTAGCCTCAAATTGCCATTTTTAAAATGCATTAATGGTGCATACATATAGACATGCACCCTAATGCACCTTAAATTTAGGCCAGCGTGGCTTAAAGCATCTTGTGTAGAGATGCCCAGTGGGGTACTACATGTGGATTGCTATTGCTCAGTAATGATATGCCTGAGAAGCTTTGTAACCAGCCATTGGGTGATGGGGTACTACTTAATATCAGCTGCAATATGCAGAAGTGAGTTTTATCCTCCTCTGTTGCTTTTGACTGTAAAAGTCTTGCCTTTCCTGTCTCTGCTACAGGAGGGTGGGGTGTCAGTCGAAAACACACAGAGCACCAAGGGAAGTGCGGATAGGATCTGCATCTTTGCAGGTCACTGCAGTTGCAGGAGATCTCTGCACTTTGACACAGCTGTGCGGCCAGGATAGCAAACAATTGTGGTGCTGGCAGTAGGCATACATTTCTCGTGGTAGAAGTACTGCAGAAAAATGCCTTCCTTCTTTGAATTAGGTATCATATTTGATCCCTCCCAAAGTTCACCTGGTCTTCCTTGGCTGGATGCTGAACTCAGAGCATGTTAGTGTTTCCCAGCACACACCATGCCCCCAGCAAGTCTGCATGATGGCCATGTAGCTATGCCTACAGCTCTTCCAAGCCCTAGCTGGGGTCTATGAATATGGTACAACAGAGCCTCCTACTCTGCCTGGCTCTCCCCTTACGAATGCAACTCTTTTTAGCCCCTTGCTGCCCAGGCAGGCTGACTTCGGAAGTCATCTGGTTTGTCATTAGAGCATCCCCATAAAGCCGAAATCAGAACTGCAATGTCCATTTCTCTTCTCATCACTCATTTCTGCATGTCCAAACCACAGCAGCTGTGAGAGGATGGAAGAGGATGAGAGAGACATTTCAACCAAAGAGGCAGGTGAAAAATAGATTTTTTTTTCCTCATGACTCACCTGGATCTTAAAGGGAGGGATTCACGTCAATTAGGAGATGCTCTGGAAATGAATGCACCTTCATTCATTTGAGTGGGCATGACTGAACACCTTGACCATTTCTCTACCCCTTCGTGTAGGTGGAGAATGCTCAGGAATGCTCTGTGCTGAATACAGGGAGGAGACTTACAAAAATGCAATTCATGGGAAAGAAATGTACAGATGCAAGAAAAATGTAAAAGCCCATTAATTTATTATATTTTGGCAGTATTTGATGTACTGTGACAGTCACAGAAAAAGCATGCCCCAGCTTGTGTTTGGTCTTGAAAGTACAACTGGGGAGCAGTTGATTTCTTAGGACGTTACAGCTGCTACTGTTCAGTCAACAAAAAGAGGAAAAGCAAGGTTGGGTTAGGCCGGGGTGACACAAGTGGATATAACAGCTGCCTTTCATTGTAGATAAAATTCTTAATAAGCAATTGTGTAAATCCAAGGTGGCTCCTCCGTGACCTGATTTAGTATTTTTGCTTAAGTTTATGCCATTAAAATAATAATTAAGCAAAAGGAGTAGCATTTGCACATGCTCAGTGAATACAGTAGTCAGAAGATACTGGAACAACTTATCTTTAGACCTCTATGGGGCAATGGCGCAGTTTTGGGGAGAGGGGCATGCATAGTTCAAATGTTAGTTATATCACGTGAGGCTCTTAGGAGTAGTCACATCCGTCCTGAGGTAGCAAGAGTCATTACTGATGTATATGTGGATTGATGGATGTGTGATGGCCTTTCTGAGATAATGATTGGTTGAACCCATGATCAACAATAGTGGTGCAACCGGATCCCTTAAAAGGAGACAGCATCTGTGAGAGGTGTGCAAGTCTGGAAAGGTGTGATCTGAGAGTGAATCTATGAAAGAGTTATTTGACTTGCTGGAGCAGTGTTAAAGGTGTCAGAAGGTGTGTAGTACAGTGCAGTTTCAGTTTCGGACCAAGAAGTGAAGAAGCCTCTGAGAAATACCAACTGTGCCACCAGGAATGGGCATCTTAAGCTAAGGGGTAACATATCACCCTCCCTATTGAAAAAGCAAACTCTCCAAGGAGGGAGAGACTTTCTGTTTTGTTTGTTGATGTTTAGCTGTTATTTGTGGAGCGGTGTATTTCTTGTTCTCTTTGTATATTATTTGTTCTTAATAATGTAGTCTTGTTGTTTTATACACTAATTAAGGGTCTGATTTCTTTATCTCATCAGGTTGGGTCTGGGCAAGAAGGCAATGACCTGGTAAGAACTTAGCTACACTGCTTTTTATGAAGTATGATGTAATAGTCAGAATAATTTTCATAGTTAATTGTCTATTTTGCATATATGCTCTTTACAACTGAGCCTTGCGGAGTAGATAGCCAAAACACTTATGCCCAAAATAAAACCACGTGGAGGTCACATGGACCAAGAGGGGTTTCCCCATGATCTGATCCTAACCCTAAGAGGGGAGAACAGATTGCACTGGTGCAGTGTGTCCTCATGAGGCAACTTTCAGGTTTAAGTGCTGGAAGAAAGGAACTATCTCCTGCTGTTTGATCCCATCTGTGTTTGAAGAAAATGGGCTTTGTAAATAAACAAGATTGCATCAGAGAGAGAGAGACGCTCCATCCTCAGTCTCCTCTTGTGAAGGAAACAGCCCATAGCACCTAAGATCATGTCTAGTTTCATAGATTTCATAGACATTAGGGCTGGAAGGGACCTCGGGAGATCATCGAGTCCAGCCCCCCGCCCAAAGGGCAGGAAGTCAGCTGGG